>NW_027508953.1:14437500-14752447 GCF_051911475.1 Siphateles boraxobius | reverse complement strand
CAAAATACCCTAGAACATCATAGCAACTGCCTAGCAACCACCCAGAACACCCTAGCAGCCACCCAAAATACCTTAAAACACCCTAACAACACCATAGCAACCACCCAAAATACCTTACAACACCTTAGCAACACCATAGCAACCACCCAGAACACCCTAGCAACCACCCAGAACACCCTAGCAACTAATATAAACTTCAAACTACTTTGAAATTCAAACTAAATTTAAACTTCAAACTACTTTAAACTTTAAACTAATTTAAACTTCTAACTACTTTTAACTTTAAACTAATTTAAACTTATTTAAACTTTAAACTAATTAAAACTATAAACTAATTTAAACTTCAATTTACTTTAAACTTCAAACTAATTTACATTTTAAACTAATTTACATATTAAACTAATGTAAACTTCAAACTACTTTAAACTTATTTAAACTTTCTGTTCCAAACTTTCACAAGCCAACTTAAAGTTTGTCTCGACGAACTTTTTCTAGTTATTATTATTATTCTGAGCGGTAAAATTTCTGACTCTAACTCCTCCTAGAGCTTTAAGTCCACATACTCCAAACTCGGCTCAGACACTCAAACTGTTCTGACTCGAGTTGCTATATCTTTTCTAACTGATCGGACTTACGGTTTTCTTAAATATTAATATTAAAACTCATAAAAATCCCATTGACTTTCATTGCAACAGTTCAAATTGAGCCAAGACTACGGTGGCCCAGTAGTGCACAACAAATAAACTCAAATCTAAACTCCTTGAAACCTAGACTCAATTAAACTACCATTCTATATGTACTAATGAACTTATCTATCTATCTATCTATCTATCTATCTATCTATCTATCTATCTATCTATCTATCTATCTATCTATCTATCTATCTATCTATCTATCTATCTATCTAATAATCTATCTTTCTTTCTAACTAATCTTTCTTCCTTTCTTTCTAACTACACCATAGCAACCACCCAAAATACCTTACAACACCCTAGCAACTGCCTAGCAACCACCTAGAACACCCTAGCAACCACCCAAAATGCCTTACCAACCACCCAGCAACCACCAGAACACCTTGGCAGCCCACTAGAAACACCCTAGCAACCTTAAATTACTTTAAACTACTTTAAACTTTAAACTATTTAAAACTTTAAACTAAGTTAAACTACTTTAAACTATTTTAAACTTTAAACTAATTTAAACTTTAAAATAATTTAAACTTCAAACTACTTTAAAATTCAAACTAATTTAAACTTCAAACTACTTTAAACTTCTTCAAACTTTCTGGTCAAAACTTCAAACTACTTTAAAATTCAAACTAATTTAAACTTCAAACTACTTTAAACTTCTTTAAACTTTCTGGTCAAAACTTCAAACTACTTTAAAATTCAAACTAATTTAAACTTCAAACTACTTTAAACTTCTTTAAACTTTCTGGTCCAAACTTTCACAAGCCAACTTAAAGTTTGTCTCGACGAACTTTTTCTAGTTATTATTATTCTTCTGAGTGGAAAAAAATTCTGACTCTAACTCCTCCTAGAGCTTTAACTCCACATACTCCAAACTCTGTTCAGACACTCAAACTGTTCTGACTCGAGTTGCTATATCTTTTTAGACTGATCGGACTTACGGTTTTCCTAAAAATGACGATCAAAGTCGGAAAAAACTCCCATTGACTTTCATTGCGGAATGTTCAGATTTTCAAACTGGCCAACTGTCAAAAATTTAAATCTAAACTCCTTGAAGCCCTAGACTGAATCAAACTGCCATTCTATATACTATGGGCCTGTCCCAATACCTCCCCTTACCCTAGATTTCTGCCCTAACCCTTATTTTTGCGCGTTCTCGTATAGGGGTTGGGTTTCCCAATACTCCAAAGAGCAAGGGGGAGTGCTATTCTTCCATTAAAATCAACCCTCAAAAAATAGTGCGGTCCGATGCAGGCTTAAAACGAAGTGGAAGATGAAATTACCCAGGATGCCTTGCGGACTTGCAAGCCAAATGTTTTTAAACAAGATGGCGGACACCGCTGGAAAGGAAGAATTGAAGTATATTTTCACAAATAAGCATGTTAAAATTTCTAAATATGTTGGAATATGTTAGTTTGATGAACATCCAATGGACTGTTAAGTTTTGAACACTAATGTTAGAAAATATTTCACAAAGCTATCTATCCGACGATGTTCATGATATCTGCCGAGTGCTTCGAGAGAGTCTGCCCATCAAATATACATCTGATCTGGTTCATCTAATTTTATTTTCGATTTTGGCTTCCAAGGATTATAAAAAGAAGATGTGAGGTAAAACTATTAAAAACTAGCCACGTTCGTCTAACGTTAGTGCTTCATCTTTTTCTTCACAGCGCGCTGTCATTTCTCCGGGAGAAATGACAGAGGGCTGTGAAGAAAAATATGAAATTCTCCCTAACGTTAAACCCAAACTGCACTGAGCACAATCAGTGATTGTTGTAAAATTGCTGATTCTAAATTGTGGGAGGTGTTTGACTGTAAAAAGTGCTATTATAAACACAATGATCGAGGATGATCAAGAGACGTTGACCCTGTTCCCATGGCGGCGCGCGCTCGGAAACGGACTGCAACTAGACAAGCGAACTATATTTTGGGTTTCATGTGCGCGTCTAAACGATTAAATACAGACAAAAATATGGCGAATGCGTCTTCTGTATTCCACATGTCTCTGTTGATTCATCAGACGTAGATAAACGAACACAGGCCACACAACAGCTGGAACCGTCATTTTCTGAATGAAAATAGTAGTAGACACGTTAACGCTGCGCGTGACGTAGTGAGGTTTGCTGCGCGTCACGTAGTGAGGTTTGCCGCGCTAATTTGCATATAGTGGTGTCCCATTTCATAGGGAAAGATCTTCAACTCCATTTCCCTTGTTGAGGGGACTTTAATTTCGAGGGCACTCAAAACCAAGTTGAAGTTTTAAGGGGGGAGAAATGGGACAGGGCCTATATGAACCATTGAGACTCATTTAAACTAATAAACTCATCTATCTATGACACTTATCTATCTACACTTAAACTCTTAAACTCATAATAAATTAATAAACTCTAAACTTGAACTCTTAAACTCATTTAAACTTATAAACTCATAAACTCATAAACTCATACACTTATAAACTCATACACTTATGAACTCATGAATTCATACACTTATGAACGGAAAAAACCTTATGAACTCAAACTCATAAATGAAGAAACTCTGAACTCTTACTCATTTAAACTTATAAACTCATAAACTTGTACACTTATAAACTCATGAATTCATAAACTTATGAACTCATGAAATCATAAACTCATAAACCCGTACACTTATAAACTCATGAATTTATAAACTTATGAATTTTCATAAATTCATACACTTGTGAACTTTTAAATTCATAAATAGTTCACCATAACAACCACCCAGAACACCCTAGCAACTGCCTAGCAACCACCCAAAATACCTTACAACACCCTAGCAACACCATAACAACCACCCAAAATACAATAGAATACCCTAGCAACACCATAGCAACCACCCAGAACACCCTAGCAACTGCCTAGCAACCACCCAAAATACCTTAAAACACCTTAGCAACACCATAGCAACCACCCAAAATACCCTAGAACACCCTAGCAACACCATAGCAACCACCCAACACACCCTAGCAACTGCCTAGCAACCACCCATAACACCCTAGCAACCACCCAAAATACCTTAAATCACCCTAGCAACACCATAGCAACCACCCACAATACCCTAGAACCCCCCAGCAACACACTAGCAACCACCAGAACACCCTAGCAACTGCCTAGCAACCACCCATAACACCCTAGCAACCACCCAAAATACCTTAAATCACCCTAGCAACACCATAGCAACCACCCAGAACACCCTAACAACCACCCAAAATACCTTAAAACATCCTAGCAACACCATAGCAACCACCCAAAAAAGCCTAGAATACCATAGAAACCACCCAGAACACCCTAGCAACTGCCTAGCAACAACCCAGAACACCCTGGCAACCACCCAAAATACCTTAAATCACCCTAGCAACACCATAGCAACCACCAAAAATACCCTAGAACACCATAGCAACACCATAGCAACCATCCAGAACACCCTAGCAACCACCCAAAAGGCGTTAAACACCCTAGCAACACCATAGAAACCACCGAGAACACCCTAGCAACTGCCTAGCAACCACCCAGAACACCCTGGCAACCACCCAAAATACCTTAAATCACCCTAGCAACACCATAGCAACCACCCAAAATACCCTAGAACACCCTAGCAACACCATATCAACCACCCAGAACACCCTAGCATTCATCCAAAATACCTTAAAACACCCTAGCAACACCCTAGCAACCACCCAAAATACCTTACAACACCCTAGCAACACCATAGCAACCACCCAGAACACCCTTGCAACTGCCTGGCAACCAGCCAGAACACCCTAGCAACCACCCAGAACACCCTAGCAACTAATATAAACTTCAAACTACTTTAAAATTTAAACTAATTTAAACTTTAAACTAATTTAAACTATAAACTAATTTAAACTTCAAACTACTTCAAACTTCAAACTACTTTAAACTTCAAACTTCTTTAAACTTTAAACTAATTTATACTTTTAACTACTTTTAACTTTAAACTAATTTAAACTAATTTAAACTTTAAACTAATTTAAACTATAAACTAATTTAAACTTCAAACTACTTTAAATTTTAAACTAATTTCAACTTCAAACTACTTTAAAATTCAAACTAATTTAAACTTTAAACTAATTTAAACTTCTTCAAACTTATTGGTCCAAACTTTCACAAGCCAACTTAAAGTTTGTCTCGATGAACTTTTTCTAGTTATTATTATTCTTCTGAGCGTAAATTTACAACTCAATCTCCTCCTAGAGCTTTACCTCCACATACTCCAAACTCGGCTCAGACACTCAAACTGTTCTGACTCGCATTGCTATATCTTTTCTAACTGATCGGACTTACGGTTTTCCTAAAAATGACGATCAAACTCGGAAAAAACTCCCATTGACTTAACATTGCGGGATGTTCAGATTTTCAAACTCCCCAACTGCCAAAAATTCAGATCTAAACTCCTTGAAGCCCTAAACTGAATCAAACTGCAATTCTATATACTATATGAGCCATTGAGACTCATTTAAACTAATAAACTCATCTATCATGACACTTTTCTATCTACACTTAAACTCTTAAACTCATAATAAATTAATAAACTCTAAACTGGAACTCTTAGATTCATTTAAACTTATAAACTCTAAACTCAGAAACTCGTACACTTGTAAACTCATACACTTAGAAACTCATAAATTCAAACTCTTATGAACTCAAAATCATAAATTAATAAACTCTGAACTCTTACTCATTTAAACTTATAAACTCTAAACTCATAAACTCGCACACTTATAAACTCATGAATTCATACACTTATGAACTCATGAATTCATAAACGTATAAACTCATACACTTATGGACTCTTGAATTCATACACTTATGAACTCAAACTCATGAATGAATAAACTCTGAACTCTTACTCATTTAAACTTATGAACTCATAAACTAGTACACTTATAAACTCATGAATTCATAAACTTATGAACTCAAACTCATAAATTAATAAACTCTGAACTTAATTTAAACTTGTAGGAGCCGCATTTAAACTCTAAACTCAAACTCGCACACAAACTCATAAACTTATAAACTCATGAATTCATACACTTATTAATTTTCATAAATTCATACACTTATGAACTTTTAATCATAAATAGTTCACCATAGCAACCACCCAAAACACCCTAGCAACTGCCTAGCAACCACCCAAAATACCTTAAAATACCCTAGCAACACCATAGCAACCACCCAAAATACCTACAAACACCATAGCAACAACATAGCAACCACCCAAAATAGCCTAGAACACCCTAGCAACACCATAGCAACCACCCAGCACACCCTAGCAACTGCCTAGCAATCACCCATAACACCCTAGCAACACCCTAGCAACCACCCAGCACACCCTAGCAACTGCCTAGCAACCACCCATAACACCCTAGCAACCACCCAAAATACCTTAGAACACACTTGCAACACCATAGCAACCACCCACAATTCCTTAGGACACCCTAGCAACACCATAGCAACCACCCAGAACGCCCTAGCAACAGCCTAGCAACCACCTAAAATACCCTAAAACACCCTAGCAACACCATAGCAACCACCCAGAACACCCTAGTACTAACCCAAAATACCTTAAAACACCCTAGCAACACCATAGCAACCACCCAAAATAGCCTAGAACACCCTAGCAACCACCCAGAACACCCTAGCAACCACCCACAATACCCTAGAACACCATAGCAACACCCTAGCAACCTCCAGAACACCCTAGCAACTGCCTTGCAACCACCCAGAACACCCTAGCAACCACCCAAAATACCTTAAATCACCCTAGCAACACCATAGCAATCACACAAAATACCCTAGAACACCCTAGCAACCACCCAGAACACCCTAGCAACTGCCTAGCAACAACCCAGAACACCCTAGCAACCATCCAAAAAGCGTTAGAACACCCTAGCACCACCATAGCAACCACCCATAACACCCTGCAACCACCCAAAATACCTTAAAACACCCTAGCAACACTATAGATACCACCCAAAATAGCCTAGAACACCCTAACAACACGATAGCAACCACCCAGAATACCCTAGCAACTGCCTAGCAACCACCCATAACACCCGAGCAACCACCCAAAACACCTTAAAACACCCTAGCAACACCATAGCAACAACACAAAATACCTTAGAACACCCTAGCAACACCATAGCAACCACCCAGAACACCCTAGCAACCACCTAACAACCACCCAGAAACCCCTAGTAACCAACCAAAATACCTTAGCAACCACCTAGCAACCACCCATAACACCCTAGCAACCACCCAAAATACCTTAGCAACCACCCAGAACACCTTAGCAACCCACTAGAAACACCCTAGCAACTTCAAACTATACTTTACTTCAAACTATACTTTAAACTTCTTTAAATTACTTTAAACTACTTTTAACTAATTTAAACTTCAAATTACTTTAAACTTTAAACTAATCTAAACTTTAAACTAATCTTAACTTCAAACTACTTTAAACTTCTTCAAACTTTCTGGTCCAAACTTTCTCAAGCCAACTTAAAGTTTGTCTCGACGAACTTTTTCTAGTTATTAAGTTGGCTTGTGAGAGCCAACTTACTGAAATCCTATTTAAACTTATTATTATTATTATTCTGAGCGTAAATTTACAACTCAATCTCCTCCTAGAGCTTTAACTCCACATACTCCAAACTCGGCTCAGACACTCAAACTGTTCTGACTCGCGTTGCTATATCTTTTCTAGCTGATCGGACTTACGGCTTTCCTAAAAATGACGATCAAACTCTGAAAAAACTCCAATTGACTTAACATTGCGTAATGTTCAGATTTTTAAACTCCCCAACTGCAAAAAATTCAAATCTAAACTCCTTGAAGCCCTAGACTGAATCAAACTGCCATTCTATACACTATATGAGCAATTGAGACTCATTTAAACTAATAAACTCATCTATCTATGACACTTATCTATCTACACTTAAACTCTTAAACTCATAATAAATTAATAAACTCTAAACTTGGACTCTTAGACTCATTTAAACTTATAAACTCTAAACTCATAAACTCGTACACTTATAAACTCATACATTTCATTTCATTACATTTCAATAATTTATTGCCATGTCAACAAGTTGATAGGAATTTGTCTTGGTACAACTCTCAGACATAAATAACCAAAAGGGCAGACATCATAAGTACACCAACAATGTACACCAACAATCCCCAGCAACAATAAGACATTAGACCAGAACCCTACAGACATTCAAAAGACAATACCCCACGGCAAAGAAAGTGCACAGTGCATACAGTTAATAAGATGATGCTAGTAGTCAGTGCAAATTCAGATATCTGATAGCCAGAGGGAAAGTGCTGTCTCTGAAACGTGATGTGGAAGTCTTAATGCTCCTATATCTTCTACCTGATGGGAGGAGATTAAAGAGATAGTGAGCAGGGTGAGAGTGGTCCGCTATGATGTTTTTAGCTTTTCTGATTATTCTAGTGGAGAAGAGTGAAGAAAGTGAAGGGAGGCTACAGCCTATGATTTTTGATGCTCTGCGTACTACTCTTTCCATCCTAGTTTTGTCCTGAGCGGTTGTATGACCAAACCAGACAAGCATGGAAAAAGTAAGGACGCTTTCAATAGTTGACCTATAAAAGTGAGTCATGGCAACTCGGCTGACTCCAAACTTTTTGAGCTGCTGCAGAAAGTGGATTCGCTGATGAGCTTTACTGATCTTAATATTAGTATTGAGCTCCCATGATAAGGATTCCTGGATTGTGGTACCAAGGAACTGGAAGGAAGTGACCCTCTCCACCTCCACCCCATTTATGGAGAGCATAGGGGGGGGACTAGGGGACCTTCTAAAATCCACTACAAGTTCCTTGGTTTTTGAGATGTTAAGTGTCAAGTTAAAGCCTTCGCACCATTTAACCAGCCCCTCCACTTCTCTACGGTAGTCAGACTCATCTCCACTAGTAATAAGATCAACTACAGAAATATCGTCAGCAAACTTAAACAACAAAACTGAACTGCTGTGTGACTGACAGAATTGTGTGTATAAAGAATACAAAAGTGGGGAAAGGACGCAGCCCTGTGGGGCGCCAGTGTTCAAAAACCTTGACTGTGAGACGTAATCACCCATTTTAACCACCTGCTTCCTATCGCATAAAAAGTTGAAAATCCATTTGCAAAGTGATGTTCTAACACCTAGCTCCTGTAAAGTATTAATCAACTTCACAGGAACGATGGTGTTGAACGCAGAGCTAAAGTCCACAAAGAGGACACGTGCATATGTAGATTTAAACTCCAGATGTTGAAGAATAGAGTGCAAACAAAGTGAAACTGCGTCATCAACACTCCTATTTGCTCTATAAGCAAATTGGTTGGGGTCAAGTGAAATACTGGATAGGTGTTTACATATCAGACGCTCAAACACTTTCATAATGACAGAAGTTAAGGCCACAGGCCTATAATCATTAAGACGCGAGATTCTATTTTTCTTTGGAACTGGGATGATCACAGCAGATTTAAAACAAGCAGGCACAATACCAATTTGAAGAGACCAGTTAAAGATAAAAGTGAGGACAGATGTTAATTGATCAGCACAGTGTCTTAAAGTAGCAGTCATTACGCCATCAGGCCCCGCCGCCTTCCTGATATTCTGCTGGCGGAGCAAGATTCTAACCTCGTGCTCAGAGATAGTGGGTGGAGGGTCCCCCTGCTCTCTATAGCAGGGGGGAGGCAGGTGACTTCCACTGTCAAAGCGACAGTAGAAGTCATTAAGCCTCCCAGAAAGAGAGGGGTCACTGAAAGGAGCATGGTGTTTGATTTTATAATCAGTAATGTCCTGCAGCCCACGCCAAACACCTTTAATGTCATTTGCATGTAATTTATTTTCAAGCTTAGCTTTATAGGAAGCCTTGGATTTCAACACAGCTCGCCGAAATTCATACTTCAGTAATTTGTATTGAACCATATCACCACTCTTAAAAGCAGCCTGTTTTTTCTTACATAGCTCTCTCACTTCATTATTAAACCAGGGCTTACTATTATTAAAGACATAAACAGCTCTTACAGGAATACAAACATCCTCACAGAATTTAATATAGGATGTGACGGTATCAGTAAAGATGCTAATATCCTGACCATCAGACCAAAAGTTACTCCATACCGTGGAGTCTAAGCAGTCCTGTAATGTGTCTATGGCTTGTGGGGACCATTTCCTAAAAAGTTTGACAGTTGGTTTTGCCACTTTAAGTCTCTGGCGATATTTTGGAATAAGGAAGATAGTGTTGTGGTCGGACTCACCCAAAAGGGCCCTGGCCACAGCATGATATGCCTCAGGAATAGGAGAGTAGCATTGATCCAGTGTTTTATCCTTCCTAGTAGCGATCTGGATTTGGGGTTTGTATCTGGGGAGTGCTTTCCTCAAGGAGACATGGTTGAAATCTCCCAGCACAAACATAGCAGCGTCAGGATTATTGTTTTCTACCTCCGTGATATTATACACAAGTTGGTGCAGAGCCGCCGGAGCAGAGGCGTCCGGGGGAATATAAATAACCATCAGAACAACAGAAGAAAACTCACGAGGCAAGTAAAAGGGCTTACACATCACAGTAAGAGACTCCAACTCTGGAGAGCAGGTTTGTGACAAGTTTTTGCAGTCCGAACACCAGTTGCTATTGATGTAGCAGCCAACTCCACCTCCACGTAGTTTTTGTGAACACGCAGTGCGGTCTGCATGGTGAAGAGAAAAACCGGCTAGTTGTAACATGGAGTCCGGGAAACTTTCAACCAACCAAGTCTCAGACAGGCAGATAGCGGCGGCGTCCTTAAAGTCTCTCTGTGTACGAATGAGCATTGAAAGTTCATCCATTTTGTTCGACAGGGAGCGGACATTGGAAAGAATCAGGCTTGGTAGAGCTGGGCGGTAGATGCGACGCCTAAGCCGGACAAGAGCGCCACCCCTCACACCCCACTTCCGAGTCTTCCAGCATTGTTTAAGCTGCTCCTTATGTTGTTGGAAATCTGGCGGTAGATCGGGTAAAAAAACAGGCATGCTATCCCGAACATGAAGTAATGCATATCTGTCATACTGAACAATACCGAGGCTGGGTTCTAGGAACGTACAGAACAACACCAAACAAACAAACAAAACAGAGAGTAGTACCGAGTCGCCATTGAGCGGCGCCATCTCATGGGTGAATGATACACTTATAAACTCATGAATTCCAACTCTTATGAACTCAAACTCATAAATTAATAGACTCTGAACTCTTACTCATTTAAACGTATTAAATCTAAACTCATAAACTCGTACACTTATAAACTCATGAATTCATACACTTATGAACTCATGAATTCATAAACGTATAAGCTCATACACTTATGAACTCATGAATTCATACACTTATGAACTCAAACTCATAAATTAATAAACTCTGACTCTTACTCATGTAAACTTATAAACTCATAAACTCGTACACTTATACTCATGAATTCACACACTTATGAACTCAAACTCATAAATTAATAAACTCTGATCTTACTTTACATTTAAACTTATAAACTCTAAACTCATAAACTCGTACACAAACTCATAAATTTATAAACTCATGAATTCATACACTTATGAATTTTCATAAATTCATACACTTATGAATTCATGAATTCATACACTTATGAATTTTCATAAATTCATACACTTATGAATTCATAAATTCATACACTTATGAATTCATGAATTCATACACTTATGAATTTTCATAAATTCATACACTTATGAAGTTTTTAAATTCATAAATAGTTCACCATAGCAACCACCCAGAACACCCTAGCAACTGCCTAGCAACCACCAAAAATACCTTACAACACCCTAGCAACACCATAACAACCACCCAAAATACCATAGAACACCCTAGCAAACCATAGCAACCACCCAGAACACCCTAGCAACTGCCTAGCAACCACCCAAAATACCCTAAAACACCCTAACAACACCATAGCAACCACCCAAAATACCTTACAACACCTTAGCAACACCATATTAACCACCCAGAACACCCTAGCAACTAATATAATCTTCAAACTACTTTAAAATTAAAACTAAATTTAAACTTAAAACTAATTTAAACTATAAACTAATTTAAACTATAAACTAATTTAAACTTCAAACTACTTCAAACTTCAAACTACTTTAAACTTTAAACTAATTTAAACTTCTAATTACTTTTAACTTTAAACTAATTTAAACTTATTTAAACTTTAAACTAATTAAAACTATAAACTAATTTAAACTTCAAATTACTTTAAACTTCAAACTAATTTACATTTTAAACTAATTTACATATTAAACTAATGTAAACTTCAAACTACTTTAAACTTCTTTAAACTTTCTGGTCCAAACTTTCACAAGCCAACTTAAAGTTTGTCTCGACGAACTTTTTCTAGTTATTATTATTATTCTGTCAAAAATGTACAACTCTTAATACACTTAGACTCTTACACAACTTAGAAACTCATACACTTAGAAACTCATAAATTCAAACTCTTATGAACTCAAACTCATAAATTAATAAACTCTGAACTCTTACTTATTTAAACTTATAAACTCTAAACTCATAAACTCGTACACTTATAAACTCATGAATTCATACACTTATGAACTCATGAATTCATAAACGTATAAACTCGTACACTTATAAACTCATGAATTCATACACTTATGAACTCATGAATTCATAAACGTATAAACTCATACACTTATAAACTCATGAATTCATAAACTTATGAACTCAAACTCATAAATTAATAAACTCTGAACTTAATTTAAACTTGTAGGAGCCGCATTTGAGTTTTATTTTTGGTTTCATAATTTACTTATAATTGTCTTTTCTATTGCATTTGAGTAGTACACCTTCTACAGCCAGAGAGGGCGCTGTCCTATAAGTTGGAGTGTGTAGCGCATGAGAGAAGGAGAAGGCGTGCCAGCAGATGATAGCTGTGTCCCAATGTGAAGGCTGCATCCTCCGAATGCCGCGGACTTCGAAGGATGCAGCCTATTCGTCCTTCGAAGGACGCACCATGTAGCCTTCGCATGATTTCCTAATTGGCAACCAGGTGTTCCCGATTACCGCTCCTGGCGCCAAGCAACGGTGCGAGAGTACAGCTGCCATTCTGATAATTAATTTTATACAATTGAATAAACAGCTATGGATCCAGAATTGGCTATTGTCATTTTTGTTTGTTTATATTTTACTGGAAGACATGGTGAGGATGTTTCAGTCATGTATTTTCGGCTTTAATAGCCAAGATCATGGCCAGAGCTGGTTTGCTGCGTCCCAATTCAGAAGCTGCTTCCTTAATTTCCAGATTAGGCTACACTTTAAACTGTTCAAGTATTGGGTGTTAACTTTCGTAAATAATGTAATGAAAAGAAAAGAAAACATAGCCTACATAGGCATATGGTTCAAATGTTCACTTATATAGGCTATGATGCGATTTTGTAGGCTAGTGTATTATTTTTATTATGTAGCATAAATGGACAAATGATGAATATGGTAAATATATATTTCAACCCCGTATTATGGAGGGAAAAACCCTCCATCTGTGGGAGAAAAAAAAAACAATCCGTGGTGACGGTTGTGCAATCCGTCCCTTACTCACAATATTTTTATGTGTAAACATAAATGTATAAAAATACACAATTTTATTTGTGTAAACTCACAATAACAAGAAAACTTTGTGCTTTTGTAAAATAAAATAAAAGAATCAGGCGCGCTTTCATGATCGCCATGAACTGGAGCGCCTCTCAAAAAATTAACTGAAACAAAATATAGCCAACCTATACAAAGCTTGAAATGTCCACTTTTAAACTAACAAATTCGAATATAATTTCCAGCTTCTAATTTGGCCTTAGAAAACAAATAAAATCGATTTTTTCCATATTAATTTGTGAATATTTCAAATATTTAATAAACGGGAAAAAAGTCATAAACAAAAATCTGAAAATACGTCTATTTATTTTTTTGCGCAGCATTTGGTGTGTAGGCCTACAATTCAAATTCAAATTTTGGTGCTCAACTATGCGTTTTAAAAATAGCCTAACAACCGTTCATTTTTCGTTTTTCAATTTCGGGTTAAAAAAAGAAAAACGAGTGGACGCAGAGGTACACGGACCTTATTATAATATTTCAAATAATGTTGGCTATTTGTAGAAAAAGTTAGTCTTGGGTCTGTGTACTTTTGCGTCCGTTCGTTTTTGCACAAATAAAAGTAGGCTAGTTGTGAATGATGTATTATTCTTTTCTGTATGACCAGAAATGATAGAGTAAGTTCTTTCCACTGTTGATATAAAAATGCATGTTGTTGAGTCTGCGCCTCCACAGCCACACTCCACACACACACTTGGACATGCATCAAAATCTTGTGTTAGGCTATTTATGACAATCTTAGCCCTGTATTATTATTGTCTAACCATTTATTATGACTGATATTTGACAAATTGCTTTGTTCATTTTTTTTGATAAAAGCGGCTTCTATGCAGCCTAAATGTACTAATAATAATGATAATTATTATTATTTGTGTTTATAATTATAACTATAAATGAATTCACTGAAGATAGTAATATGTTAATCATAAAATAATTTATGAATGTTTTATTTTTATATAAAACCTAACCTTGTATTTGTGTTATATTTCTTTTTTATATGTGAAGTCTTTTTTTGCTTATTCTATTATACTGAGCTTTTTTCGTTTTAGAAATTGAAGAAATTTTCCATTTTAATTTTTTTTCCATTTTTAAAAGTTTATGCAAAGCATCCCTCATAAACAGGTGGCCTGGTTGAATCATCGTGGGCACGATTTGTTAAACCAAGGAAAGTTTAAGAATTCGTGAGTAGGCCTACAGTTTATAAACTGAGGGGAAGGATTGCCAACCGTGGCCACGGATTGTTTTTTCCCCCAAAAGAGACTTTCCGGGCTCCGTACTACGGGAATATAAAACCCAGTTGAATATAAAAAAGTGCAGTTCAAAGTTACTCCCGCTATTCATCGGTAGCTGTCACAGTTGCTAGGCAACAAGAACAATCATCCGTCATCTTTTTGAATAAAAGTGGTGTCATCACAGGCCTGCAATGACTTATGGGGTAGGATCGGGTAGGATAGGCCGCGAAGGATCCATTTATGCATCCTTCCTTTCACGGGGAAACAAGGGTGCATTTGGCGTCGCTTTTGAATCAGGGTAGCCTTCGTCGCGCCGCGATGACGCAACCAGCCTTTGAATACGGCCTTCGAAGGATGCGAAACTGAATTGGGACAGCCTTCATCGCGCGCGGTGACGCAATCGGCCTTCAAATGCGTCCTTCGAAGATGCAGCCTTTGAATTGGGACATCCTTCGTCGCGCCGCTGTAACGCAATCGGCCTTCAAATGCGGCCTTCGGAGAACGCAGCCTTCACATTGGGACACAGCTACAGTCTTCGACCTCGGCCTGGATCTGCGTTACTGAGGCTTGGCCTGTATGAGAAAGCTGAACTCCAAGCTCTAAAAAGGAATGTTTACAGACATTTAAACCAGTTCTCATTTTTTGTTTTGTACTTTATATTTATTTGCAATAAATATCGACAACATTCAACAACAACACTCTTGGATTTTCTTGGATTCGGGCTGTGAGTCTGACCCGGTACTCGCATTCTCCAGGTGGTTGGAAACAATAACAGGGGGTTACAGGAAAAACCCAACAATGTTTTTTGCCACTACATTTCGTCGAAGACTTGCTGTGAATTTATCAAAAAAGGATTTATGTTGAAACTACGCGATATGAAGACGAAGCAAACATCGGTCTAAGCGTGGCAAGCCAAACAAAGAAACACTTCGATTGAGGTATGTGCTTTCAAAGTGAATAATTTTTAAAGGATATAGAAACCAATCTCACCGCAGATTTGTGAGTTGGCGAACTGTGACAAGTAATTAAGAGCGTTGAAAAGCAATTTGCCGTGGTGAAAACACAGCCAAATTGGAACGAATGAAATGCAACGAGATGTTGATTTTTGGAAAGAATACAAACTGCTTTCTACATTTTTGAGAACTTTTGCATTGATTGAAGTAAGATAAATACTTTCTGTGATTTTTGGGAAGCTTTTTTTTTTTGTTGAGAACAATGGCTGATTCTAATGAAGAAGAAATAACTCCTGTTAAAGACATGAATGAAACTGTCGCGCAATTGCGCTCGTCTAGAGGAGGAAAAATGTCACGTCACACGGAGAATGAACATTGTGAATGATTTAATTACTAGTCCGGAATTTCTGGGTGAAGTTAAACAAAACATGATTAAGTTTAATGAATTTCTTGAAGAGTTCAAAGCCGTGCATGCCTCCTATAGTGAAATGTTGGATGAGGATGCAAATCAAGAAGACCACGAAACATGGTATCAGCCTAGATGTGTACAGATAGTGGCTTTTATGGCTAACGTTGAAAACTGGATTTCAGCCGTTCAAAACCCAGGTTCCCAAGCCATAGTTGAAGCCACCTCTTCTGTCACCCAAGTAGAAGATAGTGATACTGATACTGATGCAAAATCATTTGGATCACATACATCGTCTGTGTCATTGCGCATCAGTGCAGAAGCAGAGAGAGTAGCTTTAATGGCTAAAGCTGCAAAGCTGCAAGAAAGGCATGCAATTGAGGAGCAGGAGCATATTTTAAGAAAAAAGAGAGAAACTTTAGAGTTGCATTCTGAAATTGAAGCCACTACTGCAAAAATTAATTATCTAAAAGAAGCTGAAATAGAAATGAATAAACCTGCCCGGTCTGATGTCACAGTTCAGATGCCTTTGTTGGGTGCAGAAGCAGATGAAGTGAAGACAAAATCAACAGTGGCAAATGTACCATTGGATGAAAAGCTTGATAGCTCACTTTATTTCCAGGAAAGGACGTCCCCAGTAGTTAAAACCAGGCCAGGTGTTCAGGTTCAATTTCCTCTTCTTAATTTAGGCCCAGATAGGCATCACAGCACACCTGATTTCCAGCCCAGAACTAGCAGTGATATCCGGCCACAACTACAGCAGACCTCAGCTCACAGTATTCCCTCTGTCATTCCCCAGCCAGCAAGGTCAGTCCCAGCCATTCAGTCCACTGTACCTCAAGGGCAAATTCCTACACCCAGTTCAGCACAGGAAAGTCACATGATAAAAATTCTGGAAAAGCAGAGTGAATTAACAAGGATTCTTATGAAACAGCAACTTCTGTCCACGCTACCACAAGGTAGCATTCCACTCTTTGATGGACAAGTTCTTGAGTACAAGTCGTTCATTCACTCCTTTGAAAATATGGTTGAAAGCAAAACCGATAACAGTAAAGATTGCAGTTTCTTATTCAATATACTAGAGGCCTAGCACAAAGGCTAGTCAAGAGTTGTGAGTACTTGTCACAAGATAGAGGCTACAGAAGAGCAAAGGAGTTGCTAAAGGAACATTTTGGAAACGAATACAAGATCTCTTGTGCGTACTCGGAAAAAGGCCTATCCTGGTCCCAAATAAAATCTGAGGATTTTAAATCGCTACAGGATTATGCCATGTTCCTTAGGAGTTGCTGCAATGCTATGGAGGAAATGGAATATATGGAGGAGCTGGAAACAGTATCCAATATGAGAAGCATTGTGCTCAAGCTACCGTACAAGCTTCGGGAGAGATGGCGTAACAAGGCTTATGAGCTGCAAGAACAACGTAGTCGTAGGGTAAGGATTTTAGATCTAGTCTGCTTTATTGAAGAACAAGCTCGCATAGCAGCTGATCCGGTATTAGGTGATCTTCAAGATCAGTCAGCTAGTAGAAGAAAAGCTAGATTCCCAGTCAAACCGCAGGCCTCAAAGTCATCTGGCAGTAGTTTTGCCACTAGTATAGCTATTGCCCAAAAGCAGATGCAGTTTGATCTTTCTTGCCCCTTCTGTAGCTCAAGACACACATTGGACTTGTGCAAAGACTTTTTAAAGATAACACATAGAGACAAGCTCAGATTTATAAAGACCAAAGGCATATGCTTTGGGTGTCTCTCCCCAGGCCATATTAGCAGAGACTGCAAAAGGCGTCTCAGCTGTAAAGTATGTAAGCAAGCTCACCCTAGTGTCCTACATATTGAGGCCAAAGATAGTATCATCAAAAAGGCAGAAAGATCCTCTGATGCTACAGGCAATGCATCAGCAGGGTTATGTGGTCATATAGGGGCCGGAGACCAAGAGAATGTGCTGTCCATTGTCCCAGTTCAGGTTAAGGCAGCAAAGGGCAGCCGAGTCTTACAGGTGTATGCTCTCCTGGACCCTGGATCCTCCGCCACCTTCTGCTCCGAGGATCTTATGTTGCGGCTCAATCTGAAGGGAAGAAAAACACACATTCTTCTACGCACAATGAATCAAAAAAAAAACTGTTCCAACTCATGTCGTCTCTGAAATTGAAGTTTCAGCACTAGACAGCAATAACTTCTTACATCTTCCTGATCTCTTCACTCAAAAAGAAATGCCAGTTACCACAAACAGCATTCCCAAGCAGAAAGACTTAGCACAATGGAAGTATCTAAGTCAAGTCAAACTTCCCAGCATTAATTCAAAGGTGGAGCTGTTGATTGGCACAAATGCTCCAAAGTGCATAGAACCATGGGAGGTTGTTAATAGTCAAGGTGGGGGCCCCTACGCAGTTAGAACCTTATTGGGGTGGGTTGTAAACGGGCCACTGAGAAGTGCTGATGGCAGTGCAGAGAATGTGACTGTGAATAGGATATCAGTTACAAATCTGGAACAACTTCTGATCTCACAGTATAATCAGCATTTCAGTGAGGCAACATCTGAGGAGAAGACCGAAATGTCAGTTGAGGACAGAAGGTTTGTAGAGATAGCCGATGAGGCAGTCTTACAAGATGGACATTACTATTTGAAGTTGCCCTTTAGGAAAACTGTTGTCTGCATGCCTAACAATCGCCAAGTTGCAGAACAGCGCCTCCAAACTCTGAAAAGGAAAATGAAAAAGGATGAACAATACAAGCAAGAATATGTTGCCTTTGTCAATGAAATCTTTGAAAATCATTATGCAGAGGAGGTCCCAGAGGAAGAACTCATACAGGCACCTGGAAAGGTATGGTACATACCACATCATGGAGTGTATCACCCCAAAAAGAAGAAACTTAGAGTGGTGTTTGATTGTGCAGCTACTTACAAAGGTGTATCCCTCAAAACAGAGCTACTACAGGGTCCTGATCTGACCAATTCTCTTGTCGGAGTCATTTGGAGTTTCCTTAAAGAACCCATTGGAATTATGGCTGACGTTAAGTCAATGTTCCATCAGGTGGGAGTAGAGAAATCAGGTGTGGACTACTTGCGCTTTCTGTGGTGGCCACAGGGTGACACCAGTCAAAACCCAAAGGAATACCGTATGCTTGTGCACATATTTGGTGCAGTGTCCTCCCAAAGTTGTGCAAGTTTTGCATTACGAAAAACTGCTGATGACAATGAAAGCTGTTTTCTCCTTCATGTAGCTGAAACTATCCGGCACAACTTTTATGTGGATGATTGTGTTAAATCGGTGGTTGCAGAGTCTGAAGCCATCCAGCCAGTAAAAGACCTCACTGCACTATGCTACAAAGGTGGATTCCAGCTGACTCAATGGGTCAGCAATAATCGGGCAGTTCTAGCACCCATTCCAAAAGAAAAATGGGCAAAAGAAATCAAAACACTGGATCTTGACAAAGACAGCCTACCAATATAAAGAGCCCTGGGACTGCAGTGGTGTGTGGACTTTGACCATTTCCAGTTTAACATCAATTTAAGCCAGAAGCCACATACCCGCAGAGGCATACTTTCTGTTGTAAGTTCCATTTTTGATTAAATGCAGGTAAATTCATGGAAAAAAGGAGATGGATACATGGTCCAGAGTTCCTATGGAAACCTGAGGAAAGTTGGTTAGAGGTGGAGGCATTGGGCTCAGTGTTACAGGATGATCCAGAGGTCAGGAGAAACACTACTGTGTTTACAACAGTGGTAAACACTGAAACACCCACAGACCAGCTTATTTCATACTTTTCAAATTGGATTAGGCTAATTAAAGCAGCGACATGGTACATCAAACTGAAAAAGGCCTGCTACTGAGAATCAAAAAACAAAAGGGCTTCCCATCGTGTCAAGTCACTACCCGCTCCCACAGCCAAAAGGGGAGACCAAAACTTAAAGTTTTCAAGAACAAACCCGGTGGACAGATCCTCACAGTGAAAGATCTCATACAGGCAGAAAGGTCAGTTATCTCTTATGTTCAGAGGCAAGCATTCCCAGCTGAAATTAAAACACTGCAAATGACCCCACCTAAAGTGAAAAGGAGCAGCAGGATCTGTAGGCTTGATCCTGTGCTACATGAAGGCATCTTAAGAGTAGGTGGCCGGATGCATAAATCTGCCATACCTGATGAAACTAAACACCCCTGAATCTTGCCCAAAGATTCACAGATTTCAATTCTTCTTTTAAGACACATTCATGAACGCTGTGGTCACAGTGGCAGGAACCACATGCTCTCAGAGCTCCGTAAGAAGTATTGGATTATTAAGGCCAACTCCTTAGCAAGAAAGGTGCTCTCAAGATGTGTCATGTGTCGACGTGTAAAGGGCAAAGCAGGTGAGCAAAAAATGGCAGATTTGCCGCTGGAAAGAATCCTACCTGACCTCCCTCCCTTTACCAATGTCGGATTGGACTATTTTGGCCCGATTGAAGTGAGGCGAGGAAGAAGCACCATCAAAAGGTATGGAGTTCTGTTTACATGTATGTCTAGCAGAGCTGTTCATTTGGAAGTAGCTTTCTCATTAGACACTGACTCATACATTCACGCTTTGAGGAGATTTGTTTGCAGAAGGGGGCAGATTAAGCACATCAGATCTGACAACGGAACAAACTTGGTGGGTGCTCAGGTGGATCTCAAGAAAGCTCTGATGACACTGGACAAGTTGAAGATCCAGGATAGCCTGCTTCCTGATGGAATCGAGTGGAGTTTCAACCCACCAGCTGCATCGCACCATGGCGGAGTATGGGAAAGGCTTATAAGATCTGTTCGTTATGTGCTGTACTCCACACTCCATCAACAGTCCATCGATGACGAGGGTCTTCAAACTCTATTCTGTGAAGTAGAGGCTATTCTAAACAACAGTCCTCTCTCCACAGTGTCCTCAGACCCATACGATCTAGAACCGCTGACCCCAAACCACCTCCTCCTGCTGAAAACTCAGCCCATTATGCCTCCTGGAATCTTTCTGAAATCAGACCTTTATGCTAGACGCCGCTGGAAACAGGTCCAGTACATGGCAGATCTCTTCTGGCATAGATGGACCAAAGAATACCTTCTTCTACTCCAGGAAAGGCATAAATGGACTGTAGTGAAGAAGAACCTGAATGTTGGAGATCTTGTTCTGGTGGTTGACCCCACTGCTCCTAGAGGGTCATGGGCATTAGGAAGAGTTCTAGAGACCAAGCCTGATCAAAAGGGGCTGGTCCGATCCATGAAGCTCCAGACACAGACTTCAATCCTTGATAGACCCATTACCAAGCTGTGCCGAATTCTGGAAAATGAAGAGTGTCCGGTGCCTCTTAAAGATCACCAATAAGGGATGTAATGTATACATATATACATATTTTTCTAAAAGTATTAAGAGATTATTTGATTTCTGGCTCCTTTTTTGTATTTATTTTGAATAATTGATTCTATAGAGAACAATTAGGGGCCGTGTGTAGGAGCCGCATTTGAGTTTTATTTTTGGTTTCATAATTTACTTATAATTGTCTTTTCTATTGCATTTGAGTAGTACACCTTCTACAGCCAGAGAGGGCGCTGTCCTATAAGTTGGAGTATGTAGCGCCTGATAGAAGGAGAAGGCGTGCCAGCAGATACAGGCTGCGTCTGAAACCGCATACTTCCCTACTATATAGTAGGGAAAACCCAGTATGCGAGCGAATAAGTATGTCCGAATCCTTAGTATCCATAAAAGAGTAGGCGAGAATTTCCAGAGTGACGTACTAATTATCGCGAGATTCGGGCTCACGTATACTTATAGTGCGTCCGAATATTCCTACTTTCCTACTATATAGTAGGCGAAAACAGTATTTGAAAGGAGTAGTATGTCCGAAACCTCAGTACTCATAAAAGAGTAGGCGAGAAGTTCCTGGATGGCTTACTGCTTCAGCCAAGATTCTGAAGCAACCATCGACGAATACTTTTCTATCCCAGGAGGCCACGGGAGAGGATACGTCATTACCCAACATTACGATCAAGGACGCGGGTGTTTTCAAATGTGAGTAAATACGGTTCTTTGTGTTAAAATGTTTTGAAAAACAGTAGACTAGAGTAAACTGTCGAATTGTTGAAGGTGTAAAGACGTTAGACAGTATAGTATAGTTGTGATTTTGCTGTAAAAACCCGTTATTATGTATTGCTATCAGGAGAGCTCCAGTAAGCACACATCTCCAAAGTAGATGTACATAAACCATATACCTCTTAAAGATGCTTATTTTAAATGTCTATTTACATCTGACAAGAAAATCTTCTATAAGTTTTGCAGATGAGCACATCACAACATAAAATAGACATCTGATGTATGTGTGCTATTATAGAATTTACTGTTGTGGCAACACTGTTTACATTAGATAAATGTGCTGTAAGTAAGGTAAATACACAAATCTATAAAGTAACTAAACATGTTATCTATTTTATTTGTCCATTAGTACTGTTGATAAATTGAGGAACATTTGGGGGAGTGGAGAGTGGCTCATGAAGCTGAATGCTGCATCAAAGGCTTTGAATGAGTATACTACAGAAATGAATAACAAAATCTATTTAAACCTTAAGATGTAGTTTATTTTAATAATTGTAATTTCAAACACAGTTATTACAGCACTTTTCTCATTCGGATCTGAAATGTCTGCAGACTGGTGTGAGCACTGAGGATGGAGAGCCCGGAGCTGAACCCTGGAAATGGTGCCATGGATGAGACGCTCCATCACTCCACCGGCCCTTATCGCCTCAGAACAACCTCCGGCACGGAGGCACGGTCACCTGGTGGTCCGCTGATTCATCAGAATAAAGCCACAGAATGAGAACCGCTGTGTGGAGATGGCAGTAGGATGTGGGGTTCAGCACCTGTAAATACATGCTTGTAGTTTGAATAAAGCTTTGTTTCATGTGTTGTTGACTTGTATATGCATTTGTTTATTCTGATGGTTACTTTTATTCATTATTTTACCTATCCATGTTTCTTGATGTTGTCAGTAAATAAAATACAATTATTTAATATATTTATGCTTTAATTCATTGCATGACTATAACTGTATTTACTGCATTTATCTAGTGTGTATTCATGCATATGTCATATGACAAAACAAATTACATTTTGCTTGTTTTACTAAAATATACAATTTTCAGTAAAAAAAAGTTTTGGTCAGCATTTATCATTATTATTGTGTAAGTTTTGGGGTGGGCTAGCGATGCAATTCATTCTGGGGTAATCTTGTTTTTTAAGGAGTGATACTTACATTTTTCTAGTATAAAAATCAACCGTCTTCTCCAAAGGTGAGATCTTCGAGCAGTCGTGTGCTGTGAGCAATGTGCAGACATTACAAACGCTGAGGAAAAGCCAATCGCCTAGAAAGCCAATCATCTTCGTGTATTATAAAACGAGCCAATGGCGATGAAATGCCATGGGTCTGCGGAATTTGCATAGCGTAACTCCGCCCCACCTCGTGGGTATAAAAGGAGGACGCTCGGCAACATGCAGATATGTTTTCGCTTCGGAGCCAAGAGCTTCTCTTCACTCCACAAGCCAATCCTGACTTCATCTTCTATGACGAGCGAACTCTCCGGTGTTGGTGTGACGGCGGTACCCAGCGAGTTCACATTGCCTGCGATCTGAGCAGTGATCTGCCAGTCTGTGTGTTTCTCCCTGGTCGCCTCAGCATCGCTGAGTTTTTTCTCTAAAAGAGCTGCACGTGGCACGTCTTTTTAAAGATGTCTCGCCCGTGTTCTTCTGGGTGCGGTCGTTTCCTGTCTTCCTTTGATGGGCACAATCGCTGCTTTGCGTGTTTGGGCTTAGAGCACGCTAAAGCAGCGCTTGTGGATGACTCATGTTCCTTCTGTGGGAACATGGCCATCGCAACACTGAGGTCTAGACTCAATGATCTCATTCGGGAGAGAGTCCCCTCATCCACACCCCGATCTACATCCTCCACGAGAGGCTGTACTCCGGCTGGTGGACAGGGTGATCTGAGGGTTACGGTGTGGGACAATCCGACGATGCGTCCTCGGACCACGCCCCCCTCTACAGTGTTGCAACCCGCGAGTGCCGCGGTGATTCTACCGGGTTCATCCTTCGATGCCCCGCGTGTTTCATTCGGCGCTCCAGAGGAAGACTCGATGTCGATCGCGGCATCACAAGGCGGGCAAGAGTCATCGGGAAGTGACGATGCGGCTGCGTTGCCTCCTTCTGGAGCTCCAGCGTTGCCCGTATCAGATCCCGAGATGACGGCCATGCTCTCCCGAGCCGCCGCGAGCATCGGGCTTGAGTGGAACCCTCCGCCCTGCCCTGAGCGCTCGCGGTTGGATGATTGGTTTTTGGGTGCGGCTGCCGCCTCACAGCCAACCCCAATGCCATTCTTCCCGGAGGTGCATGAGGAGTTGACGAAATCATGGAAGGCTCCCTTGACCTCCCGTGTACGTTCGTCAGCTTTCTCCGCTTTTCCTCACCTCGATGGGGCAGCCGCCCATGGGTACACTGGGATTCCCCCGGTTGAACGCTCTGTTGCCATGCAACTATGTCCTCAGAGTGCTTCATATCGTGGTAATCCTAAGCACCCGTCCAAGGCCTGTAGATTCTCGTCCACCTTAGTGGCGAGGTCTCACAGAGCTGCAGGACAGGCGGCTGCCGCTCTGCATGCGATGAGCACCTTGCAGGTCTACCAGGCCCAGCTGCTCAGAGATATGCACGAGGCGGGGACTGACCCAAGGCTCTTCAATGAGCTGCGTGCCGCCACTGACCTCGCTCTCCGAGCGACGAAAGTGGCCTCACGCTCCCTGGGTCAGGTGATGGCCACCTCTGTGGTCCAGGAGCGTCACCTATGGCTGAACCTGGCTGATATGCGGGACGCCGAGCGTACCCGTCTGCTCGACGCCCCCATATCCCAGGCCGGCCTCTTCGGCGGAGCGGTTGAGGACTTTGCCCAGCAGTTCTCAACCGCACAGAAGCAGTCTCCACCCAGCCGTCGGTACAGACACCTCAGACTGCTCGCTGCCGAGGGCGCCCTCCTGTGGCTCCCTCCCCTCCCGCACGGCCCCAGCAGCAGCCTTCACCCGGGCCGCGTCGTGGAGGAGGCCGCAGGAAGGCGCCACAGCCCTCTCCAGCCCCGCGCCCCGCTAAACGCCAGGCTAAGCGGCGCTCCTGAGTGATGGTGTCGGTTTTTTCCCAGGAGGTGGTTGCAGGCCCCCTCCTTCCCCCGGCGGAGGGCCGGGGGAGAATCTTTTGTTGGGGTTACTCACGGGTGGGCAGTAACCTATTATGGTCAAAGAAAGAATCAATACACCCATCACTGAGCACACAGAGCCGGTTGACAGTGCGCGACGCCCCCGGGCCTCGCCGCTCTCATCCCCCTCTGTCACAGAGTTCTCGGACCGCAGTGTGTGCCGCCTCCGGGCCTCGCCACTCCCGTCCCCCTCTGTCCCGGAGGGTGCGGGCGACAGTGTGTGCCGTCTCCGGACCTCACCACTCTCGTCCCCCTCTCGACCCCTGGCAGAGCAGACCCCCGTGGAACGCTGGTCCTTCCCTGGTCTCCTCTGTCAGGACGCGGAGCATGACCGCGCCCCCGATCCGGGCCGCTTTGCCACCCTCGCCTGGGCTGGTCACTCCGCTTCGCTGCCCCTCCGGGGGGACGCCTGTGGTTCGTATGACCCCGCTGGTTCAGTATCTGACAGCTTGGTTGGAGCTTCCCAGCCTTTCTCGCTGGGTCGCCCGAACTATCAGGCTCGGCTATGCGATTCAGTTCGCACGGTCTCCTCCCCGCTTCAGGGGAGTTCGCTTCACTATGGTCGGTGGCAATGCCCCTATCATGAGAGCGGAGGTTGCTACCCTGCTGGCGAAGGGTGCAATCGAGACTGTCCCTCCAGCCGAGATGAAGTCAGGGTTTTACAGCCCGTACTTCATTGTCCCCAAGAAATCCGGTGGGTTACGGCCGATCCTGGATCTGCGCGTCTTGAACCGCTCCCTTCACAGGCTGCCGTTCAAGATGCTCACGGCCAAACGCATTTTCGAATGTGTGCGGCCACGGGATTGGTTTGCAGCCATAGACCTGAAGGACGCCTACTTTCATGTCTCCATCTTACCTCGACACAGACCGTTCCTACGGTTTGCTTTCGAGGGGCAGGCATACCAGTACGCGGTTCTCCCCTTCGGGCTAGCCCTGTCTCCTCGACGTCTTCACGAAGATCGTCGAGGCTGCCCTTGTTCCCCTTCGGGAACACGGGGTTTGCATCCTGAACTATCTCGACGACTGGCTGATCCTAGCTCACTCTCGAGACCAGGTTTGCGAACACAGGGATCTTGTGCTTCGGCACCTAGCCCGTCTGGGCCTTCGGGTCAACTGGGAGAAGAGCAAACTCTGCCCCGTGCAGAGGATCTCTTTTCTCGGTATGGAGATCGACTCGGTCGCCATGTCCGCGCAGCTTACGAGCGAGCGCGCACACTCGCTGCTGACTTGCCTTCGACAGTTCGATGGCAAGAGTGCGGTCCCACTGAAATTGTTTCAGAGGCTCCTGGGGCATATGGCATCCGCAGCCGCAGCAACGCCGCTCGGATTGCTTCATATGAGACCGCTTCAGCTGTGGCTTCGCGATCGAGTCCCGAGGTGGGCATGGCATCACGGCACGTTCCGAGTCCCAGTGACTCCGACCTGCCGTCAGTCCTTCACTCCGTGGAGGAACCTCAGCTTTCTACGGGCCGGAGTTCCCCTAGAACGAGTTTCCAGGCATGTTGTTGTCTCCACAGATGCCTCTTCCACGGGTTGGGGCGCCATGTGCAACGTACATGCTGCCGCGGGCTCCTGGACAGGACCCCAGCGCCTTTTGCACGTCAATTGCCTCGAGTTGCTGGCAGTACGCCTTGCCCTGCACCGTTTCCTCACGTTGCTCAGGGGTCAACACGTACTAGTCCGTTCAGACAATACCGCGACTGTAGCGTACATCAACCGTCAGGGTGGTCCACGCTCCCGCCGTATGTCGCAACTCGCACGCCACCTCCTCTTATGGAGTCAGAAGCACCTGAGGTCCCTTCGTGCTATCTACATTCCGGGAGATCGGAACTTTGCAGCCGACGAGCTGTCACGGTTTCGGCCCATCTCCGGCGAATGGAGACTCCATCCCCAGTCGGTTCAGCTGATTTGGGACCAGTTCGGGGACGCACAGATAGATCTGTTTGCCTCTCACGACTCGACCCATTGCGCCCTGTTCTATTCCCTGACCGAGGGCTCTCTCGGCAGGGATGCACTGGCGCACAGCTGGCCGCGGGGCCTACGCAAGTATGCGTTTCCCCCAGTGAGCCTTCTCGCACAGACCTTGTGCAAGATCAAGGAGGACGAGGAGCAGCTCATTCTGGTTGCGCCGTATTGGCCCACCCGGACCTGGTTCTCCGAACTGGTGCTCCTCGCGACAGCACCTCCTTGGCCAATTCCTCTGAGGAAGGATCTCCTTTCTCAGAGACGGGGCACCCTTTGGCACCCTCGACCCGATCTCTGGAGGCTCCACGTGTGGCTCCTGGACGGGACGAGGCAGGTTTGAGTACCCTGCCACCAGCGGTGGCGGCTACCATCACTTCCGCTAGAGCATCGTCCACGAGACATGTCTATGCGTTGAAGTGGAACCTCTTCGTCAACTGGTGCTCTTCTCGTCGAGAAGACCCCAGGAAATGCTCGATCTCTGTCGTGCTTTCCTTCCTGCAAGAGGGGTTGGAGCGAAGGCTGTCTCCCTCCACCCTGAAGGTGTATGTGGCCGCTATCGCCGCATATCACGAAGCAGTTCAAGGTAAGTCTCTGGGGAAGCACGACCTGATCGTCAGGTTCCTGAGAGGAGCGAGGAGACTAAATCCTCCTCGTCCTCCCCTCGTTCCCTCTTGGGACCTCTCAGTGGTCTTAAATGCCCTGCAGAGGGCTCCCTTTGAGCCTCTGCAATCAGTGGAGCTTAAGTTCCTGTCTATGAAGACAGCGCTCCTGGTTGCATTGGCCTCCATCAAGAGGATAGGGGACCTGCACGCATTCTCCGTTGACGAAGTGTGCCTGGAATTCGGGCCCGGTCACTCTCACGTGATCCTGAGACCCCGGCCTGGATATGTGCCCAAGGTTCCCACCACTCCCTTCCGGGACCAGGTGGTGAACCTGCAAGCGCTGCCCCGGGAGGAGGCAGACCCAGCCTTGGCACTGCTCTGTCCAGTACGCGCTCTCCGCGCTTACGTAGACAGAACGCAGTGTTTCAGGACCTCAGACCAGCTCTTTGTCTGTTATGGTGGGAGACTGAAGGGAAAGGCTCTCTCAAAGCAGAGGTTGTCTCACTGGATAGTGGACGCCATTGCTTTGGCTTACCAACAGCAAGGCCGACCGTGCCCCCTTGGTGTGACAGCCCACTCCACCCGGAGTGTGGCTTCCTCTTGGGCTCTAGCGCATGGCGCCTCGCTGGCAGACATTTGTAGAGCTTCAGGCTGGGCGACACCCAACACATTCGCCAGATTCTATAATCTCCGAGTGGAGCCTGTGTCCTCTCGTGTACTCGCTTCATTCAGCTAGTACTGGACCCGCTCAGGTGTCTTCGCTTGCTCGCCTTTCCACTCCACGGACTGGATACGTGCGATTATTCCTCAGGTGAGCCTTCCTCTCTGAAGCCCTGAGTTCCTCCAGCACTGTTGATGCTGGCGCCAGTGTCTATTGCCTGGGCGTCGGCTAGGTGCCTCCGTGTGCATGGTTCCTCCCTGAGTAACCCCCACATGTGTATTTCCACTGTAAGCCTCCTTGAGCATGTGTCTTTCCCTTGGCAAGCCATATTGCCCTCCTGGAGTTGAAAGTTGCCACCCCTCGGGCTGGTCACTCCAGTGTTCCTCCATATGTAGCCCTCCGGCCATATGTGTATCTTAAAGTCCTCCCTACGGGTAGGCATGCTGCGGCATATCTCCTCTGAGATATGCTTCCCAGTGTACCTTGGTATTCCTGTGTTAAGTAGGACTCCTTCGTCTGTGCCAGTATCACGACAGGGGGATCAGACTTTCGCAGGGCACTGGAAGACAGCTGTGAAGGTGGCGTGATTTCACGGGGACCCCCATTCGTCGTCATCCGACGTAACTCGGAGTGACTACGAAAGGGAACGTCTCGGTTACATATGTAACCCTCGTTCACTGAGTAGGGAACGGAGACGTTACGTCTCCCTGCCACTTCCGCTGTACCGCTGGGTAGACGCCTGAGTTCAGTCTCGGCTCCTCAGCGAAGACATATCTGCATGTTGCCGAGCGTCCTCCTTTTCCTCCTTCCACGAGGTGGGGCGGAGTTACGCTATGCAAATTCCGCAGACCCATGGCATTTCATCGCCATTGGCTCGTTTTATAATACACGAAGATGATTGGCTTTCTAGGCGAAACCCCCATTCGTCGTCATCCGACGTAACGTCTCCGTTCCCTACTCAGGGAACGAGGGTTACATATGTAACCGAGACGTTTTTTGTAATGAAAAATTATATATTTAAGGTGTTATATATAAGTATTAATATTAATATATTATGTCACGGGGTGAAGAATCACAAGACAAGGGGAGCTCATGCAAAGTGCCCAAGAGTGGATTTATTTACAACATGAAGAAAAAAACAAAGAAAAACCCGGTGAAGTGTGTTGCCTCTTCCTCGTAGTGCAGCGAGTCTGAGCTGTGCTTCTTGGAGTCTGAGCTGTGCTTCTTGGAGGCTGAGCGGTCAACTGCTGCTTTCTGGAGAAAGATAGAGTACAGGCATTAACGTTCTGTCTCGTGCAGAGATCTCCCTCCCTTTGACAAAGTCCATGTGGCTTATATAGCTGTTTGCTTGATGGGGCACAGCTGGGGCCGATCAGCCTGTGACGAGGGCATGCAGGTGTTCCTCGTCTGTTTCCAGGGCGACGCTGACGAACCCTCTGGGTGCTCGTCACAATTAATATATATTAAGTTGGAGTTAATATATATTTATAGCATATTTAAACTGTGGGTCACATTAGAAGCGTTAAAAATAAGAACTTAAATCGACCTAAATTTATTGGTTATACTACAATCACAAAATAAGCAGTTTTAATCAATAGCAAGATATTACAGAGATTAATTAAATGTGTCGTTCATATCTTTTAAGTTGTTGCACTTGTGATAACGCGTCGTAGGTCACATGATAACGTCAACATGGCAGATGTCCGGTTCGCATTCATACTCAACGAGATTTGGCTATAAAGTACCTACTCTTTTAGCGGTCGTTAAGTAAGTACTTATTGAAATTAAGTACCTACTCATTGAGTATGCGGTTTCGGAGAACGCAGCCACAGTCTTCGACCTCGGCCTGGATCTGCGTTACAGAGGCTTGGCCTGTATGAGAAAGCTGAACTCCAAGTGCTACAAAGGAATGTTTAAAGACATTTAAACCAGTTCTCATTTTTTGTTTTGTACTTTATATGTATTTGCAATAAATATCGACAACATTCAACAACAACACTCTTGGATTTTATTGGATTCGGGCTATGAGTCTGACCCGGTACTCGCATTCTCCAGGTGGTTGGAAACAATAACAGGGGGTTATAGGAAAAACCCAACAATGTTTTTTGCCACTACAAAACTTATAAACTCTAAACTCAAACTCGTACACAAACTCATAAACTTATAAACTCATGAATTCATACACTTATTAATTTTCATAAATTCATACACTTATGAACTTTTAATCATAAATAGTTCACCATAGCAACCACCCAAAACACCCTAGCAACTGCCTAGCAACCACCCAAAATACCTTAAAACACCCTAGCAACACCACAGCAACCACCCAGCACACCCTAGCAACTGCCTAGCAACCACCCAGCACACCCTAGCAACTGCCTAGCAACCACCCATAACACCCTAGCAACCACCCAAAATACCTTAAAACACCCTAGCAACACCCTAGCAACCATCCTAAATAGCATAGAACACCCTAGCAACACCATAACAACCACACAGAACACCTTAGCAACCACCCAAAATACCTTAAAACACCCTAGCAACACCATAGTAACCACCCAAAATACATTAAAAGTCAAGTCAAGTCAAGTCAAGTCACCTTTATTTATATAGCGCTTTTTACAATACAGATTGTATCAAAGCAGCTTCACAGTGATAACATGAAATTAATATAACAGAGTTTGTTTCTAAAAGAAAATTGCGTCAATGTCCACCTTAAGTAAGGCAGATCAATAATATTATTGAATATTAAATGTCCCCAACTAAGCAAGCCAAAAGCCAAGGCAACAGTGGCAAGGAACCAAAACTCCATCAGGTGACAGAATGGAGAAAAAAACCTTGGGAGAAACCAGACTCAGTCGGAGGGCCAGTTCTCCTCTGGCCAACGAAGGAACAGTGCATGATTTATGATTCGGGCAGCATTACAAGTCAGATTGGATCGGAACATTTAGAATATTTATCCATTTCCATCTTTTGGAAGTCCAAGTAATCACGCCGGTGTTGAGACGAGTTGTTGAGGATCAGTGCCGTCCACCATAGAGGGTCCATATCGCCGGTGTTGAGTCGTCTCTTCACAGGCTTTGTGATTGGGGTATCTGAAGTCTCCGTGAAAGGCTGGATACAAACTGGAGCTGACGAACGCCGTTTTTCTCGGGACTCGCGTCCCGAGATAACAGCAGAAAAGCAAAGAGGGAAAATAATTAGCGTAGCTGCTGTTCATAATGATTTCCATAACACGGGCGTAAATGATAAAAAACATGAAGACAGTGATTCTTGCGTCCCAGAGTCACCCCCCTCCGTCCCCCACTCAACTCAGCCCTGCGTACTGACCTCTACATCCCTCCTGCTGCTGAGACCCAACCACAATCTCACAATCTCTCCGCAGCCCAACCATACGCGCCGACCCGTTTGACTAAGGCTGTCGAGCCCCACTGTCGTCGTTAAAGCAGGTTCAGTGGCAACGGTTCCGTATGGCATACCACCTACCGCAAAACACAATATCTACCCAACCACCCGTCATTCACGCAATATACACAGGTAAGAAATGACTGTAAATACTATGCAACCTATACAAATAACCTACAGACTCTTCAAGTTTTATAATATTAAATGCATTTGATCTGATTCAGCAGTGGTATAAAAGGTAAGCATTATGTAAATGCTTGGCTAAAGAGATGCGTCTTTAATCTAGTTTTAAACTGGGACAGCGAGTCAGAGCCTCGAACAATATCAGGAAGGCTATTCCAGAGTTTTGGAGCTAAATGTGAGAACGCCCTTCCTCCTTTAGTGGACTTAGATATCCTAGGAATGACCAGAAGCCTCGAATTTAGTGATCTTAAAGAACGTGATGGATTGTAGGGCGATAGAAGGTCCATTAAATACACAGGTGCTAAACCATTTAGGGCTTTATAGGTCAGTAATAGTACTTTGTAATTGATACGGAACTTGATAGGTAACCAGTGTAGAGATGATAAAATTGGTGTTATATGATCATATTTTCTTGACCTAGTAAGAACTCTAGCAGCTGCATTTTGCACTAACTGTAGCTTGTTTATTGAGGATGCAGGACAGCCAGCTAATATAGCATTACAATAATCTAGTCTCGAGGTCATGAATGCATGAACTAACTTTTCTGCATCAGAAACAGATAGCATATTACGCAGTTTTGTAATGTTTCTAAGGTGGAAAAAGGCTGTTCTTGTAACATATGAAATATGATTTTCGAAAGACAAGTTGCGGTCTAGTATAACACCCAGCTTTTACTGTAGTGGATAAAGTAACAGGACATCATTCTATATTAAAGTTGTATTGTAAGAGAGTTTGTGGGTAGTTTTTTGGCCCATTAAGTAATACCTCCGTTTTATCTGAATTTAGTAGCATGAAATTACGCGTCATCCAGCATTTTATATCTTTGAGACACTCTGTCAAATTTGATAAGTTAGTGTTTTCATCTGGCCGTGATGAAATATATAATTGAGTGTCATCAGCATAACAGTGGAAATTAATTCCATGTTTTCTTATAATATTACCAAGTGGGAGCATATATATTGAGAATAGCAGAGGGCCTAACACCGATCCTTGCGGCACTCCATAGTCTACTGACGTTATCTTTGATTTTTCCCCATTTAAACAGACAAAATGATAACGGTCTGATAAGTACGATCTAAACCAGCTTAATGCCTGTCCCTGAACACCAGTGTAGTTTTGTAGTCGATCCAGGAGTATTTTATGATCGATTGTGTCGAACGCAGCGCTAAGATCGAGTAGAACTAGTATTGAGATACAGCCTTGGTCAGAAGCTTAAAGTAAATCATTTGTAATTTTAACTAGCGCAGTTTCTGTGCTATGATGCGGTCTGAATCCTGACTGGAATTTTTCATATATCTCATTTTCTTGCAAGAAAGAGGACAATTGAGCGGACACAATTTTTTCTAGTATTTTAGACATAAACGGAAGATTTGAAATGGGTCTGTAATTTGCTAAGTTATTTGGGTCTAATTGCGGTTTCTTAATGAGAGGTTGTATTACTGCCAGCTTGAATATTCTTGGAACATGACCTAAAAATAAAGACGAGTTAATAATATTGAGAAGAGGCTCTTCCACTACAGGTAACACTTCTTTCAGTAGTTTAGTGGGTATTGGATCTAATAAACATGTTGTTGGTTTCGATGCAATGATAAGTTTATTTAGCTCTTCCTGTCCTATAGTTGTAAAGCGGTGTAGTTGTTCCAGAGGGGCGATAATTGAGGCTGAATCATAAGACACCATAAAAGAGTGTACATTTACAATTGTGTTACGGATGCTTTCTATTTTCTCATTAAAGTAGTTCATAAAATCATTACTACTATACTGTAACGGAATATTTTGCTCTGGTGATGTCTGTATATTTGTTAGTCTAGCCACGGTGTTAAATAAAAACCTTGGATTATTTTGGTTATTTTCTATTAGTTAGTGGAGATGCTCAGCCCTGGCTGCTTTTAGAGCCTTTTTATAACGTGACATACTGTATTTCCACGCGATTCTAAAGACTCTAAATTAGTTTGTTTCCATTTACGCTCTAAGTTACGAGTTTCTCTCTTGATAACATGCGTAGCACTGTTGTACCAAGGTGCTTTAGTTTTCTCTCTAACCTTTTTTGATCTAATTGGTGCAAGAATATCTAATGTACTAGAGAAAATGGTGCTCAAACTGCTAGTCATTTCCTCTAGTTCATCTGTTTGTTTGGGTTCACTGAGCAGCTGAGATAGATCAGGTAAGCTATTTGAGAATCTATCTATAGTGGTTGGAACGATTGTTCTGCCTGGTCTATAACGTGGCGCAACATGACAAATTTCAGCAGTACGTATTATACAAGTTACCATGTGATGATCAGTGAGATCGTCACTTTGCGGTATAACATCTATATCAGTTGGATTGGTTCCATATGATATAATTAAGTCTAGTGTATGATGTAGACGATGAGTGGGACCACTGAGGTTTTGCTTGACCCCAAAAGAGTTTAATAAATCTGTAAACGCAGTCCCTAACGCATCATTTGTGTTATCTACGTGTATGGTAAAATCTCCAACAATTATTGCTTTATCGGTATTGACCAATAGATCTGAGAGAAACTCTGCAAACTCTTTTAGGAAATCAGCATAGGGCCCTGGAGGTCTATATACAGTAGCCAAGGCTAGAGATAATAGGGATTTCTTTCTTACATCTAAGAGCGTAATATTTAGTACAAGTACTTCAAACGAATTAAACCTCTGACCTGTTTCCTGAGTAACATTAAGAATATCTCTATAGATTGTTGCAACACCGCCGCCACGACCGATCAGACGGGGCTCACGCATCATAACAGTATCCTGGTGGACTAGACTCATTTAGACCGAAATACTCATTTGGTTTAAGCCAGGTTTCAGTAAGGCAAAGTATATCGAAGCTATTATCTGTGACCATTTCATTTACAATTACCGCCTTAGGTGTGAGCGATCTAATGTTTAGAAGACCTAGTTTTAGAAATTGTTTTTGTTCACTGATATTTAAATTTTCAGGTTTAATTACAATAAGATTTTTCCTAGATCCTACAGTAGATTTATTATATGGCCTCACTAAACGAGGAAAGACACAGTTTCTATATAATGTTCTACACTACTTATATCAATTAATTTGGCACAGCAAAGACTGTGATTTAGACTTTGATTTTCTAGTCATACGGTGTGTAACGTCTTGGAGATGTTGTCCGACAGAACAGCCGCTCCGATTCTGCTGGGGTGCAGGCCATCAGCAAGGTAGAGCCTAGGTCGCTCCCAGAACAGATTCCAATTATTTACAAAGAGCAGTTTCTGTTCATTACACCATGACATTAACCATTCATTTAGTGCAAATAATCTACTGAACCTTTCCTGTCCTTGTCGGTACGTGGGAAGCGGTCCAGACACGATAATCGTTGCCTCAGGCGCTGTGCTGCGTACCGTCTCGATCAGGCTCTTGTAGTCCTTCTTCAGAACCTCCGTCTGCCGCAGCCTGATGTCATTCACTCCCGTGTGCAGCACAACAGCTCCGACGCGCTCGTCACCGTTCAGGATCTCGGGAACCTGTGCGGCGACATCAAGAACACGAGCACCAGGAAAGCAGTGAGTGCGCACCGTACCCTTACCTGAGGTAGTACCAAACGTGGGTTCGTGGAAAAACGCCTTTACAAATAAGCTGCCATTGGGCGCACTATGGGTCGGAGGGATCGTAGGGTGAATTTGGATGACAATTGCCCACAGACTTGTAGAGAAATGGGCCTTTATTACTCACCCCCCTATTCACGGAACCTTACCTACTTGCCGCGGAATAGGTGGTTTTCGGACACCTCTAGTGGGCGATAGAGAGCATATTGCCCCTGGACCCCCCCCCCCCCCCCCCCGGTAGCGCGGACATGACGGAACATGGAACTGCCGATGATCACGGCATCGTCGCGTTCCGACTCGCGAAGGGGGGAGAAGCGGTTACGGGTGGAGATCTCGAAGACCGGGAGGGGCGGTGAGGTTCTTGCTCTGGTCCTGGCTCGTGTCTTTCGCTGTGGGATCACCCAGGGTCCATGGTGTTTTGTCGGTGCCGGAGTGAATGATGCCAGAGATGATCGCGTCCTCCTGGGCAGAGAAACGCACAGAGTAGACGAAGTCGGAGTCAAAAAGTTACTAACCACTGACTTATGAGCATCGGCGCGTGACGTTTCAAGCGCTGATCGCCGATCCCGCAGCTCGGCTTGTTTCTCCAGCAGACCACAGATCTGTTTCTCCACCGATTCCAGCTCCAATCGTACCGAAATCAGCTCGAATGTGTCCTCACCTGCACTCAGAGGTAACGTTAGACACACATCCGATATGTTCGCCATTATAACAGATGAACAGTAAATTAGTAGTGATACTACCAATATCACTACTAATTTAGGGCTGAAATGCTGGATATAACCTGTATCCTTTCAGTGAAACGGGTGTAAAATAAGACAGTCGGTAGGCACGAGGCCACGCGTGAAATGCTAGCGGACTAAAGGCTAGTAGCCGAGATTTGGCAAAGTTGGATCTAAGTAGCGATATCAAAGTAATCCGATTGTTTTTTTTATAAGGAATAGTAGCGAGGATAAGTTCCCATGATATAAAAATAGAAAATGCTTGTTTATAAATGAGTTGAAAAGAAGAAAATCAAGGATAAATGAATCGATTCGACGGAGCTCAAAAAACTCCCGCGCCAGTATCACCAAACACCATAGCAACTGCATAGCAACCCCCAGAACACCCTAGCAACTGCCTAGCAACCACCCAGAACACCCTAGCAACCACCCAAAATACCTTAAATCAACCTAGCAACACCATAGCAACCAACCAAAATACCCTAGAACACCCTAGCAACACCATAGCAACCACCCAGAACACCCTAGCAACCACCCAAAATACCTTAAAACATCCTAGGAACACAACAGCAACCACCCAAAAAAGCCTAGAAGACCCTAGCAACATCATAGCAACCACCCAGAACACCCTAGCAACTGCCTAGCAACCACCCATAATACCCTAGCAACCACCCAAAATACCTTAAAACAACCTAGCAACACCATAGCAACACCATAGCAACCACCCAGAACACCCAAGCAACCGCCTAGCAACCACCCAGAACACCCTAGCAACCACCCAAAATACCTTAAAACACCCTAGCAACACCATAGCAACCACCCAAAATAGCCTAGAACACCCTAGCAACATTATAGCAACCACCTAGCACACCCTAGCAACTGCCTAGCAATCACCCATAACACCCTAGCAACACCATAGCAACCACCCAGCACACCCTAGCAACTGCCTAGCAACCACCCATAACACCCTAGCAACCATCCAAAATACCTTAAAACACCCTAGCAACACCCTAGCAACCATCCTAAATAGCGTAGAACACCCTAGCAACACCATAGCAATGACCCAGAACACCCTAGCAACCACCCAAAAAACCTTAAAACACCCTAGCAACACCATAGCAACCCCCCAAAATACCTTAAAACACCCTAGCAACACTATACCAACCACCCAAAATGCGCTAGAGCACCCTAGCAACTGCATAGCAACCCCCAGAACACCCTAGCAACTGCAGAGCAACCACCCAGAACACCCTAGCAACCACCCAAAATACCTTAAATCACCCTAGCAACACCATAGCAACCAACCAAAATACCCTAGAACACCCTAGCAACACCATAGCAACCAACCAAAATACCCTAGAACACCCTAGCAACACCATAGCAACCACCCAGAACAACCTAACAACCCCCCAAAAGGCCTTAAAACATCCTAGCAACACCATAGCAACCATCCAAAAAAGCCTAGAACACCCTAGCAACTCCAGAGCAACCAACCAGAACACCCTAGCAACTGCCTAGCTACCACCCAGAACACCCTGGCAACCACCCAAAATACCTTAAATCACCCTAGCAACACCATAGCAACCACCCAAAATACCCTAGAACACCCTAGCAACACCATAGCAACCACCCAGAACACCCTAGCATCCACCCAAAATACCTTAAAACTCCCTAACACCATAGCAACCACCAAAAATACCTTAAAACACCCTAGCAACACCATAGCAACCACCCAGAACACCCTAGCAACCACCCAAAACACCCTAGCAACTAATATAAACTTCAAACTAAATTTAAACTTTAAACTAATTTAAACTATAAACTAATTTAAACTTCAAACTACTTCAAACTTCAAACTACTTTAAACTTTAAACTAATTTAAACTTCTAACTACTTTTAACTTTAAACTAATTAAAACTTATTTGAACTTTAAACTAATTTAAAGTATAAACTAATTTAAACTTCAAACTACTTTAAACTTCAAACTAATTTACATTTTAACCTAATTTACATGTTAAACTAATGTAAACTTCAAACTTCTTTAAACTTTCTGGTCCAAACTTTCACAAGCCAACTTAAAGTTTGTCTCGACAAACTTTTTCTAGTTGTTGCTTGCATTGTTTTTTGTTTTGTATTGTTTATTTCTTCTACCCATGTGGGGATAGGTAATAGGTCCGTGTATCATCTGATCATTTCATTTCCAATTTGAAATGAAATAAGCAGAAACAGAAAACGGCGCCTTTTTTAGTTAAAAAACCCCCGAAAAAACAAGATTTTGGCTTGATTTTTTGTTTTTTAGTTCACAGGCAAAAAACGAATAAATGACTTCAAAATTCGTTTTTCACATGTGGGCGGTCATGAGATGCCCCCTTCCGCCGATTGGTCAAGTAAATCTGAGCATGTGACGTCAGTTGACAGAGGATGACTCCCTGACAGAGGAGACATGAGCGAGGATACACAGGTGTATCCTATGCGTAAGTGTTTTATTGACTAAACGTGAGGCACGTATTCTCCTCCCCCTTCACATCGGTCACAATCATTTTAATTTATACTTTACTCTTGCAGTTTATATAAACCACACATCTCACATATTTCAACAGGGTATCTTGCTTTATTATTATTCATTATGAATTTCTTAAATAAAAAAACTTCAACAACATAAGGGCAGATCCTTTGAGCGCTGCCAAAGTCCTTTTAGTCAGTGACGGCTCCTGCTAAATCTCTCAGGGGGGGCAAATGTTTGGATGATTGATAAGGATATGGTCCACCCATGCAATGGATTAAATGAAAAGCTTAAGCATGTAAAGGCAACTTCACTACTTTAATATTAATGAAAAATAAAGTGACTCTTACAATAAATCTCCTTGTTTGTTTCTATACTCACTATATATTACATTATTACTTACATCACATTACTCGCTTAATACACTGCTTACTTATACTGAAATTTTGCTCTTCTCTCTTTCAAAGTAACAAAGTGATCAATTACTCTCTCATTGAAAGCAGGCATGTTATTACTTTGATTTAACATTTTACCAAAACTCAAGCTCAAATGGAGTTTGACAAGGGTTTTTGACCAGTAAATCTATTTTCAATCCACTCAGTTTCTTTTATTAAAGATTCCACTAGGTGGCGACAAATAATATTGTTGACTGAATTGTTGACGTGTAGGATAAAGATTAGGCTTGTTTGAGATGAGCAAAATCTGCGCAGAACCGATCACCGGTGATCAGTGCGTAATGCATGCCGGTTAGAAATGTGTCCGAGTGAGGTCCGCCTTGCTCTGATGTCATGCTGACGTATGTCAAAAAGCTCTCGTGAGCGCAAGGCGCACGTGTCGGATTCTGCAGTCACGCGCAGTTGCTCTCCACCGACTATCAAAATCATGATGGGAAACGACTTGCTGACGACACAGCTTAATGTTGATTGGTTTAAACAACCGTGATGTATTGTTCTCTTTTAAAATGTTTGATTTTAAAACTCGGATATCATGTTTTATGTAGGCTATGTTATGTGTGAATATTCCCAAACTCTCGGACAGTGCGATCTCTATGTGTAACGCAATGTCATTTTATCATATAAAAAAACACATAGCCTATGTCTGTATTAAAGAAAAAACTATTTATGAACACTTATTTGGAATGGAATTAAATAACAAGTACTTTGGGTGTCTTGTTCATTATATTTATTTTTATATAAAAGCAACAGAACTTAAATTACATCCAGTTTATTAGCAACACTGTGCACGAGCGTGAATCCGTGAATCCCACGATATCCATCATTGATCTCGCAGGTGTCAGATCCACTGCGAGAAACGAGAACTGTCCGGCTTGCCTGCGCTTTTTTCACTCCTCCTCTCACTGCAGCCGCCTACTCTCGCCTATATTTAAAGCGAGGCAAGGCACATCTCAAACAAGCCTAGTGTAAGCCTAACAAGACCATGGGCCTGTTTCAGAAAGGAGGTTAATTGAAAACTCTGAGTATGTTAACCCTAAAATGAGGGAAACTCTGGGTTCCCTTTCGTTGTCACTCCGAGTTACGTCGGATGACGACGAATGGGGTTTCGCTTAGAACACCTATCGACTTCGAGTATTACAAAACGAGCCAATGGCAAAGAAATGCCATGGGTCTGCGGAATTTGCATAGCGTATCTCCGCCTTACCTCGTGGGTATAAAAGGAGGACGCCGGCAACAGGCAGATATGTTTTCGCTTCGGAGCCAAGTGTATTTCTTCACTCCACAGTCATCTCTGACTTCGCTCTACGAGACGAGCTTCTCTCTCCGGTGTTGGTGTGACGGCGATCTGCAGCGAGCTCACAGTGCCTGCTGATCTGTGCAGTAATCTGCCAGTGTGTGTGTGTCTCCCTGTGCGCTTCAACATCGCGGAGTTTTTTCTCTCCTCTCATAAAAGAGCTCGCACGCGGCACGTCTTTTTAAAGACGGCTTGCCCGTGCATTTCTGGTTGCAGCGGACTGGTATCGGACTCTGATGGGCACGAGCGCTGTCTAGTGTGTTTGATCATGCTTGAACAGCGCTCGTGGGTGACTCATGTTCTCGCAAGGGAACGTGATCATCGCGTCATATATAGGTCGAGACTCGGTGAACTCGCAAGAGTGAGAGTCCCCTCATCCACCCCCCGATCTTCGGCTGGTGGCCAGGGTGACCTGAGGGTTACGGTCTGGAACAAGGCGCCGACTATGTGTCCGTGACCCCAGCCCCCCTCTTCAATGACGGTGCCCGCTAGTGAACTGCTGATGCCCGCGAGTCTACCCTCTGGTGGCCCGCGTGTTTCAGTTGAAGCTACAGAGGAAGATGCCATGTCTGTTGCAGCATCACTAGGTGGGCTTGAGTCTTCTGGAAGCGAGGACTCGTCACAGCTGCCACCTTCCGGTGTGCATACGGCTGTGCCTGAGTCTGATCCGGAGATGACGGCCATGCTTTCCTGGGACGATTGGTTTTGGGTAAGGCCGCCGACCCTCGTCCGTAGCAAACCCCAATACCTCTCTTCCCGGACGTGCATGATGAGATCTCGAAGTCCTAGAAGACCCCCTTGTCTTCTCAGGACCGCTCGCTGATCTCATCCGCCTTTCCTCCCCTCGATGGGGCCGCTACCCTTGGGTACACTGGGGTTCCCCCGGCTGAACGCTCTGTTGCGATGCTATGTGTCCTCAGAGTGCTTCTCCTCGGCGCAATCCTAAGCACCCGCCCGTGGCCTGTAGTTTTTCGTCTACGCTTGTGGCGAGATCCTATAGTGCCACGGGACTGGCAGCCGCCTCACTGCATGCCATGGTCATTCTGCTGGTCCACCTGACCCAGATGCTCATGGATCTGCACGAGGGCGAGACTGACCCAGGGCTCTCCACTGAGCTGCGCGCCCTCACTGACCTTGCTCTCCGAGCGACGAAAGTGGCCGTACGCTCCCTGGGTCAGGTGATGCTCACCATTCTGTGGCTGAACCTGTCTGATGTGCTGGATGTCGCGCGGACCCGTCTGTCCGACATTCCCATATCCCAGGTCGGCCTCTCCGGCGGTGCGGTTAAGGGCTTGACCAACAGCTCTCAGCCGCTCATCAGCAGACTGACGTTGATTCTGTCCCGACGGCCCCGCCGTCCGCTCAGGTCCCTCGGTCTGCCCACCGCCGTGGGCGCCCCCCCGCGGCTCCCACCCCGCCCGCTCAGCCGGGCCGGCTCTGGAGGCCGCGGTCGGACGCCAAAACAGTCCTCTCCAGCCCCGCCCCCCGCTACACGCCGGGTTAAGCGGCGCTCTTGGGATGGGCTCCTCAGAGATGGGACTCAGTTCTTTCCAGGAGCTGGTAGCAGGACCACTCCTTTCCCCGGGTGAGGGCCGGGGAAGAATCCTTATTCTCCAAAGAACTGACTCTCCCGTCTCTGAGCACAGAGAGTTCGGACGTCACAGAGCGCCGCCCACATGCCGTGCTCTCCTCGTCCCCCTCTGTCCCGGAGGTGGTTGACACGGCGTGCCGTCCACGACCGCTTCGCCCCTGTCCCCCTCTGTCGCCAGACCCTTGACAGAGCAGGCCCCCGTGGAATGCTGGTCCTTCCCTGGCCTCCTCTGTCAGGGTGCGGTTTTGACCTTGCCCCCACACCGGGCCGCTATGCAGTCCACGTCTGGGCCGGTCATTCCGCTTCGCTGCACCACCGGGGGGACGTCTGTGGTTCTCGACGCCGCTGGCACAGTTGGGAGCCTGCCTAGAGCTTCCCTTCTGTTCCGCTGGGTCGCGCGAACCATCGGCTCGGCTATGCGATTCAGTTCGCACGGTCTCATCCCCACTTCAGGGGAGTCCGCTCCACTTTGGTCGATGGCTATGCCCTATCATGAGAGCGGAGGTTGCTACCCTACTGGCGAAGGGTGCGATTGAGACTGTCCCTCCAGCCGAAAGGAGGTCAGGGGGTACTGCCCCTACCTCATTGTCCCGGAGAAGTCTGGTGGGTTACGGCCAATCCTGGTCCGAACCGCTCCCTTCACAGGCTGCCGTTCAAGATGCTCCTGGCCAAACGCATTTCTGGATGTTTGCGGCCACAGGATTGGTTTGCAGCGATCGACCTGAAGGACGCCTACTTTTATGTCTCCGTTCTCCCTCGACTCAGACCATACTTACGGTTTGCTGTCAGGGCGCGCGCATATCAGTACGCTGTTTTCCCATTCGGGCTAGCCCTGTCTCTTCGCGCCTTCACAAGGTTGTTGAGGCTGCCTTTGTTCCTCCATGGGAACACGGGGTTCGCATCCTGAACTATCTCGGTGACTGGCTGTCTTAAGCTCACTCCTGAGACCAGGTTTGCGAATACAGGCACCCAGTGCTCCGGCACCTAGCTCGTCTGGGCCTTCGGGTCAACCGGGGAAGGAGTAAACTTTGCCCCGTGCAGAGGAGATCTTTTCTCGGTATGGACTTGGTCGCCTTCTCCACTCAGCCATTGCTGACTTGCCTGAGACTATCAAGCGCAAGAGTGCGGTTCCACTGAAGTTTCTTCAGAGGCTCCTGGGGCATATGGCATCTGCAGCCGCGGTTCGCCGCTCAGATTGCTTCATATGAGACCACTTCAGCTTTGGCTCCGCGACCGAGTCCCGAGGTGGGAATGGCAACACGGCACCCTCCTAGTACCAGTTACTCCGACCTGCCGTCAGACCTTCACCCCGTGGTTGAACCTCAGTTTTCTACGGGCCGGAGTGCCCCTGGAACGAGCTTCGCGGCATGTTGTTGTAATGACAGATGCCTCCTCCACGGGCTGGGGTGCCATGTGCAATGGACGTGCTGCCGCGGGCTCCTGGACAGGACCCTGACGCCTCTGGCACGTCAATTGCCTCGAGTTGCTGGCCGTACGTCTTGCTTTGCGCCGCTTCCGGGCCGTGCTCAAGAACCAACACGTACTAGTCCGTTCAGACAATACCGCCACTGTAGCGTACATCAACCATCAAGGTGGTTTACGCTCCCGCCGTATGTCGCAACTCGCCCGCCACCTCCTCATATGGAGTCAGAAGCATCTGAGGTCGCTTCATGCCATTTATATCCCCGGAGCCCTGAACTGTGCAGCCGACGAGCTCTCACGGCTTCAGCCCCTCCCGGGAGATTGGCGACTCCATCCCCAGTCGGTTCAGCTGATTTAGGACCAGTTCGGGGACGCACAGTTAGATCTGTTTGCCTCTCACGACTCGACCCATTGCGACCTGTATTATTCCCTGACCCAGGGCACGCTCGGCACGGATGCACTGGCGCACAGCTGGCCGCGGGGCCGCAAGTATGCGTTTCCCCCAGTGAGCCTTCTTGCGCAGACCTTGCGCAAGGTCAGGGAGGACGCGGAGCAGGTCATTCTGGTCGCGCCGTACTGGCCCGCCCAGACCTGGTTCTCCGAACTAGTACTCCTCGCGACAGCACCTCCCTGGCCGATCCCTCTGAGGAAGAACCTTCTTCCTCAGGGACGGCGCCACCTATGGCACCCTCGTCCCGATCTCTGGAACCTCCACGTGTGGCTCCTCGATGGGACGAGGCAGGTTTGAGTACCCTACCACCAGCGGTGGTGGCTACCATCACTTCCGCTAGGGCGTCGTCCACGTGACACGTCTATGCGTTGAAGTGGAACCTCTTCGTCAGCTGGTGCTCTTCTCACCGAGAAGACCCCCGGAGATGCTCGATCAGCGTTGTGCCTTCCTTCCTTCAACGGGGGCTGGAGCGAAGGCTGTCTCCCTCCACCCTGAAGGTCTACGTTGCCGCTATTGCCGCACACCATGACCTCATCGAAGGTAAGTCGGTGGGGAAGCACGACCTGGTTATCAGGTTCCTAGAGGAGCGAGGAGACTAAATCCGTCCCCCTCCTCTCGTTCCCTCTTCGGACCTCTCAGTGGTTCTAACTGCCCTGAAGAGTGCTCCATTTGAGCCCCTGCAATCAGTCGAGCTTAAATTCCTGTCTATGAAGACAGCGCTCCTGGTTGCACTGGCCTCCATCAAGAGGGTAGGGGACCTGCACGCATTCTCCGTTGACGAAGCATGCCTGGAGTCCGGGCCGGCTTACTCTCACGTGATCCTGAGACCCCGGCCTGGATACGTGCCCAAGGTTCCTACCACTCCCTTCCGGGACCAGGTGGTGAACCTGCAAGCGCTGCCCCTGGAGGAGGCAGACCAACCTTGCACTGCTCTGTCCAGTACGCGCTCTCCGCGCCTATGTAGACAGGACGCAGTGTTTCAGGACCTCAGACCAGCTCTTTGTCTGTTATGGTGGGAAGCTGAAGGGAAAGGCTCTCTCAAAGCAAAGGTTGTCTCACTGGATAGTGGACGCCATTGCTTTGGCATACCAGCAGCAAGGTCAACCGTGCCCCCTTGGTGTGACTGCCCACTCCACCCGGAGTGTGGCATCCTCTTGGGCTCTAGCGCATGGTGCCTCGCTAACAGACATCTGCAGAGCTGCAGGCTGGGCGACACCTAACACATTCGCCAGATTCTATAATCTCCGAGTGGAGCCAGTGTCCTCTCGTGTACTCGCTTCAACCAGCTAGTACCGGACCCGCTCAGGTGTCTTCGCTTGCTCGCCATTCCACTCCACGGACTGGATACGTGCAATATTCTCCTCAGGTGAGCTTCCCCGAAAGCCCTGAGCTCCTCCAGCACTCCTGACGTCGGCGCCAGTGTCTATTGCCTGCGTGTCGGCTAGGTGCCTCCCGTGTGCATGGTCCCTCCTCTGAGCGACCCCCACATGTGTATTTCCACTGTAAGCCTCTTTGAGCATGTGTCTTTCCCTTGGCAAGCCACCTTGCCACCCCTGGGGTTGAAATATTCCACCTGCGGCTGGACACCCCAGTGTTCTCCATATGTCTCCTTCGGGTCATATGTGTATTCTCTAAGTCCCCCCCCTCTGGGTTGGCAGTAATTGCATATTTCCCCTAAAATTTGGGATATGCTCCCCAGTGTACCTTGGTATTCCTGTGCTAAATAGGAGTCCTTCGTCCGTGCCAGTCTCACGACAGGGATCTCAGATTTACGCAGGGCACTGGAAGACAGCTGAGAAGGTGGCGTGATTAGACTGGTAACCCCATTCGTCGTCATCCGACGTAACTCGGAGTGACAACGAAAGGGAACGTCTCGGTTACGTATGTAACCCTCGTTCCCTGAGTAGGGAACGGAGACGTTACGTCTTCCTGCCACTTTCCGCTGTACCGCGGGGATCGCCTGAGCTCAGTCTTGGCTCCTCAGCGAAGAAACATATCTGCCTGTTGCCGGCGTCCTCCTTTTATACCCACGAGGTAAGGCGGAGATACGCTATGCAAATTCCGCAGACCCATGGCATTTCTTTGCCATTGGCTCGTTTTGTAATACTCAAAGTCGATAGGTGTTCTAAGCGAAACCCCATTCGTCGTCATCCGACGTAACGTCTCCGTTCCCTACTCAGGGAACGAGGGTTACATACGTAACCGAGACGTTTTCTGTTTCAGAATGGGAGGTAAGTCAAACCTGAGAAAGCAGGGTAAGTCAAGCCTGTTTCTGAAAGAGAGGTAACTTATACTCAGAGTTAGTTACCATGGTAACTTTGTGAACCTAACCTGGTCGGGAGCAGGGGCCCGTTTCAATAAGGGGGTTCAACCAACTCTGAGTTAAAACTTGAACTCTAAGTTGACTTACCCTGAGATGGGGAACTCTGAGATTTCGGTTTCAGAACAGCTGAAATGAGTAAGTTCAATCAACTCTAAGTTGACTGACTCTGAGTTAAGCGCGTGCACCACAACTATAAAAAGCCATTATCAATGGAGCGCAGATATTATAAGTCACCATGGTAACAGCGCCAGACAAAAAGAGGTCTGCATATTTCTCACCAGCAGTACGCAGACATTTTTTTTAAGCAACCAAGGCAGCAGCGGCGATCGAGAGAGTTAGTTTGGGAGAAAATAGTTGCTCGAGTCAATGCGTAAGTTTACATTTTATTTACTGTTATACAGTGTTGGGTGTAATTACCAAGTAATCTAAAAGGGATTACTCTTAATTCTTCTGTAATATAAAGTAAAATATGATGTCATTGCATTAAATACTGCATAGACTATAGAACAATTCTGTATAAAACAACAGTGGATTTAACATAGCATTTTTTAAAGGTATATTTTTAATGTAACCTTCTCTCTCTACACACTTTGGTCAATTCAAGAATAATTCATGCAATTGTATATTGTTAATTTGAAAGCATTAAAGGGTAACTAAACACTAAAACAACTTTTTTTAGTTAATGATCTGTTAGAATGGAGCTTCATAAATGCTGTTCATTGATTCCAGTAAATTTTTTGACATTTGGGTTTAAAGTGTTTTAATTCTACAATATATGGTATAAAAACGTCTGAGTGCTGCCCTCTTCAGGTTGAACGGTAGCTACTGCAGTTGTATTTTCCTATTGGATGTTTGCGGTGGTTCGTGACGCAGCGGTTGTTGGTGACGTAGGCAGGTTCCATACAAAGAGATGCATCTCAGGTGCCCTCCGCTGGGCTTTGCCCACTTTTCCAGCATTTTTCAAATATTGCCAGTCAGGCTCTGACCAGGGGTTTAGTTACCCTTTAAAAGTGCAGTTTATTGTCTCTTTTTGTATTGTTCAAGTGGTTGAGGTTGATATGGGATTTATAAAGTAATTAGTAATAAGTAGACCAATACTTTCTAGAGATAGAAAATATTACATTAATCTAATTACACTGTTGAAAATGTCATTTTTTGTTAGTAATTAATAACTATTTTAGAGTAACTTGCCCAACTGTTATAATATCAGAGGTGAAACTGGAAGAACAGTATGTTATTCAACCTAATTTTAATTTTCATGTAGGTGCAAACCTGCAGGCATTAAAATAACATGGCAGCAGCTGAAATTGAAATATAAAAACATAATTCTTACAGGTAAGGCTTGAGCAAATCATGGATGTAGGCTACCTGACTTTACAAACATTTGACATATTAAATAACTGTCTAGCAGTGCAGCAGCATTTTTGACATAGGTCTAATTAACACAATTAAATGTTCATTCTCATTTGACTTCTACTCAGCCAACACAAAAAGAAGGAAGAGGCTCGCAAAGATGGAGATAGAGATGCAGAGATGGAGATGGAGATGGAGATGCAGAGGAGATGGAGATGGAGATGGATATGGAGATGCAGAGGAGATGGAGATGCAGAGGAGATGGAGATGGAGATGCAGAGGAGATGGAGAGGAGATGGAGATGCAGAGGAGATGGAGAGGAGATGGAGATGCAGAGGAGATGGAGATGCAGAGGAGATGGAGAGGAGATGGAGATGCAGAGGAGATGGAGATGGCCCTGAACCTGAATGCTGGAAGGCCAATGGCTGAGGGAATTCCTGGAGGGACTTCATCAGAGTCAGTCACTCCCGAAGATTCAAGTGCCTTCATAATATGTAAGAGGTCTGATTTTCCATTACACGAGAGTAGATGTTAAAACTTCATGCTGATTTGTACTCGGCTTTCGCCAAGATAAGCACCAACTAAGACGTAGCTTTACAGTAACCTATGCTTCTCCATCCATTTACGCTTCTTTCCATCTGGTGATGTGAATCTCCTTCTGTCTGGTGATAATAGCTGCAGTGTATTGCGCGTCAGCACACACAACGGCTGCAACCACAGTGCGGTCCCCCCATAACAACGCTCTGGATTGAGCGGAGAAGGGAACATCTCTAGGGTCTTCAAGTGGGCACCTTCCGTCCTCAGTGTTTCGTCGACTAGCCCACTACACCTCAAGAGGGCTCGACAGTGACTCTGGCGTCCCAGAGTCACCCCCCTCCGTCCCCCACTCAACTCAGCCCAGCTTACTGACCTCTACTTCCCTCTTGCTGCTGAGACCTAACCACAATCTCACAATCTCTCCGCAACCCAACCATACGCGCCAACCCGTTTGACTAAGGCTGTCGAGCCCTACTGGTGCGTTAATATGCAGTTTCAGTGGCAACGGTTCCGTATGGCATACCACCTACCACAAACCACAATATCTGCCCAACCACCCGTCATTCACGCAATATACACAGGAACGTAATGACTGTAAATACTATACAGCCTATACAAATAAACCAACAGTTGCTGCTGAGACCTAACCACAATCTCACAATCTCTCCGCAACCCAACCATACGCGCCAACCCGTTTGACTAAGGCTGTCGAGCCCTACTGGTGCGTTAATATGCAGATTCAGTGGCAACGGTTCCGTATGGCATACCACCTACCGCAAAACACAATATCTGCCCAACCACCCGTCATTCACGCAATATACACAGGAATGTAATGACTGTTAATATTATATACAACCTAAAAATAAACCAACAGACTCTTCAAGTTTTCAAGAATTCTACGAAACCGTAGCATGGCGGCCTGTACACAGCCAGCTAGAATCTTTCCGTCTCAACCACAGCCAGTTGCTTCTCCTTTCTGCTGCTTCAGATAAGTTATTTACTGTGCGACGCAACTCTTGGCCACTGAATCCGATGTCTCTGAGGAACCGGTTTGTAGAGTGTGCCACAAAACCTCGACAACCCACTTCCACTGGATAAACCTGGACTCTCCATCCTCGCTGTTCTGCTTCAGCTGCATGATGAGCATACCGCAGTTTCTTCCTCTCATATGCCTCATCTACCGCATCCTCCCATGGCACTGTTAACTCTATCAGTTGAACAATGCGTGCTGATCCAGACCACAAAACAATATCTGGTCGTAGGTTAGTCGTGGCAATCCCAGGTGGAAAAATAAGCCATTGATCAAGATCAGCCAGCATCTTCCAGTCCCTAGCAGCTTCCAGTTGTCCTGGGCGAGAATTGGTGTTATCACCTTTTCTTGGTGGTTGCTCGCCTGGGCGGAGGAATATTGTCTTCTGCGTGTAATGTTTTGCTAGAACAGGCGGCAACTTATTGGTCATACTGCGCTTGCCTTCCAATGCTAAAGCCAAACATCGCAATGCTTGGTCATGGCGCCAAGTAAACCGACCTTGGCTAAGAGCCACCTTACATCCTGTTAAAATGTGCCTTAATGTGGCAGGTGATGAACACAAAGGACAAGAGAGATCCTCTCCTACCCAGAGGTTTAGGTTCTGCGGTGATGGGAGAACATCATATGTTGACCTAATAAGGAAACTGATCCTACTCTCTTCCATTGACCAAAGGTCTTGCCAGCCCATTTTGCGTTGTTCCACACTCTTCCATCTCATCCACTCTCCCTGCTTGGCCTGGGAAATGGCCTTTATACATCTCATCCTCTCCTCCTGCTTTCGCACCTCGTTGACTACCAGCTTCCTCCTTTGAGCTGGGCCTGCCTTGTGCCATTTAGGAGGAGCTAAACTGAGCCCAAACCCCCTCTTCCATGCTGTACCTGTCCCAAGATATCCCCAATTTGAAGGTCAGCCTTTGCCTCTACTACAGATTTCTTTGCTGACCACTTTCTACCAGTTTTACCACAGGGGCTGCCTCCCTTACACATTTGTCGCGTGACTCTGCTAAAGTCATTTCCAGTCTGACCTTGGCACACTTAAACTCCTCGGTTAAAGCAGAGACTGGCAGCTGCAATACTCCTTTACTATAAAGTCCCACTCTGCTGAGGCAGCGTGGAACTCCCAACCATTTCCTGATGTATGAACTTATTAACGCTTCCAGCTTATCCACTGTTGTCAAAGAAACCTCGTACACAGTCAGTGGCCACAGCAACCTTCGCAGTAGACCAAACTGAAAGCATCAGAGTTTTAGTTTGACTGGTAGAGCACAGCTGTTTATGCTCTTCAACCCTTCCACTGCTTGTCGTCTAACTTCTCCCACTCGAACTGTGTCCTTTAGATCCCCATCGTACCATCTCCCTAGACTCTTCACTGGCTTCTGAGAAACTGTTGGTATTGCCTCACCATTAATGAAGAATATTTTATCTACTACCTTGCCTTTAATTATTGAGATGCTCCTTGATTTAGAGGACTTAAATTGCATTCGTGCCCATTCAATATTATCTCTTAACTTCCCAAATAACCGATTAGTGCAGGCTATCGTTGTAGCCATGGTTGTCATGTCATCCATGTATGCTCTGATTGGTGGTAGTCGCATCCCAGAAGCCATTATTCCAACCTTTAAGCATTGCCATGTAGTGCTGAATTCTGGAGTTGAGAAACTAAATTGCAAATCTCCAAAATAGGCTTTCACTAAATTTGTTATCGACATCGGTACCCTGAAAAAATCAAATGATGCCCAAAGAAGCTCATGTGAGACTGAACCATATACATTAGCCAAATCCAGGAATGTCACGTGGAGCTCCTTCCTCTCCTTTTTAGCTGATTGAATTCGTTGCCAGATAACACTGATGTGTTCTAAGCATCCTGAGAATCCTAGAATGCCCGCTTTTTGAACTGAAGTGTCAATGAAGCCATTCTTTAATAGGTAGGTTGACAATCTCTGAGCAATAATGCTGAAGAAAATCTTGCCTTCGACGTTTAATAGTGAAATAGGGCGAAACTGACTGATGCTTGTAGCATCTTTTTCTTTGGGTATAAAGACTCCCCCTGCTGGGCGCCATGCTCTAGGTACAACCTGCTTTTCCCAAGCCACTTTTATCAATTTCCACAGAATTCGTAGAACTCCTGAAGCACTCTTGTACACTCTGTACGGAACTCCATTAGGCCCTGGAGATGATGAAGCCCTTGCCTTTCTCACAACCTGTTCTATCTCTTTCCACTTAGGTGCACATACCTCCATTTGGTATTGGTCTGGATATGTGTTATTTTTTATATAGGCTGTTTTTGATATTTCCATATTATTTCCATATATTTTACTTTGGGTTTTTTGTTGCTCCCAACAGATTCTGATGGTAATATCTGTCTTTTGGAGCCTCCTGTCCCAACAGAACCCCAGACAGTTGTAAGTAGCCTACGCAATACACCAGAAATTATGACAAATAGTATTATAAAATGTGCTCAACCAAATGCTCATCTTCACAGGACGATGAGGATGAAGAAACAGTTTCTGCTGCCACAGAGAGGCCTACAGAGGAAATGTTAATATTATGTGTCTACACATCAAACAATCTACACATTCACATTTCTTCACATTATTTATGTGGAGTAGCCTATAGAATCTAAGTTTATATCTAAGTATAAATGGATATTCTCATCTCTCCCCCGTCCCCAGAGTGTGGAAAAATAGCAGGAGGAAGGTCCATCAACTTCTGGTGCACAGATGAACACAGTTCAATGATTTTCAGTGAATGCCACAGTTTAATTCTGTAGAATTTGTTTAGAACTACATGATGTTACACTAATCTACTGTATTTTCAGTTGCCAGTTAAGATGTTATATAGACTTCATTTTATTAAAAAAATTGGGGAAAAAACAGCAATGAATAAATGTATGTCCAAGATGGCGCCGCGGATGGCTGCCTCGGTGTGGAGCTCTCCAGCTATTGTGTTGTTTTTGTTCATTTGTTCTGCGTTTAGTCATTCTTTTCCTATCAGTTTCACCAAAGACGAACTACTGGACATTAGGAAACACACACCAGAAACCTTTTTTTATAGTTTTTGATAATTCGGACGTTTTGCTGGACATTCTCGTCGGAGGGGCAGCGGTGTTGTTCAAACGCGCGTTCAGACGCAAACGCGGGAAGCGAGCCGGCGCACTGGTTAAACTCCGCGAGCGCGGCCTGCGCACTGCACTCCCCAGTATTCATCTCGCGAATCTCCGATCCCTTCCTAACAAAACGGATGAACTTCTTCTCCTCACCCACACTAACAAGGATTTTTTAAACTCTGCTGCTTTGTGCTTCACTGAAACCTGGCTGAGTGAAGCCATACCGGACAACGCAATACATCTGCCGGGCTTCCAGCTGTTCCGAGCGGATCGCATCGCGGAGCTAACGGGGAAAACGAGAGGTGGTGGATTGTGTTTCTTCATTAACGAAAGTTGGTGTTCAGATGTAACAACACTGAAGAAGATGTGCTCTCCTAATTTAGAGGCACATTTCATAAACTGTAAACCCTTCTACTCGCCTCGGGAATTTTCCTCTTTCATTCTCGTGAATGTTTACATCCCTCCAGACGCGTGCGTGAGCGCGGCGCTACAACAGCTGGCTGAACAAATATCTGAAACGGAACAAAGGTACCCAGACTCTCTTTTAATCATTCTTGGGGATTTTAACAAAGCAAATCTTTCCCGTGAACTACCAAAATACAGACAGCACGTTACATGTCCCACCAGAGACAGTAATATACTGGACCACTGTTACACCACAATAAGAAATGCATATCACTCCGTCCCACGGGCAGCTTTGGGGCTCTCTGATCACTGTTTGGTTCATCTCATACCGACCTACAGGCAGAAACTGAAATCAGCTAAACCTGGAATAAGGACTGTAAAAAGATGGACTAATGAAGCAGAGCAGAATCTACAGGCCTGCTTTGATTGCACTGATTGGACTGTTTTTGAAGCTGCTACCAATGATCTGGATGAGCTCACAGATACTGTAACATCATATATAAGTTTCTGTGAGGATACATGCATTCCTACCAGGACATTCTTATCATTCACTAATGATAAACCATGGTTTACTGGGAAACTCAAACACCTTCGTCATGCCAAAGAGGATGCTTACAAAAGTGGGGATAAAATCTTGTATAACCAGGCCAGAAACAGATTGACAAAGGAGATCAGAGTTGCTAAAAGGAACTACTCTGATAAACTGGAAAACCAGTTTTCATCCAACGACCCATCATCAGTCTGGAATGGCCTGAGGAACATCACCAACTACAAGTCAACATCCCCTCGATCTGTGGACAATCAACACCTGGCTGACGATTTAAATTCATTTTACTGCCGGTTTGAAAAGCCCTCATTCACACCACACACCCGGTCTGATCTGCACTTCACACATTCAGCATCACCTCCTGTACTCCAATTATCACTCCCTCCTCCTGCCATCCAACCTGAGCTTAAGGTCTGTGTGGAGGACGTGAGCCGAGTCTTCAAAAAACAGAAGACTAGGAAAGCCTCAGGCCCAGACGGCATCTCATCTGCTTGTTTAAAAGCCTGCGCTGACCAACTGGCCCCAGTCTTAACGCAGATCTTCAACAGATCATTGGAGCAGTGTGAAGTTCCCTGCTGCTTCAAACGCTCCACTATCATTCCTGTCCCCAAAAAACCCAAAATCACTGGACTTAATGACTACAGACCTGTCGCTCTCACGTCTGTGGTCATGAAGTCGTTTGAAAGACTGGTGCTGGCCCACCTGAAGGACATCACTGGACCCCTGCTGGATCCCTTTCAGTTTGCTTACAGAGCAAACAGGTCTGTGGATGATGCAGTCAACATGGGACTGCATTATATCCTGCAACATCTCGACAGACCAGGGACTTATGCAAGGATCCTCTTTGTGGACTTCAGTTCGGCCTTCAATACCATCATGCCTGGTCTTCTCACAGCCAAACTGACCCAGCTCTCCATACCATCCTCGATCTGTCAGTGGATCACCAGCTTCCTGACGGACCGGCAGCAGCGAGTGAGACTGGGGAAACACACATCCAAGACACTCACAATCAGCACTGGTGCTCCCCAAGGGTGCGTTCTCTCCCCACTGCTCTTCTCCCTGTACACTAATGACTGCACTTCTAAAGACCCCACTGTCAAGCTCCTGAAATTTGCAGACGACACCACTGTCATCGGTCTCATCCGAAACGGTGACGAGTCTGCTTACAGACTGGAGGTTGAACAGCTGGCTGCCTGGTGCAGTTATAACAACCTTGAGCTGAACACGCTCAAAACAGTGGAGATGATCGTGGACTTCAGGAGGAACAGCCCAGCACTCCCCCCACTCACCATCATAAACAACACTGTGGAAGCAGTGGAGTCATTCAGGTTCCTGGGCACTATCATCTCTCAGGACCTGAAGTGGGACAATCACATTGACTCCACTGTGAAAAAGGCCCAGCAGAGACTGTACTTCCTTCGCCAGCTGAGGAAGTTCAACCTGCCACAGGATCTGCTGATTCAGTTCTACTCAGCCGTCATTGAGTCTGTCTTGTGCGCTTCCATCACTGTCTGGTTTGGTTCAGCTACCAAATCAGACATCAGGAGACTACAACGGACAGTCCGGACTGCGGAGAGGATCATTGGTGCCCCCCTGCCAAACCTCCAGGACCTGTACTCTTCCAGAGTGAGGAAGAGAGCAGGTAAAATCATCACAGACTCCACTCACCCTGGACACCACCTGTTTGAACTGTTACCGTCAAGACGGAGACTCAGATCACTGGTCACAAGAAAATCTCGGCACAGGAACAGTTTCTTCCCACAGGCCATTTCCCTCCTGAACAGTTAACACTCCTCCCAAGGCTCCTCCCTTATGCCTGTAAGTGCAATGCTCCCACTGTTTAGTGCAATATCCTACAACTCAGGTGATACTTATATGTAGATTTATTTATTTATAATATTCAAAACACTGTAAATAGGTTCATAATCTGTAAATCTGAAAATGTCTATTCTGACTAAACCCAACTGTGATAGTTTTATTCTCATATATTTATATTTTTATTTTTTATTCTTATAATTTGTAGTATTATGTTTCATGTTGTATTTGTATTTGTATATGTCCACTGGAAGCCTCAGTACCAAAACAAATTCCTTGTGTGTGCAAGCACACTTGGCAATAAAGCTCTTTCTGATTCTGATTCTGATTCTGATGTACCGAAAGAATGAATGAGGTGTTTAAACACTGCTTCCCCTTTTAAAAAAAGGGGAGGAGACCGAAATAAACTCTGGGTTTACGGAAGTAAACCTGGGGCCTGTTTCAGAAAGAAGGTTAAGTAAAAACGTCTCAGGTTACGACTGTAACCTATGTTCCCTGAGAACAGGGAACGAGACAATACGTCAACGACGTTATGGGGAACGCCTCAGGCGTGACAGGTGTCTGAAATCACTATCAAATCACGTCAATCATATTGACCGGCGACAGCCCGTGAATCATTAGCGTGAATGATTAACGTGCGACCTGGAAGTATAAAGGGGCGCCTTGCACACATGACAAATCACCTTATCGTCTGAAGGGACTGTACGGTAGGCAAGCCCCGAGACATGGCAGGGAGACGTATTGTCTCGTTCCCTGTTCTCAGGGAACATAGGTTACAGTTGTAACCTGAGACGTTCCCTTTCGAAGGGAACTCAACAATACGTCAACGACGTTATGGGGAACGATATACCAACTCCGCCATGCTAAGGGGAGTGCATGCCAAGTGGCAGTGACAACTGTCAGAACCAGCAACTTCAAATGAAACGCTAGAACCACTCACCCTCAGGTCACACTGGGATGTCAGTGACAGCATTCCCTACGGTCATAGCCCAAGCTACAGCCTCACAGAAAAACCTTCATAAATATGGTTAAATAAAAGGTCTACCTGGGCCGGCTCCGGGCCTGGGACCACAGCTTCCAATTAGAAGGGGTCCCTTCTAGGGAATGTGGCTAGGGAACCCGAAGGAACCCCAGCCAGTCACTATTCAGGGGAACGTACTCACCCCGAAATGCCACCAGGACGGCCTGACCTGGCGTCAGTACATAGACACTTAGTCTGGCCAAATCCTGTCTGTCTGAAGACAGAGCCTATGGACAACAAAGCTTTAAGAAAGGCATCCAACCCAAGGGACTGCGAAGCTGGCAGTGAACCACTCGGCCCGGATCTCAGAGACGGGATATCCCGGAGAGTATGACTCAGCATAGTGCTTTCCGACCCTTGCTAGCGAGGGGAGTTTCTCTACTCGATCCACGGATCAACCCAGTGTCTGTGCTTCAAAACACTGAGGAGGCCTGTGAAGGCCTAAGGGCTGATCTAACTGGGAGGCCTCACGAGAGGCCTACGACCGTCTGACCAGACTCAGGAAGCCGCATGCTCATAGAGACCCTCGGTGAGGGGAGCACAAGGTCTGCCTGGTAGGCAAACCAGGCTGTAGGCAGAAAAGGTTCCGGGAGGGAACCAATAGCAGAGAATGAACACTTTAGCGAGCCAGGGCGCAAGCTCGCCTTCAGCAGCTGCCTATTAAGGCTAGCTGAAACTGATAGCAAGAGACCACTAGCTTCGTAAACCCAGCACCACTAGGGAACGTTACAGGGAGGCCCGGAGAGGCCTACCACCTGATAGCCAACGTAAGTGGGAATTCACCTTCAGGGAGGCACGTGAGGCCTACTACCTGATAACCACAGTATGTGGGGTGCTCACCTTCGGGGAGGCCCAGAGAGGCCTACTACCTGAAAACCACTACTACCTGATAACCACAGTACGTGGGAACTCACCTTCAGGGAGGCCCGGTGAGGCCTGCTACCCTACAACCACAGTATGTGGGGAGCTCACCTTCAGGGAGGCCTGGAGAGGCCTACTACCTGGTAACCACAAACTGTGGGAACTCACCTTCAGGGAGGCCTGGTGAGGCCTACTACCTTTGACAGCCAAAATATTTGGGAGCCCACATCCTAGGGAGGCCCAAAGCGGCCTACTACCTGACAGCCACAATATTTGGAAGCTCACATTCAGGGAGGCCCAGAGAGGCCTACTACCTGATAGCCAACGTAAGTGGGAATTCGCCTTCAGGGCGGCCGGGTGAGGCCTACTACCTGATAACCATCTTAAGTGGGAATTCACCTTCAGGGAGGCCTGAGTGGCCTACTACCTGATAACCACTGGTAGCTTTGAGCCCTGAGTCCGGGTGATAGTATAAGGTGGCCTGCTAAGGCCAGCCAGCTGGGGACTCGCCTATCAGGGAGGCCTGGTCGGGCCTACTAGCTAATAGCAAGTCATATTCTGCCATAAAGTACACTGTTGGGAACCATACTACACAATCATAATTTACTAATGGGCTTCCAGTAGCGCTATAAGGTATGTCCCACAATGTTGGGACTCACCTCCGAGGAGGCCTGTTTAAGGCCTACTACCCATCAGTGAGTCAACTGCCCGAACCACCAAGGCCAACCACATAAAGTGAGCTGGCCTACAGTGCCCTCTAGGGGGCTGTCCAATCAAGGAGGCCTGCTGAGGCCTACTACCTAATAGCCTTCGTTGGCAGAAAAACTGTTTACACAGCGCCTACAGCATCCTGGTGCCTAATCACATTGCCCATGGCAGTGTACTCCGCAAGAAAGCTAGCACCCTTAAAACAAGGGGAGTACAACATACGCCACTCTGCCTCAACGGAGGCCCCAGTTAGTCAGGGGCCTACCATCTATGCATGGGCGTCAGCTCAGGGCAATACTCTGGCTTCAGGGGAGCGTACTTCGACCAAAGAAGAAGTGAAGCTTACTTCATACTCGACCCGAGCCATAGTGGTGCGAGGTAGGATAAAACAGAAATGGGAGTGAAGTGCTCAGACCTACCTGTATCACAGGGGAATACTCACACCTCACCCCGATGTTACCAGGGTGCGGGCCTGCCAGTGGCTCTAGGGGTGACAGAAATGTATCTGTGCCCAACCTAGGGGAGTGGGGCTTGAATGAAAGCCAACCACCTACAACCTAGCGCTCGAGCAGTAGCTCAGCGAGGTGAGTGAAGCCTAAACTGGCGGCCTAAATCCGTAGGCCAGTACTGCACGGCAGGGTCGGGCAGGAAACCCAGTCTTCTTCGTGAAGCGAAAGATGGCCTAACCCTGCTCAGTAAAGACATATATACCACGGAGGCCTATTTGAGGCCTACCATGTCCTTATAAACCATCCTCTGTGCCACGCTGCATTACTCTAGTCACCCCAGAATGCAGAGAAGGGGGCGGGCCTTGGCCAAACGACTCCCATGGGAGGAGGCTGTTTATACAGGGATGCTAGAAACCTACATTCACAAAGTGAAGGGTCAGAGGAAGAAATGCTAAAATTTTTAGCAGAGGGCCTCTATTATCCCTGGCACAGCCTAGGCCAGCTACAGAGGCGGCCCTGGTGAGGGCCAGCCTGCAAGCATAGATCTATCTGAGGGCTCGGAGGAGCCACAGCCTTACTAAAGAATATAGTCTGTATTATTCCATACAAAGGGCTGCAGAATCGCTCAGCCTAATGAAAACCCAAACAGAGCTCAAGGGGGCGACATACTCAGGAAGAAGTCAAACGGACCCGTGGGCCGGACATAAGATCTATCTGAAGCTCTAGCGTCAGTCAACACTCTAAGTAAAACAATTTTAAGAGAGAAACCAACCACTCTACCCTGAGGTGGCTAGCAGCCCGAAGGCTAACACAGTTACCGTTCTGGCCACCTAACGGGGAACTTCAGGGCCCTGATAATCCAATAAAGTTCTCTTACCTTATTACCTTGACATGACCCCATGACTCTATACAGGGAACGAGGTCTGTAAAGAGAAACATGTTTTTTTTTTTTTAATCACAAAAAATACTCTTTGAAAAGACCAGCAGCTCACCTGCGGCGTGCAAAGTGAAGACTCGCCAGATAGTTCTTTACAAACCTGGGATCCGCCACTTTACATGCCTGAAAGGGGCGTTTCCACTAACCAAGCCTAGGTGGGCCATCAGAACATAGTTCTCATCATAGGCCCATCCCCAGGCCTGATGTTATGAATGCCTGGGGGTCAGAAGAGAGAGGGCAGATTTCGTGACCCTCCGGGGAGGTTATCCATTACCGACGCTGGGTGCGTTTGCGCTGGATAACCTCCCTCAAATCTCTTCTGTTGCGGGAGTCACGCCTTCTTTGCGACCTGCTCCTCAAGGGAGGGGGCGCACAAGAGGCGACACTGGCTCGCTGGCCCTGCCTACGGTTCTCAGACCGTGAAGGGCGAGGCCCTCCCGCTTGCCGGGGTACGGACGCGGATCTCAGCGGTATACAAATTTTAAATGCTGCTGAGCGCGCCTTCGCCTCCCTGAACTTCCCCACCAGCGCCTCTACGGAGGTGCCGAAGAGTTCGGAAGGCGAAACCGGCGAATCGAGGAGAAAGGCTTTTTCTTTCTCCCCGATGTCGGCTAGATTTAACCACAGATGCCTCTCCGTGGCCACCATCGCCGCCATCGACCGTCCGATCGCGGCAGCGGTTTGCTTGGTAGCCCGGAGAGCCAGATCTGTGGTGCGGCGCAGCTCAGCCACAGCCTCAGGGGACATCCCTGCCCCCTGGTCGAGATCCCCCAGCAGGTCGGCCTGGTACGCCTGTAATACTGCCATGGTGTGCAGTGCAGCACCGGCCTGACCTGCTGCCGTGTATGCTCTGCCATTCAAACGAGCCGTTGTTTTCAGCGGTTTGGATGGCAGGGTTGGAGCTTTCAGTGTCCCTGCCCGCCCAGACACGAGATAGTTCGCGAACGTCTCGTAAATGGGCGGCATTGACAGGTACCCATACTCTCCGATCCCCTCCACATCAGCGAAACTGGCTCGCTGATGTAGGTGAATACGGGCAGAGTATGGGCTCTTCCATGCCCGTATGGAGATCAGGAAGAAATGGAAGTCTCACCTGAGCTGGTGGTGTATGTCCGGGGAGAAACCGATCGTCGAGCCTACCGCGAGCGATCTCTCCTCTAGCGCGCTGCCAAGGCAGCTGCAGCCTGTTGGCAGCGCGCTCCATCACATCCACCAGCTCTGCATACTCGGGGCAGGATGGCTGAGGAGGTTCAGGATCTACCTGATCATAAACCTCCTCAGCCATCTCCTGCGCGTCCTGAAGAGCATCAACTGCAGGTACAATCGGTGAGTAACCTTCCCCATCGACCTGCAGTTCGCCCTCGTCAGCCGTCGAATCATCTGAGAGGTTAACAGCCCTCTCGAGACGATCGCCAAGCTCCATCTGGGAGCCCCATGATGTAAGTCGCCGATCGGCCTCAGCACGAGCGGGACCCGCACCACGAGGTCCAGACGCTGGACCCCCTTCACTCGAGAACTGGGCCAGACGAGAGAGGAGCGTTTTAAGGGAAAAACGCTCGCAGTTCGCACAGAGGGTTCCCTCGAGAACCTCCCGTGCGTGCTCTTCACCCAAGCAAAAAACGCACAGCTCGTGTGTGTCGGCCGTTGTCAGAAACCTCGGACACGGGTCGGCACACTTACGAAAACAATCTGCCTTAGCTGTGCGTTTCATCTTTCTCTTACCTCGTAACTTGAATAGCGTTTTCAAACAAACAGTCCCTGAAGACGATGAGATGATTTGTCATGTGTGCAAGGCGCCCCTTTATACTTCCAGGTCGCACGTTAATCATTCACGCTAATGATTAACGGGCTGTCGCCGGTCAATATGATTGACGTGATTTGATAGTGATTTCAGACACCTGTCACACCTGAGGCGTTCCCCATAACGTCGTTGACGAATTGTTGAGTTCCCTTCGAAAGGGAACTCTGAGTATGTTAACCCTGAAATGAGGGAAACTCTGGGTTTTCTGTTTCAGAATGGGAGGTAAGTCAAACCTGAGAGAGCAGGGTAAGTCAAGCCCGTTTCTGAAAGAGAGGTAACTTATACTCAGAGTCAGTTACCATAGTAAATTACTCTATGAACCTAACCTGGTCGGGAGCAGGTTTACTTCCGTAAACCCAGAGTTTATTTCGAACCCCTCCCCTTTTTTAAAGAGGAAGCGGTGTTTAAACACCTCATCCATTCTTTCGGTAAATTCATTCATTGCTGTTTTTACCGCTGTTTTTAAATTTTTTTTTTTATAAGATGAAGTCTATATAACTCATTAACTGGGGAATTATTTTTCATAATTTCTGGTGTATTGTAGGCTACTTACAACTATTTGGGATTCTGTTGGGACAGGAGGCTCCAAAAGACAGATATTACCATCCGAATCTGTTGGGACCAATGAAAAACCCAACCGAAAGTAAAATAAATGGAAATATCAAAAATACCCTATATAAAAAATAACGCATACATAGACCTTTTACATTTTATGAAGGCCCTTGGATCTTCGGGAGTGACTGGCTCTGATGAAGTCCCTCCAGGAATTCCCTCAGCCAAAAATGCTGCTGCACTGCTAGAGACTGGATGCTTTTTAGTTATTTAATATGTCAAATGTTTGTAAAGTCAGGTAGCCTACACCCATGATATGCTTAAGCCTTTCCTGGTTGAATTATGTTTTTATATTTCATTTTCAGCTGCTGCCACGTTCTTTTAATGACCTAGCCTACGTGAAAATTAAAATTAGGTTTAATAACATACTGTTCCCTTTCGTTGTCACTCCGAGTTACGTCGGATGACGACGAATGGGGTTTCGCTTAGAACACCTATCGACTTTGAGTATTACAAAACGAGCCAATGGCAAAGAAATGCCATGGGTCTGCGGAATTTGCATAGCGTATCTCCGCCTTACCTCGTGGGTATAAAACGAGGACGCCGGCAACATGCAGATATGTTTTCGCTTCGGAGCCAAGAGTATTTCTTCACTCCTCAGTACTCTGACTTCGCTCTACGAGACGAGCTTCTCTCTCCGGTGTTGGTGTGACGGCAATCTGCAGCGAGCTCACAGTGCCTGCTGATCTGTGTAGTGATCTGCCAGTGTGTGTGTGTGTGTCTCCCTGTGTGCTTCAACATCGCAGAGTTTTTTTCTCCTCTCATAAAAGAGCTCGGTCTTTTTAAAGACGGCTCGCCTGTGCATTTCTGGTTGCAGCGGACTGGTATCGGACTCTGATGGGCACGAGCGCTGTCTAGTGTGTTTGTGCTTTGATCATGCTTGAACAGCGCTCGTGGGTGACTCATGTTCTCGCTGGGAACGTGATCATCGCGTCATATATAGGTCGAGACTCGGTGAACTCGCAAGAGTGAGAGTCCCCTCATCCACCCCCCGATCTTCGGCTGGTGGCCAGGGTGACCTGAGGGTTACGGTCTGGATCAAGGCGCCGACTATGTGTCCGCGACCCCAGCGACACCAGCCCCCCTCTTCAATGACGGTGCCCGCTAGTGAACTGCTGATTCCCGCGAGTCTACCCTCTGGTGGCCCGCGTGTTTCAGTTGAAGCTACAGAGGAAGATACCATGTCTGTTGCAGCATCACTAGGTGGGTTTGAGTCTTCTGGAAGTGAGGGCTCGTCACAGCTGCCACCTTCCGGTGTGCATACGGCTGTGCCTGAGTCTGATCCGGAGATGACGGCCATGCTTTCCTGGGACGATGGGTTTTGGGTAAGGCCGCCGACACTTGTCCACGGCAAACCCCAATACCTCTCTTCCCGGACGTGCATTATGAGATCTCGAAGTCCAAGAAGACCCCCTTGTCTTCTCGGGACCGCTCGCTGATCTCATCCGCCTTTCCTCCCCTCGATGGGGCCGCTGCCCATGGGTACACTGGGGTCCCCCCGGATGAACGCTCTGTTGCGATGCTATGTGTCCTCAGAGTGCTTCTTCTCGGCGCAATCCTAAGCACCCGCCCGTGGCCCGTAGTTTTTCGTCTACGCTTGTGGCGAGATCCTATAGCGCCACGGGACTGGCAGCCGCCTCACTGCATGCCATGGTCATTCTGCTGGTCCACCTGACCCAGATGCTCATGGACCTGCACGAGGGCGGGACTGACCCAGGGCTCTTCACTGAGCTGCGCGCCGCCAATGACCTTGCTCTCTGAGCGACGAAAGTGTCCGTGCGCTCCCTGGGTCAGGTGATGCTCACCATTCTGTGGCTGTGTGCTGGATGTCGCGCGGACCCGTCTGTCCGACATTCCCATTTCCCAGGTTGGCCTCTTCGGCGGTGCGGTTGAGGGCTTGCCCAACAGCTCTCAGCCGCCCATGAGCAGACTGAGGTTGATTCTGTCCCGACGGCCCCGCCGTAAGCTCAGACCACTCGGTCTGCCCACCGCCGAGGGCGCCCCACAGTTACTCCGCTTCGCTGCCCCTCCGGGGGGACGCCTGTGGTTCGCATGATCCCGCTGGTTCAGTTCCTGGGAGCCTGGTTAGAGCTTCCCCGTCTGTCCCGCTGGGTCGCGCGGACCATCAGGCTCGGCTATGCGATTCAGTTCGCACGGTCTCCTCCCCGCTTGGGGAGTCCGCTCCACTTTTGTCGGTGGCTATGCCCCCATCATGAGAGCAGAGATTGCCACCCTGCTGGCAAAGGGTGCAATCGAGACTGTCCCTCCAGCCGAGATGAGGTCCGGCTTCTACAGCCCCTACTTCATTGTCCCCAAGAAAACCGGTGGGTTACGGCCAATCCTGGACTTGCGCGTGCTGAACCGCTCCCTTCACAGGATGCCGTTCAAGATGCTCAAACGCCTTTTCGAATGCATACGGCCCAAGGATTGGTTTGCAGCGATCGACCTGAAGGACGCCTATTTTCATGTCTCCATTCTCCTCGGTTTTCTTTCGAGGGGCAGGCATCCAGTACGCGGTTTTCCCTTTCGGGCTAGCCCTGTCTCCTCGCATCTTCACGAAGGTCGTCGAGGCTGCCCTTGTTCCCCTTGGGGAACACGGGGTTCGCATCCTGAGTTATATCGACGACTGGCTGATCATAGCTCACTCTCGAGTTCAGGTTTGCGAACACAGGGACCTAGTGCTTCGGCAACTAGCTCGTCTGGGCCTTCGGGTCAACTGGGAGAAGAGCAAACTTTGCCCCGTGCAGAGTATCTCTTTTCTCGGTATGGATATCGACTCGGTCGCCATGTCCGCGCAGCTTACGAGCGAGCGCGCGCAGTCACTGCTGACTTGCCTGAGACAGTTCGAGGGCAAGAGTGCGGTTCCACTGAAACTTTTTCAGAGGCTCCTGGGGCATATGGCTTCTGCAGCCGCGGCAACGTCGCTCGGATTGCTACATATGAGACCGCTTCAGCTTTGGCTTCGCGACCGAGTCCCGAGGTGGGCATGGCAACACGGCACCCTCCGAGTAACAGTTACTCCGACCTGCCGTCAGACCTTCACCCCATGGTCGAACCTCAGTTTTCTACGGGCCGGAGTGCCCCTGGAACGAGCTTCGCGGCATGTTGTTGTAACGACAGATTCCTCCTCCACGGGCTGGGGTGCCATGTGCAATGGACGTGCTGCCGTGGGCTCCTGGACAGGACCCCGTCGCCTCTGGCATGTCAATTGCCTCGAGTTGCTGGCCGTTTGTCTTGCTTTGCGCCGCTTCCGGGCCGTGCTCAAGAACCAACACGTACTAGTCCGCTCAGACAATACCGCCTCTGTAGCGTACATCAACCATCAACGTGGTCTACGCTCCCGCTGTATGTCGCAACTCGCTCGCCACCTCCTCATATGGAGTCAGAAGCATCTGAGGTCGCTTCATGCCATTTATATCCCCGGAGCCCTGAACTGTGCAGCCGACGAGCTCACACGGCTTCAGCCACTCCCTGGAGAATGGCGACTCCATCCCCAGTCGGTCCAGCTGATTTGGGACCAGTTCGGGGACGCACAGATAGATCTGTTTGCCTCCCACGACTCGACCCTTTGCGCCCAGTTTTATTCCCTGACCGAGGGCACGCTCGGCACGGATGCTTTGGCGCACAGCTGGCCGCAGGGCCGCAAGTATGCGTTTCCCCCAGTGAGCCTTCTTGCGCAGACCTTGCGCAAGGTCAGGGAGGACGAGGAGCAGGTCATTCTGGTCGCGCCGTACTGGCCCGCCCGGACCTGGTTCTCCGAACTAGTACTCCTCGTGACAGCACCTCCCTGGCCGATCCCTCTGAGGAAGAACCTTCTTCCTCAGGGAAGGGGCACCCTATCGCACCCTCATCCCAATCTCTGGAACCTCCACGTATGGTTCCTAGATGGGACGAGGCAGGTTTGAGTACCCTATCACCAGCGGTGGTGGCTACCATCACTTCCGCTAGGGCGACGTCCACGTAACACGTCTATGCATTGAAGTGGAACCTCTTCGTCAGCTGGTGCTCTTCTCACCGAGAAGACCCCCGGAGATGCTCGATCAGCGTTGTGCTTTCCTTCCTCCAACAGGGGCTGGAGCGAAGGCTGTCTCCCTCCACCCTGAAGGTCTACGTTGCCGCTATTGCCGCACACCATGACCTCATCGAAGGTAAGTCAGTGGGGAAGCACGACCTGGTTATCAGGTTCCTGAGAGGAGCGAGGAGACTAAATCCGCCTCGCCCTCCTCTCGTCCCCTCTTGGGACCTCTCAGTGGTTCTAACTGCCCTGAAGAGTTCTCCATTTGAGCCCCTGCAATCAATCAAGCTTAAATTCCTGTCTATGAAGACAGCGCTCCTGGTTGCACTGGCCTCCATCAAGAGGGTAGGGGACCTGCACGCGTTCTCCGTTGACGAAGTGTGCCTGGAATTCGGGCTGGCTTACTCTCACGTCATCCTTAGACCCCGGCCTGGATATGTGCCCAAGGTTCCTACCACTCCCTTCCGGGACCAGGTGTTGAACCTGCAAGCGCTGCCCCTGGAGGAGGCAGACCCAGCCTTGGCACTGCTCTGTCCAGTACGCGCTCTCCGCGCCTATGTCGACAGGACGCAGTGTTTCACGACCTCAGACCAGCTCTTTGTCTGTTATGGTGGGAAGCTGAAGGGAAAGGCTCTCTCCAAGCAAAGGTTGTCTCACTGGATAGTGGACGCCATTGCTTAGTAATACCAGCAGCAAGATCGACCGTGCCCCCTTGGTGTGACTGCCCACTCCACCCGGAGTGTGGCATCCTCTTGGGCTCTAGCGCATGGCGCCTCGCTAACAGACATCTGCAGACCTGCAGGCTGGGCGACACCTAACACATTCGCCAGATTGTACAATCTCCGAGTGGAGCCAGTGTCCTCTCATGTACTCGCTTCAACCAGCTAGTACTGGACCCGCTCAGGTGTCTTCGCTTGCTCGCCATTCCACTCCACGGACTGGATACGTGCGATATTCTCCTCAGGTAAGCTTCCCCGAAAGCCCTGAGTTCCTCCAGCACTCCTGACGTTGGCGCCAGTGTCTATTGCCTGTGCGTCGGCTAGGTGCCTCCCGTGTGCATGGTCCCTCCTCTGAGCGACCCCCACATGTGTATTTCCACTGTAAGCCTCTCTGAGCATGTGTCTTTCCCTTGGCAAGCCACCTTGCCACCCCTGGGGTTGAAATATTCCACCTGCGGCTGGACACCCCAGTGTTCTCCATATGCATCCCTTTGGGTCATATGTGTATTTTCTAAGTCCCCCCCTCTGGGTTGGCAATAATTGCATATTTCCTCTAAACTATGGGATATGCTCCCCAGTGTACCTTGGTATTCCTGTGCTAGATAGGAGTCCTTCGTCCGTGCCAATCTCACGACAAGGTTCTCAGATTTACGCAGGTCACTGGAAGACAGCCAAGAAGGTGGCGTGATTAGACTGGTAACCCCATTCGTCGTCATCCGACGTAACTCGGAGTGACAACGAAAGGGAACGTCTCGGTTACGTATGTAACCCTCGTTCCCTGAGTAGGGAACGGAGACGTTACGTCTTCCTACCACTTTCCGCTGTACCACGGGGATCGCCTGAGCTCAGTCTTGGCTCCTCAGCGAAGAAACATATCTGCATGTTGCCGGCGTCCTCCTTTTATACCCACGAGGTAAGGCGGAGATACGCTATGCAAATTCCGCAGACCCATGGCATTTCTTTGCCATTGGCTCGTTTTGTAATACTCGAAGTTGATAGGTGTTCTAAGCGAAACCCCATTCATCGTCATCCGACGTAACGTCTCCGTTCCCTACTCAGGGAACGAGGGTTACATACGTAACCGAGACGTTCTTCCAGTTTCACCTCTGATATTATAACAGTTGGGTTAGTTACTCTAAAATAGTAATTAATTACTAACTACAAATGACATCTTCAACAGAGTAATTATGTTAATGTAATAATTACTATCTCTAGAATGTATTGGTCTACTTATTACTAATTATTTTATAAATATATATATATATATATCAAACTCAACCACTTAACAATACAGGGGGAGACAAGAAACTGCGCTTTTAATGCTTTCAAATTAACAATATTCAATTGCATGAATTATTCTTGAATTGACCAAAGTGTGTATAGAGGGAGAAGGTTACATTAAAAATATGCATTTTAAAAATGTATGTTAAATCCACTAACGTTATTGTTTTATACAAAATTGTTCTATAGTCAATGCAGTAGCCTATTTAATGTAATCACATCAGATTTTATTTTAAATTACAGAAGAATTAAGAGTAATCCCTTTAATTAAATTACAATATTTAGATTACTGTATTTAATTACACCCAACACTTTATAACAGTAATTCCTCTTTTTGTTTGGCGCTGTTACCATGATGACTCATAATATCTGCGCTCCATTGATAATGGCTTTTTATAGTTGTGGTGCACGCGCTTAACTCAGAGTCAGTCAACTTAGAGTTGATTGAACTAACTAATTTCAGCTGTTCTGAAACCGAAAACTCAGAGTTTCCCATCTCAGGGTAAGTCAACTCAGAGTTCAAGTTTTAACTCAGAGTTGGTTGAACCTCCTTATTGAAACAGGCCCCTGGACACGTTATATATTTGTGTATAAGTATTTATTACTTGTAAACATATCAATCAGAATTGCAATTGACATGTATTTGTATCATAAGTTAAGATTCAGCAACTTAAAAAAACAAACAAAAACTATTTACAGTTTTTACAATACAATTGCTTTTTGTTTACAGTTCTTTTTTTTCTTTTCTTTTTTTTATATTTACTGTACATGTACAGCATGTTGCTCTTTACTCTTAAAGTAGCCAAAAGCTAAACTGTCCACTCAAAGAAATTAAAATGCAAAAACACAAACCCAAAAAAATCTGTGTGACCAGATCCAAAGTCTAGGTAACCTTTAATTGCTCTTAACATGATGTCTACATGTTCTACGTCAGGATTTTTTTTTTTTTGACCAATTGAAAGCGATGACATTTTCTCATGTGTTCCCATATCAAGCCAGTTAAATGTTTGGACGAGAGATTGTAAAGTGGATTGCCATTAAATGATGGGAATGCAGCATAACATCTACCAGGTGTGATTTTGTAGATTTCTTGTTGTTTTAGTACAGCGACCATTGCATCGATGTCTTCTTCCTTGGATGCCATTGTGTGTTTCCCAGACTCTGGACTTAGTTGAACATCAGCATCAAAGTTATCCATTAACTGTCTCTGCCTTTGAAGTGTTCTACTGATTTGCTGCGCAGTTTGAAAATTCACATTCGCACCCAAATGTGAGATGGCATCCTTTGTGTAACGAACATAATGCTCGCAATTCAGATCCAATGCCACATTTTTGCCAGCACCCCCAGTAACATTTACAGTTCTGTTCCACATCATTCTGTTGGCCACTCGTTGGCCACTGCATTGCTTGAATGTCAAATTGTAATTTCAGTGCCTCCAATCTGTACTTGTGTCTCTGGGCGTCTTAAAAATGAAGCATTTTAAATTTCCAAAGGCGGCAGGTCTCTCATCACCCTCTCTCACAGAGAATAGGAAGTCACGCTCCAAAAGCCCCATCTTTAGAAAGGCACTGTGATAATTGAAAACACAATCTTCTTCTTGGTGCTGTTCTACAGCACTGGCACCATTTTTGTCTTTGTGATCACACACAGAAATGCCATGGTCCTTCTTGAAATGTTCTGTTAGATCATGTTGTCTTTTAAAAGGTGGATGGCTGCACCGTGGCATGTGACACACAATTGTTTGAGGTACAACTGTACTCTGTGGAGGACTCTGGAGATTTCCTTTCAACATGTTATGAAATTCTGGAGATTCATTGAGAATGTATGTGTCAACAATGTTTAGGATTTGTTCATCAAACCAATCTTGCTTCTTCTCATTCGACAGAAAAGAGGTCTGCATGGATACTGGCATGTCATCCTGTGTGTGTAAAGAGAAATGATGGAGAACAACGGCAATGATCGATGCGTCCAGCAAATCTTGAATGAAAGTGTTGCATGGCCTATAGTTGTCCCCCAAGGCTGATCTAGTCACATTGGTCCTGTGGACAACATTTCTCAGGTGGAAAAAAGAACCAAAATCACACTGTGAACTGGGACTGTAGAATCTTTTAAAAACCACATCATTGAAGTTCATGGAACAATGAAAATCCGCAATAACTGGAACAAGTCCTTCCAGTCTTTCAAATGATGAGTCTTCATTTGCTTTTGCTCTGATGGCTGCATCAGCATTCTGCATAGTCAGTTGATCACCAGCCAAAATCACATGTACTACAGGCTTTGAGATGTTGTTTCCATTTTCTAGATCAGAAGTGTAAGGAACATATCGCTGATTGATGTACTGCACTGCTTTCACCATATCTGCAGACACCTTCTCATCCACCTCAAGAAGTCCCAGGGGAGTGATTTCAGTTTTTTGGGCCATAACGTCACTGTACATATGAGGAATGTGCCACAGTAAAACATTTGAAAACTGCTTGAACGCGGTGAAACGCTGAACCACTACACGACCCACCAGTTCTTTAAATTCAGAGCGAAGCATCTGTCTGTCCTCCAAGTTTGGTAAAAGTTCCAACAGTGGCACATCGATTATAGACACAAATCTCTCTCTGGGTAAGAACTCAGCAGTCACTCGTTCATGGTTCCCCCCCATTAGCAACCAATGGTAGTCCAGACGTTGGTGGCTGATGGTCACTGTATGTGGTGTCACTGTGAGATCCAAATTATCTATTGTGATCTGCACTTGTGCTCTTGGTGTGTGTTTCTGTGAGAGAAAGTGAAAACAAATTAAAGTTAGAATGCAAAAATGTTCCTTTAATTGTTACATTAATATGGATATACATTTTTAAAATATAATTTTATGGTCTACTAAACAGCATTAAATTAAGATTACAACATAAACTTAACTTTAACTTAACACAGGTGAGACAAAACACTATGTCAACCTTCATTATATGGTTTCAATTACATAATGCCATTTAAACAAAAAAAAAAGACTTCAGTGTTTTGGGCCAGTGATGTGACTGTTTATCCCAGACTAGATGCATTTATTGTCTATTCATTGTGTACAGATATTCGGTGCAAAATACAATCTCTCACCTGACACTCCAGCGGAACAGCAGATGGTGACGACCCATTTGTGTGGCCTGATTCAGTTCTTCTAGAAGCGGTTGTGTCATGATCTGTGTGGTCCTATGAAGTGCAAAACAGAGATAAGTTAACATTACCACAGTTAATGGGTAGTGTAGATTTCTATAAGTGACATGTCATGACATTTAATAAGGTGAAAAAATAGCTCTTTGAAATTACAATTAAATAACATAAATAAATATTGTTTATGTCGTACTGACTTAATTGTTATTTTTTCCTATGGTGGAGAAGGGCTTACTAATCAATATATAAAATATTACAACAAATATTACAAACCTCTTCACTTTCACTGCTGGTGACAATGAAGACTTCTTCCACTTCATTCTCTTCACGGTGGTATGTATGATCAGACAGGAACCAAGAGCTAAACCTGGATCATCAATCCATGACAAGTCTTCAAGGCTTGGGCTGTCACACACTATTTTTTTCCATTCTAAAATTCCGGCATTCCATGTCTCTGCAATCTCCTCCTCCTTTCCTTTGCACCACCATGTTTCAATACCATGGAATTTCGGAACATAGGAGATGCCATGAATCTTGACCTTGCTTTAAGAAGTATCAGGCCAGCCATGGTCACCTCTGGCTTCTTTCTGGTCCACGGTCTTCTTTTATGAACACTTGCAGCTTTTGTGTTACGCTTTGTCACACTGTTTGCTGCACTTGCACATTTTAGGAACTGGAGAAATGTAGGTGCTGCAGTCCTCCATTCATCCAACACTTTCTCACACCTAAACTCAGCAAGATGTGCACTGTGTTGTATTACAGAATGGAACTTGTTGCTTGTTAAATGTCGGCATTCTTTCTCAACTTGCTTGAGGACTTCATCAATGACCAACTTGGACTGGCCAGGAATTTTTATTAAATTCTTGGCCAAAGCATTGTAGCGTCCCCTTGTAATATTATTAACAAGTATCCTCATATGTCTCTTTACATCCCTCTTCAGCATTCTGTGACGACTTAAACATAAGGACAGTTTGACTACCAACAGTATCCTGTACAGATGTTGACGCATTGTTTACCTCTGGTGACGGTAGATCTAACAATTCACGTCTCGCAGGGCTGCATTCAGAAATTGCAAGTCTCTTCTGCAGTTGTGTTGGCATTGATGGTGCGCATCGTTTCTGTCTTGTCTTACTTCACATGTCATTTATATGCAACTTCAGTCGTACAACGTCTTTGGAAACACTATTGTACCTCATTAGTACACTTCGGCAAGATGTGCAGATCGCCAAACTTGTCTCATGAAGAACACCAACAAACTCCTCCAGCACAATAGTAAATTCAGCTTTGTCTTTAGAGTCATGTCCACGAAATAATCTGTGTTTGTTAGTTTTAGATGCTTTGAAGGTCTCTGAACAAAGTCTGCATACGTTTCCTACTGATTTACTCGGTGTTTTGATCAGATGTTGTAATGCAGACGCCATTGTTGTTATACGTGCACGAACAGATCAATGGCTTACTGCTTGTTTTCTTCTCCTTCTTTGATTTTCTATGCTGACTGACTTGTTGCACGCCTGTCTGTTGTTGTGGGGACATTTCCACGCCCCGAAACGTGACGCTGAACGAAACGAACTGTAACTGGTTGTTTGACATGTCGGTCAAACGGCCTTATGGGTGGGCCTTGGCCAAAGAAAGCTGCTATGAATTCCAGACTTTCAGCCGTCAGTCTGAAGGTCTGGCTACGCGAGACTACGTAAAAACTAACGTTATGAAATAACCGTCCAGTGAGTTTAGTCCAGTCTAAGTTAATTCATTTTAAGATAATTTACTTTACTTCCATTCACATTGAAAAGTAGCCACCAAAACCTTTACAAAACCACTAATCAATATTAAAGCCTAAACTTACAGCTAAAGTCTAGTCAACTTAATGTTACTTTCAAGTTAGTTAACTTTGCCTAACAGTTGAGATGCTAACGGACTTTTCCCGAAGACACTAAACCATTTCAATAAAGTAAATATTCAACAGAAGCGTGTTATTTACATGAAAGAATGTGTCTGAAACATTTTTTATGTACTATTTGTGTAATTTTGGGGACTAAACTTACCTGAAATTAGCGAAAACAACAGTGAGAGACGGAGTTGCACTGTTGCCAACTAATTTTCTGGGGAAGTTGCTAAAGGCAGATCGATTTGTTGCTAAAAGTTACTAAATGACGTTGTGACATTGCGCTATGACGTCATTACGTAATCGTAAAATTACGTAAAACTACGCCGTTATGTAATATGTAGATATTATTTGAAATGCTCATTTAGATTTGTTTGTAAAAGATATATATATATATATATATATATATATATATATATATATGCCCGCAGCCTCTGTGCCTGGCTATATAGACCTTCTCGTTGTATTTTGTCTTCCACATTTCCACAGCGATCTTAAGGAATTATGAATGAACCGCTCAGTCTATTTCGCTAGCTTCTACGCCTGTTGTTTGGATTAGAGTCACTTTCCAAAAGTTGCCAAATAAATTTTTTAAATTGCTAAATTTGTTGCAAGGTGCTTTTTGAAAAAAAAGTTGCTAGGGTAGTCTAAAAAGTTGCTAAATCTAGCAACAAAATTGCTAAGTTGGCAACACTGCGGAGTTGCTGCTTGTCGTCAGTTGAGCTCCACGCCCTTTTCCATGGTAACTCCAGTCCAAATCTGGTTCAAATGCAACTCGAATGTTCAGTGCGCGCGCCCATTAAAATACGTAGAAGTCACGCAGCATAAAAAAGAAGATTTGATCGAGGGAATTATTTGATAATCAGATAAAATATTCTGAAATGTGAGTTTAACATTATTAAATGTATAGGCTCATGCCATCACCAAGCTGTAAACGGAATGAGAATATGAAGCATTGAGTGTAAAACAATGTTTACAAAGTCATTTATATAATAGGTTATAGGCTATAATATAATGTAATATGTAATAGCATATAATATTATATAGTTTTATATAAATGGTTAACGTGGTGTTGAAATAAAATTGCAAAAAAAATTATTAAAAACTAAACATGATAAGGCATGGATATATTTTATGAAATATAGGCCTACACAATATGTACACACATTTACAGATGTAACATGAGGAACAATTTAAAAGATTTATGTTCAATGTATTTTTGAAATAATATATTTTCAAAATGTATTTCAATATAGGCTACTGTATGTAACAGTGCTTCACATAATGCGAATAGCATGATCTATCTATAAATTAAAGAAAGGTCTGTCTGTCTGTTTGTCTGTCTGTTAACTGCATATCTCTCGAACCGTTATTCCAATGGATTTCAAACTTGACAAGTTTCTTGCTACGAGCGGGCACGAGTAAGTGCAGTGTCAAGTTTGATGTTGTTTGGATTGTTTGGATAACATTCTGACATAAACACTCTGTGTAGGCATATGTCAGTCAGTATCTGTATTTGCTTTTTACCATGCACAAATAAAAATGACATTGAACTTTTGCTGTGTAATTGTAACAAGGAGCACTCAAACACACCGAACCAACAATTACTAAAAACACACACAACAACTGATTTTGCACGGGCACTGTGCCATCATTTGAAGTAACCTCACACACTGTTTGCTCAAGCGTAGCGTTTTCTCAGAGTTCAGTAGCCTGCTGTCAGGAATCAATCAGATTCATTCCCATCCACCACTCAAAGATCACTCTCCCCGGAATACTAACCACTCACACCTGTGCACCATCAATTACCTCATCACCCAGCTCTACAAAACACCCATGCACACTTCAGTCTTTGTCAAGCCTCCAACAGGAATAGACCATAACCCTCTGTCTCCTGAAGTCTCCAAGTCAACCTGAAAATCACCACGTAACGTATACTCACCTTTGAAATACTCACCTTTGTATCCTTGTCCCGCTGTTCCCAGAAGTCCTGCCTGGTCCCATGTTCCCCGAGTCCTGGAGATTCGTCTGAATGTCCCACGTTCCCGCCGAGATCTCCGTGTCCGCTACTGTATCTGAAATAGAAATGGAGACGTATCAATGAACAGTGTCTGTTCACGCCAAGCTAACTAAAGGAGGATCTGCTCACCTGGAATCCGCTCTGCACGTAGTGATCGTCACCGCACCTTCACCTGAACCTTGCCTATTCACCTTGTCACTTGAAGCATTGTAAATAAACTCACGTTTGAATTCACTTACCTCCGCCTCTGTGCCTGTATCCTGACAGAAGGCTTGACCTACAAAGGAAAAGAAACAGCGCGATGGAGTCTACCCTCCATGGTGATAATCCTGTACAACCTACAACCGCTGTTGTGAATTCCAGTCAGCCGACGCTCAGTACTTCCGCAGGCCCCACTTCTTCTATGGTTTGCTTCGCGAACCCAGAATCACGTCCAGCGCCATTCTCCGGTCGGGCGGAGGATTGCAACGGGTTCCTGCTTCAGTGTTCGCTCGCTTTGGAACAGCAGACCCAGTTGTACCCCACAGAAAGATCGAAGATTGCTTTTATAATCCAACAGTTATCCGGGGCTGCTTTAAGATGGGCTGAAACATTGTGGTTACAGGAATCCACTGTTACCTCGTCGGTACAGGAATTCGTAGACCATTTTAAAGAAGTTTTCGGGCGACCAGTTGATGATTCCTCCACCACCGACAAACTACTGCAACTGCATCAGGGCAGAAAATCGGTTTCTGAGCATTCATTGGAGTTTCGCACTCTAGCCTCCGCAAGTGGGTGGAACGAGAAGGCGCTCATCTCTATCTACCGACGTGGTTTGAATCCTGCTCTCCGTCTTCAAATGGCAATATATGATGGCAGCCTGGGTGTGGAAAAGTTTATCCAGCAAGCTCTCTGCGTGCACCAACGATCTCAGGGCTGGTATCTCGAAACTCAACGACCCACTAGTACCTCTCAGTACCCCGCGGAAGGTCCATCCGAAGCAGGTGGAGAAAGGATGCAAGTGGATACTCACTGACTGTCTCCAGCGGAACGTGCCCGACGTCGAGAGCTAAGATTATGTCTGTATTGCGGAATGGGAGGACATTTTCGTCAGTCATGTCCAACTCGACCCCCCAGAATGCTTGTAAGTTCTGTCTTTACGACCGATTCGGTGTCAGCCCCATTAACGATATCAGTGATCCTAAAATCCACGACTTTCCATGTTTCTGCCACAGCCATTGTGGACACCGGGTCGGCAGGAAACTTCATTTCCGGACAGCTCTGTCAAAAACTCCAGCTCGAGAAGTCAGCCACCACCAGACCTTACTCAATCCATGCAGTGACGGCTGAAACCATAAATCAGGGGTATGTCACATCTCAGATCAAACCTGTCATCCTCGGTGTCGAAGACACACACCATTAATTATTTGAACCTATCATATTAGAGAACAGTCAGACTGATATAATCCTTGGCCGCCCATGGCTTATACGACATCAACCGAATATCAACTGGAAATCTGGTAAAATACTCACTTGGGGTTGTAAATGTGCGTCCAGGACCGCCGAACTCGCGATCACGCCCATCGTTAACATACCCGGCAACATTCCAGTGAACTCAACCTCCGTTGAAAGCCCCACAGAAGGCCTGTCAGTGTCCATCCCTACCTGTTACTCTCTGTTTGCAGATGTGTTCAATCCTGTCGAGGCTGCCAAATTACCACCTCACCGAGCCTGGGATTGTGCCATCGATCTCGTTCCAGGAGAGCCCATCCCTAAGGGACGAATCTACTCCCTGTCTATCCCCGAACAAAGAGCCATGCAACAGTACATTGAAGAAGCCTTGAAACAGGGTTATATCCGCTCCTCCACATCACCTGCTGCTGCCAGTTTTTTCTTTGTCCCTAAGAAGGATGGCGGACTACGTCCGTGTATCGACTATAGAACCCTGAATCGGATAACCGTGAAGTTCAGCTATCCACGCCCGCTGGTTCCTTCCTCTCTGGAACAGCTTCGAGAGGCTAAGGTATTCACCAAACTGGATTTGAGAAGCGCATATAATCTCATCCGAATTCGAGAAGGCGACGAATGGAAGACCGCGTTCATCACCCCAGCAGGCCATTACGAATATTTGGTTATGCCATATGGTCTGGTAAACGCTCCTTCCATCTTCCAAAGCTTCATGGATGAAGTCTTCCGAGATTACCTGAATCGGTTCGTAATAATCTACATTGACGACATTCTAATCTATTCCAAGGATCCAGTGGAACATCAACGACATGTCTCCCTCGTACTCCAACGGCTACGTGAATTCTCCCTGTTCCTTAAGGCAGAGAAATGTTCCTTCCACCAAACCTCAGTCGAGTTCCTCGGTTATCAACTCAGTGAAAAAGGAGTAGAGATGGACGATCGCAAGACCAAGGCGATAGCTTCCTGGCCAACCCCACAGACTGTTAAAGAATTGCAAAGGTTCCTTGGGTTTGCCAATTTTTACCAGAGGTTCATTCACCAGTACAGCCTGTTAACTGCCCCTCTAACATCTCTCCTCAAAGGAAAGCCCAAGACACTGCTCTGGACCGGTGAGGCCGATCACGCATTCCAGTCTCTAAAGACAGCGTTCACCACAGCTCCTCTACTCCGACATCCTAATCCTGAGGAAATGTTCATTGTTGAAGTTGATGCCTCCACTACTGGGGTAGGAGCTGTGTTATCCCAGTACTCCAACTCGTCCCCCAAACCTATGCCATGTGCGTTCTTCTCTCACAAGTTATCGCCTGCTGAGGTAAACTATGATATCGGCAATCGGGAACTCCTGGCGGTAAAGCTTGCTATTGAAGAATGGCGACATTGGTTAGAGGGCGCCAAACACCCATTCCTGGTTCTCACTGACCACAATAATCTCCAGTACTTAAAGGAAGCAAAGCGACTCAATCCACGCCAGGCCAGATGGGCACTCTTCTTTACTCGATTCCATTTCCAGATCTCCTATCGCCCTGGTTCAAAGAACGTCCGAGCGGATGCTCTGTCTCGTCTCCATGCCCCCGAAACTCACCACGAAGAACCCGAGAATATCTTGCCAGAAAGGATGTTTGTCAATCCCATTCAGTGGGATTTAAACGAGCAACTGATGGAGTTGTCCCAACACCAGCCCAGTCCTCCAGAGTGCCCAACCGGAAAGATTTACGTACCCGATGAATTTCGCATGTCACTAATCTCCTCAGCACACTCATCAGTTGGGACGGGTCACCCTGGAATAACCAAGACCTGCTCCACCCTCCAGACCCGCTACTGGTGGCCCAACATGCTCCGCGATGTCAAGACCTTCATCCAAGGATGCATCCTGTGCGCTATGAATAAGAATCCCCGTCACTTACCCGCTGGAAAGCTCATGCCCCTACCTGTTCCACAAAGACCCTGGTCACACATTGGGGTTGATTTTGTGACTGACCTTCCACCCTCAGAGGAAAACACCTGTATCCTGGTGGCCATTGTTCGCTTTTCTAAAGCGTGCCAATTGATTCCCCTGAAGAACTTACCCACAGCATTTGTAACCGCAGAACTGTTAATGGAACATGTCTTCCGGAATTTCGGCCTTCCAGAGGACATTGTGTCAGACAGGGGGCCACAATTCATCTCAAAGGTGTGGCGCGGCTGCTGGAGGAGGGGGTAGTGTCAGGAATCAATCAGATTCATTCCCATCCACCACTCAAAGATCACTCTCCCCGGAATACTAACCACTCACACCTGTGCACCATCAATTACCTCATCACCCAGCTCTACAAAACACCCATGCACACTTCAGTCTTTGTAACCGTAATCGTAAGTCTAACGTAACCGTAAGTCTAACTTCAGGGTATCACCCACAGGCGAATGGGCAGGCGGAACGTAAAATCCAGGATGTCAGCCGTTTCCTCCGTACCTTCTGCCATGCCAACCAGCATCTCTGGAGCCGCTATCTCGTATGGGCAGAGTATGCTCAAAATTCCCTTCGACAAACCTCCACCAACTTAACCCCGTTCCAATGCATTCTGGGTTACCAACCCCCACTGTTCCCGTGGTCCGGGGAGTCCTCAGAAATCCCTGCAGTCAACGCCTGGTTCCGGAACAGTGAGAGGGTATGGAACCAAGCTCACCATCACCTCCAACAAGCCATAAACCGCCACAGTCACTTCGCAGACGCTCATCGTCGCAACGCCCCCGAATACCAACCTGGCCAACTGGTTTGGCTTTCGACCAAGGATATCCGGCTGAGACTACCTTGTCGCAAACTAAGTCCAAGATACATTGGTCCATTTCCCATAACGAGGCAAATTAATCCAGTTACCTACCAGCTCCCTCTGCCAAACCAGTATCGCATCCACCCCTCATTCCATGTCTCCCTTCTGAAACCCCATCACTCACCTGTTCCAGTTCCCTCTACTGATCTGGCGCAAGATGAGAATCCTCTGGTACTCCCCATTGAAGAATCCATCTTCGCTGTAAGAAGGATCCTAGACTCCCGGCATCGGGGTGGTCATCTCGAGTACCTGGTTGACTGGGAGAATTATGGACCAGAGGAGAGGTGTTGGGTACCTCGTAAGGACGTCCTCGATCCCATGCTACTCACTGACTTCCATGAACAACATCCTGAAAAACCTGCTCCTCGACCTCGAGGTAGACACCCGCGACGTCGGGGTCCTGGGTCCGCTGGCGCGGACGCTGGAGGAGGGGGTAGTGTCAGGAATCAATCAGATTCATTCCCATCCACCACTCAAAGATCACTCTCCCCGGAATACTAACCACTCACACCTGTGCACCATCAATTACCTCATCACCCAGCTCTACAAAACACCCATGCACACTTCAGTCTTTGTCAAGCCTCCAACAGGAATAGACCATAACCCTCTGTCTCCTGAAGTCTCCAAGTCAACCTGAAAACCACCACGTAACGTATACTCACCTTTGAAATACTCACCTTTGTATCCTTGTCCCGCTGTTCCCAGAAGTCCTGCCTGGTCCTGGAGATTCGTCTGAGTGTCCCACGTTCCCGCCGAGATCTCCCTGTCCGCTACTGTATCTGAAATAGAAAACGAGACGTATCAATGAACAGTGTCTGCTCACGCCAAGCAAACTAAAGGAGGATCTGCTCACCTGGAATCCGCTCTGCACGTAGTGATCGTCACCGCACCTTCACCTGAACCTTGCCTATTCACCTTGTCACTTGAATCATTGTAAATAAACTCACGTTTGAATTCACTTACCTCCGCCTCTGTGCCTGTATCCTGACACCTGCTCCCTGAATCGTCACACTTATTCATTTGTTGATGTTAACTGAATCTGTAAGTCAGCTATGCTGTTTACTTCTAAATATTATATTTCATTCTGGTGCCCTTAACGTTATCGCTACTGTGTAACAGTAGCTTTTAATTGTTAATGCTATTGTAGTCAATCTTAGTGTGTGTGGGTGAAGGAAGAAGAAGACAGGGTCGGCGAACTTGGGACTCGCACTGTATTCAGGAAAATAAAAGAACAAAAGAAAGGTGCGCTCGTGCGCCTTCACCGTAGTAAACCACTACAGCACATGTATAAGAAACACTCTGCCCACTGTACCAGCTCTCGCTGTATGTCTCCAGCTCTCAAGGTTCAGTCAAACGAGCACTCTTCCCGTTTCATAAATAACTCAGTCCATTCAGTCCAAAACTCTTTCCACTCCGTGTGTATACTCTGCTGGTATCTGCTGCGGGTCGCGTGCGAGTCCCAAGCCACTCTCTCCCCGCTCACTCATTCCTGGCAGCTTATATGCGGTCTCCACGCCAATCACTGCAATCAGACACAGGTGTTCATCATCTGCAGAGATATGCAGTTAACAGACAGACAAACAGACAGACAGACCTTTCTGTAATTTATAGATAGATCATGCTATTCGCATTATGTGAAGGTCGCAACCGCTGCCGTCTTATCAATTTGGGGAGGCACCTGTCCGTGGCCCAAGTGGAAGCCCAGATACCTTACTTCCACACGCCCAATCGCACACTTCTTCGGGTTGGCCGTGAGCCCAGCCCTTCTCAGCGTCTTCAGGACAGCACGCAAATGCTGCATATGACGCTGCCAATCGTTACTATAGATGATAATATCATCCAAGTAGGCAGCGGCATATGCAGCATGCGGCCGGAGAATTTTGTCCATCAGACGCTGAAAAGTCGCAGGAGACCCGAACATGCCGAAAGGAAGGGTGACAAATTGGTGTAATCCAAACGGCGTTGTGAAAGCTGACTTTTCTTTGGACATGGGAGACAAGGGGATCTGCCAATAACCCTTTGTTAAGTCCAGTGTCGAATAAAAACGAGCAGTACCAAGCCGATCAAGCAATTCGTCAACCCTCGGCATTGGATAAGCATCAAACTTAGACACCGCATTCACCTTTCTATAGTCCACACAGAAACGGACCGAGCCGTCGGTCTTAGGAACTAAAATATCGGGCTCTCCCAGTCACTGCTGGACTCTTCTATTACCCCCATATCCAGTATAGCGTCTAATTCGTCCTGAACTACCTTTTTTTTGTGTTCAGGTAAACGATACGGGCGGCAGCGCACCACCACACCCGGTTCCGTCCCAATGTGGTGCTGAATGAGGTCCGTTCGACCAGGCAGGGGAGAGAACATATCAGCAAACTCACCTTGTAAATTTTTTATGTCAGTGAGTTGGGAGGGTGAGAGGTGATCTCCACCAAGAGCCAGCGCGAAAGATTGAGGTTTTGTGTTCACTTCTGGCCCGAGATCCTCCTCTCCGCTCACTACCGTCGCCAGCATCACTGACTCTGCCTCAACCCACTTTTTGAGGAGGTTGAGGTGATAAATTTGATGTGCTCCGCCCCTATCTGTTCAAACTACTTCATAATTGAGATCGTTGACCCCCTTCGTGTGACCTCAAAAGGTCCTTGCCACTTTGCGAGTAATTTAGAGCTGGAAGTAGGGAGTAATACAAGTACTTTATCTACCGGTGTAAATTGACTAAGTCTAGTAGGGAGTAATACAAGCACTTTATCTACTGGTGTAAATTGACGAAGTCTAGCCCCCCTGTTGTACAGCTGACTCTGTCTGTCCTGGGCCTGTAACAAATCCTCCATTGATAGCCGCCCCAAAGTGTGGAGTTTTGTTCTCAGGTCCAAGACATACTGAATTTCGTTTTTACTAGCGGTCGGTCCGTCCTCCCAAGTTTCTCTAAGAATGTCTAACATCCCCGCGGGGCTGACGCCCATAGAGAAGCTCGAAGGGGGAAAACCCCGTGGAGGATTGGGGGACCACGCGTACAGCGAACAAGAGGGGTTCTAGCCACTTATCCAATTTTTGGCGTCTTCGTGAACGAACTTCCGAATCATGGACTTTAAAGTGCAATTAAACCGTTCCACTAAGCCGTCTGTCTGTGGGTGGTAGACGCTAGTGCGAATCGTTTTAATGCCCAATAATTCATAAAGTTCGCGAATAGTTCGTGACATAAACGCCGTGCCCTGATCGGTGAGAATCTCTTTAGGGATTACCACCCGGGAGATTAACGAGAAGAGCGCGCTCGCAACACTTTTGGCAGAAATGTTACGAAGCGGGACTGCTTCAGGGTACCGCGTTGCGTAATCCACCAGGACTAGCGCAAAGCGGTGCCCATGTGCTGACCGTTCTAATGACCCGATGAGGTCCATACCAATTCGTTCGAAGGGGACCTGCATTAATGGAAGGGAGCACAATGGTGCTTTTGGATTGGCCGGTGGATTCACCAACTGACATTCACGAGAAGACGCGCACCACCTGCGCACGTTCTCGTGAATGCCCGGCCAAAAGAATCGGGCCATGAGACGGTTTAGTATCGCCGTTTGACCTAAATGCCAGGCCATTGGATTACAGTGAGCCGCCTTAAAAAGCATTTCCCGGCGGCTTTTAGGAACTAACAACTGTGTTGTATCTTCTTTTGTCTGGGTGTCTTGGGTCACCCGATACAACTTATCTTTCAAAATAGCAAAGTAGGGATAAGAGAGTGGTTGGTCTGGGTGGAGTACCTGACCGTCGATAGAACGGACCTGATCAAATGCACGTTTTAACGTCTCGTCCTGGGACTGCTCCAGGGGAAAATCATCGCGCTCTGTGAGGATAGTTCTCTCCAGAGTACTCCGTTCCCCTGCAGCAGAAGCCAGAGGTCCCGGCTCAGTATCTCCCACCTGAACAACCGCTGTCTTTCCCTTGTTTTTCTTTTTCCAAGAGGCATCCGCACACAAAGACCCCAATAATTCACTAAAAGCTGGCCAATTCGTCCCCAGAATTAGCGGATGCCGGAGGTGCGGGTTAACTGCTACCTCTACGCTATGCTTTTGACCCCTAAATTGAATAACCACAGGCATTATAGGATAACTCACCACCACCCCGTGCACACACCGCACCTTAACCAGGCGGCTGTTATCCAACGCCCCAGGTTGAATCAGGCTTTGATGAATGGAGGTTTGGTTGCAGCCTGAATCCACCAAAGCCTGATAAGTACCCCCCTTGATACTCACTGGTATCTGGTACAGGCCAGCTTAATCGGGGGCAGCCTGTGGCGCATCGGGGACCCGGATCAGTGTCCCCACCTCCATCACCGGACACCGGTCTATAAAGTGACCCGGGTCCCCGCAGCGCCAACAGGCCGGCCCAGGCCTCCCCGCCGCCCAAGTGGCGGGAAGTGGGTCAAGGGATTGGCGAGGAGAGCCAAGGCTGCAGGAACCGGGGCGGAGTGGTCGACCGTTGCCGTCCCCCTGGGTGGGGCCCTGGATGCCGGGACAGGTTCTGCCGGAGCCCCCGTTCTCCACCTCGGCGCCGGCCGGGGCATCAGCCCCCCACGAGACCTGGGAAGGGGAACAGGTTTGGGGAGAGAAGGGGACGAGAGAGAGAGAGAAGGAGACAGAGAGACAGATGGGAGGGGCTCGCTGACCCCTTGGCACGCCACCATGTGATCCTCCGCCAGGTGGATGGCTTGGTCCAGCGACATCGGCCGGTGGCACTGGACCCACTGCGCGGTCTTCTTGGGCAGTTTGGCGATGAACTGTTCCAGTACCACTTTGCTGATAACATCCTTGACGTCGCCTCCGTCGGCCATTAGCCATCTGCGGCAGGAGTCCCGGAGCTGCTGCGCCATGACGAAGGGCCGGCCGGACTCGTCCAGGCTCAGGGACCTGAACCGCTGGCGATGCTGTTCCGGGGTCCGGCCGACCCGCTGAAGAATGGTGCGCCTCAGATCTTCATGAACCAGGATATTCTGGACTGGCAGTTGGTGGGCGGCTATCTGCGACTCTCCTGATAGTAAAGGGATGAGCCGCATGGGCCAGTCCGCTCGGGGCCATCCCCGGGCCTCGGCCGACCTCTCAAAAAGGTCCGGGAATGCCTCCGGATCATCCTGGGGCCCCATTTTATTGAGAGGCAGGGGCGGGGCCGAGGCCGTAGCTGGATCGGGGACGGCCCGAATCTCCCGGTCGAGCCAGCTCCGGAACAGCTCGCGATCTTCTTGCTGGCCTTGGAGAAGCAGCTGGAACCGCTGATCTTGCTCATCCTTTACGGCCAGCAGGGCGTGGTTTTGTTCCCTGTGAAGACCCGCGTGCGTTTGGATCAGATCCGCAAATGGCGTTCCTGGCGGGTTCTGCATGGCGGGGGCAGTCTTCTCCTTCCCGGGTTTCGGCACCAGTGTAGTCAATCTTAGTGTGTGTGGGTGAAGGAAGAAGAAGACAGGGTCGGCGAACTTGGGACTCGCACTGTATTCAGGAAAATAAAAGAACAAAAGAAAGGTGCGCTCGTGCGCCTTCACCGTAGTAAACCACTACAGCACATGTATAAGAAACACTCTGCCCGCTGTACCAGCTCTCGCTGTATGTCTCCAGCTCTCAAGGTTCAGTCAAACAACCACTTTTCCCGTTTCATAAATAACTCAGTCCATTCATTCCAAAACTCTTTCCACTCCGTGTGTATACTCTGCTGGTATCTGCTGCGGGTCGCGTGCGAGTCCCAAGCCACTCTCTCCCCGCTGACTCATTCCTGGCAGCTTATATGAGGACTCCACGCCAATCACTGCAATCAGACACAGGTGTTCATCATCTGCACTTGACCTACTTACTCACCGCACAGCTCGCTGACTCGTCTCGCTACAGACTTCGCGAGACCACGCCCCCCTCGCCACAGCTATTAACCAACAAAACATATCATGCATTCACAATCTCTTTCACAGGCATCATTTTTAGTAGCCTATTCACTAACAGCTTTTGCTCAAGTGTAGCGTTTTCTCGGAGTTCACTGTGTAGCTGCTCCCTGCATCGTGTATTTCAATTTTCCACATTTATTTTATGTCATTATTTCAGGATCAGTATTTACTTTCTACACACAGTATTTGCTTTTCTAAACTTCTGTTGTGTAATTGTAACAATGAGCACTCAAACACACCAAAACAACAATTACTAAAAACACACTGATTTTGCACCGGCATTTTGCACTAGTTAATATTCATTTATTAATAGGTTATATAAGTGCTGGTTTATTGGGGTGGTGTTATATTGTGATGTTTAAAATGTTTATATGAATATAGGCCTAGTCATATTATACAAATCTAGTGATTGTAAACTAATGTTAAGAGGCGCACATTTGTTAACAAGTGTAGGCTACTCAACATTATGAGAATGTTCAGCAAATAACATGTTCCCAAGATGTTTTATGATAGCCGAAATATAACATTCTGAAAATACTAATAACATTATAAGGATGTTCTGAGAATGTTGTTCTAAGAACGTTTTCTATCAACGTTATGAGAACATTCATCAATCACAAATAACGTCATAAAGGCGTTCCAAGAACCTTGTTCTAAGAACGGTTTCTATCAACGTTATGAGAACTTTTATCAATTACAAATAACGTCATAAAGACGTTCCAAGAACCTTGTTCTAAGAACGTTTTCTATCAACGTTATGAGAACGTTCATCAATCACAAATAACGTCATAAAGACGTTCCAAGAACATTGTTCTAAGAACGTTTTCTATCAACGTTATGAGAACGTTCATCAATCACAAATAACGTCATAAAGACGTTCCAAGAACATTGTTCTAGAACGTTTTCTATCAACGTTATGATAACGTTCATCAATCACAAAAAACGTCATAAAGACGTTCTAAGAACCTTGTTCTAAGAGCGTTTTCTATCAACGTTATGAGAACTTTCAGCAATTACAAATAACGTCATAAAGACGTTCCAAGAACATTGGTCTAAGAACGTTTTCTATCAACGTTATGAGAACGTTCATCAATCACAAATAATGTCATAAAGACGTTCCAAGAACCTTGTTCAAAGAAAGTTTTCTATCAACGTTATGAGAACTTTCATCAATTACAAATAACGTCTTAAAGATGTTCCAAAAACATTGTTCTAAGAATGTTTTCTATCAACGTTATGAGAACGTTCATCAATCACAAATAACGTCATAAAGACGTTCCAAGAACCTTGTTCTAAGAATGTTTTCTATCGACGTAATGAGAGCTTTCATCAATTACAAATAACGTCATAAAGACATTCCAAGAACATTGTTCTAAGAACGTTTTCTATCAACGTTATGAGAACATACAGCAATCACAAATAACGTCATAAAGACGTTCCAAGAACCTTGTTCTAAGAACGTTTTCTATCAACGTTATGAGAACGTTCAGCAGTCACAAATAACGTCATAAAGACGTTCCAAGAACGTTGTTCTAAGAACGTTTTCTATCAACGTTATGAGAACTTTTATCAATTACAAATAACGTCATAAAGACGTTCCAAGAACCTTGTTCTAAGAACGTTTTCTATCAACGTTATGAGAACGTTCATCAATCACAAATAACGTCATAAAGACGTTCCAAGAACATTGTTCTAAGAACGTTTTCTATCAACGTTATGAGAACGTTCATCAATCACAAATAACGTCATAAAGACGTTCCAAGAACATTGTTCTAGAACGTTTTCTATCAACGTTATGATAACGTTCATCAATCACAAAAAACGTCATAAAGACGTTCTAAGAACCTTGTTCTAAGAACGTTTTCTATCAACGTTATGAGAACTTTCAGCAATTACAAATAACGTCATAAAGACGTTCCAAGAACATTGGTCTAGAACGTTTTCTATCAACGTTATGAGAACTTTCATCAATCACAAATAATGTCATAAAGACGTTCCAAGAACCTTGTTCAAAGAAAGTTTTCTATCAACGTTATGAGAACTTTCATCAATTACAAATAACGTCTTAAAGATGTTCCAAAAACATTGTTCTAAGAATGTTTTCTATCAACGTTATGAGAACGTTCATCAATCACAAATAACGTCATAAAGACGTTCCAAGAACATTGTTCAAAGAAAGTTTTCTATCAACGTTATGAGAACTTTCATCAATTACAAATAACGTCTTAAAGATGTTCCAAAAACATTGTTCTAAGAACGTTTTCTATCAACGTTATGAGAACGTTCATCAATCACAAATAACGTCATAAAGACGTTCCAAGAACATTGTTCTAAGAACGTTTTCTATCAACGTTATGAGAACGTTCATCAATCACAAATAACGTCATAAAGACGTTCCAAGAACATTGTTCTAGAACGTTTTCTATCAACGTTATGATAACGTTCATCAATCACAAAAAACGTCATAAAGACGTTCTAAGAACCTTGTTCTAAGAGCGTTTTCTATCAACGTTATGAGAACTTTCAGCAATTACAAATAACGTCATAAAGACGTTCCAAGAACATTGGTCTAAGAACGTTTTCTATCAACGTTATGAGAACGTTCATCAATCACAAATAATGTCATAAAGACGTTCCAAGAACCTTGTTCAAAGAAAGTTTTCTATCAACGTTATGAGAACTTTCATCAATTACAAATAACGTCTTAAAGATGTTCCAAAAACATTGTTCTAAGAATGTTTTCTATCAACGTTATGAGAACGTTCATCAATCACAAATAACGTCATAAAGACGTTCCAAGAACCTTGTTCTAAGAATGTTTTCTATCGACGTAATGAGAGCTTTCATCAATTACAAATAACGTCATAAAGACATTCCAAGAACATTGTTCTAAGAACGTTTTCTATCAACGTTATGAGAACATACAGCAATCACAAATAACGTCATAAAGACGTTCCAAGAACCTTGTTCTAAGAACGTTTTCTATCAACGTTATGAGAACGTTCAGCAGTCACAAATAACGTCATAAAGACGTTCCAAGAACGTTGTTCTAAGAACGTTTTCTATCAACGTTATGAGAACTTTTATCAATTACAAATAACGTCATAAAGACGTTCCAAGAACCTTGTTCTAAGAACGTTTTCTATCAACGTTATGAGAACGTTCATCAATCACAAATAACGTCATAAAGACGTTCCAAGAACATTGTTCTAAGAACGTTTTCTATCAACGTTATGAGAACGTTCATCAATCACAAATAACGTCATAAAGACGTTCCAAGAACATTGTTCTAGAACGTTTTCTATCAACGTTATGATAACGTTCATCAATCACAAAAAACGTCATAAAGACGTTCTAAGAACCTTCTTCTAAGAACGTTTTCTATCAACGTTATGAGAACTTTCAGCAATTACAAATAACGTCATAAAGACGTTCCAAGAACATTGGTCTAAGAACGTTTTCTATCAACGTTATGAGAACTTTCATCAATCACAAATAATGTCATAAAGACGTTCCAAGAACCTTGTTCAAAGAAAGTTTTCTATCAACGTTATGAGAACTTTCATCAATTACAAATAACGTCTTAAAGATGTTCCAAAAACATTGTTCTAAGAATGTTTTCTATCAACGTTATGAGAACGTTCATCAATCACAAATAACGTCATAAAGACGTTCCAAGAACCTTGTTCTAAGAAAGTTTTCTATCGACGTAATGAGAGCTTTCATCAATTACAAATAACGTCATAAAGACATTCCAAGAACATTGTTCTAAGAACGTTTTCTATCAACGTTATGAGAACATACAGCAATCAGAAATAACGTCATAAAGACGTTCCAAGAACCTTGTTCTAAGAACGTTTTCTATCAACGTTATGAGAACGTTCAGCAGTCACAAATAACGTCATAAAGACGTTCCAAGAACGTTGTTCTAAGAACGTTTTCTCTCAACATTACAAGAACGTTAATAACGTTATATGAACGTTTCGAAAACATTATTTTAATAACGTTTTGTACTAACATTTACACAACTTTTAAACAACGTTAGTGAATGTTCTGGGAACGGTCCCTGTTAGCTGGGTAAACATGCACATCAACCCGATTACTTTATTTATTGTTCATGTAAACACCGTGTTTGGATTCATCAATCGGATTGATTTCATTCCAATTGAACCAAAAGTTGTCTGTGTAAATGTAGTGGCCTGGCCCTATCCTATTTACTGGATTAACCGAAAATCCATTTTTGTTTTCAGTTTATTTTTTAAACAATTTATTTGATCTCAGAATTCCAAAATATGATGTTGTACATTTCAATAATAATGAAATACCATTAGCCTTCCTTTAAGATTTATTGACAGTGTATATATTTTTTTCGTAATGTTCATATGTAGTGGATGGAAAAAAGAAAATGGAATTTTTTTTTAGTGTTAAATATTTGTCTGGCGCCTGAAAACTAAGAATTTAGGAGTGCGTGATCGGATGGAGTTTAGGACCGCGCGGTTGTTGCTGCAGTTCTATGGATTCTGACCTGATTCTGACACGCAGTAGGCTACAGTAGCCTAACACACAGCCTATGTGAACATCAAATTTTTTTCATCGTGTTTGTACAGAATTTTACAAGTTTTAGTATGACAATTATATTACGCAATTCGTATAACTAATCATCATTTTTCACCGTTTGCTGTATTTTATCTTAAAACGGAGGGTTCATCTTTGCGTCAGTTTCTCTTGCAGAATACCGCTGCTAATCGATTAAAACAAAGAACAACGTGGCAGCTTCTCATCTTCTCACATTAAATGGCGATAACACCAGTTCTCACTTTTTTCCTCACTCTCATACATGTTTTATATGGTCAGTTAGAAGATGTGATTATTGATCGATACTTGATACCAACACACTGTTCGAGAGAGGTACAGGTCGGAGACTATATTCGGTATCAGTATAACGGCACATTCGAGGATGGACGAAAGTTTGACTCGAGGTAAGTGAACTTTATGCAATCATTTATATTAAATATAAATGATTAAATATATTTTATTATTATTTTCATTTTATTTATATTTTTTTCAGATTTAAAAACCTTTTATTCTCAATCCCGTAACGGACAAAATGGATGTGGTTTAAAAAGGATTTTACACACAACTTGTTACAAGAAACATACTGTTTATGCGTCTCTCATAACAATTTAATAATTACAAATGAAACATTTATGATAATTTTCACATTTTTATGGGATTGAAGTAAAAAAAAAAGTCAAATTGTGTGTCTGTGGTCTCTATTTTTGTAAAAAAAAAAAAAAAAAAAAAAAAAAATATATATATATATATATATATATATATATACAGGCGGGTCGTTAGACATGGGCATTCGGGGCTTCAGCCCCGGATGTTTTTTAGAGCCCCGGATCTCAAAAAAATTAATTTATTGATAATTATTATTATTTTTTAATAAATTTGTATTTATTTAAAAAAATTAACGGGTCTTTTAATCTTTCCTTCAGAATCATGTATTAAAGAGGATTAATGTGTTCAAGCAGATCAAAGTTACTGTGGTTACAATATGCTTGCATTTAGAGTGCGCACCAGAGGAGAGAGAGAGAGAGAGAGCCTGAAAGAGCCATCGGTTAACTTACAGCTTTAGGGATTGACTGTCATTGTTGTTTGTGGCTTCTAGTGGTAGCTGGACATTAGAGGGGGAAGGTATACTATACTATATGAAGCCATACTATAGTAGCCTATAATGTGTGAGCAGGGGCGTCATGCAAGCCAAAATTCTGGGGGGGGGGCACAATCTGAGGCAATTCTTTTCTGACGGTTAGACTAGGCTAGCTATGGATAACGTTACACTGACACAACTTAAGTTAATGCTCTGAATTCCCAGCTAATATCAAATCCATAACTATTTGATCAAGTTAAAATTTCCAGGTCAACCACAAATAATCCCACTACCTTTTAATATCATCCGATAACTAATTAAACGCCGATTTGTTGCTTTGCCCACTTACCACTTCAAGACCATATGTAAAACATTGCCAGCTCAACGTGCGAGACGAGTGAGTTGCTTGAACATACACAGCAAAGATTCTAGAGCGCTGATTTGATATACACAGACATCATATTAGGAAAAAGGGGCGGGCTGATGCTGACCGATTTATTACACATCCAGAAGAATCAGGCATGTGATTGGCTAAGGACAAAAAAGCAGGAAAATATACAGATTTTCTTGTTTTATTAACATTAAATAGATAGTTCTCCCAAAAAATTTAATTGTCATCATTTACTCTCTCAAGTTGTCTTAAACCTGAATAAGTTTTTTTCTTCTGTTGAAGTTATTTGGAAGAATTTGGGTAACCAAACAGTTGATGTACCCCATGATTTCCATAGTATATTTTTCACAATGGAAGTCAATGGGGACCAGCAACTGTCTGGTTACCCACATTCTTCAAAATATCTTCTTTTGTGTTCAGCACAATAAATAAATTAATATCGGTTTGGAACAACATTACAGTGAATAAATGATGACAGAATTTTTATTTTTGGGTGAACTATCCCTTTAAGGGCAAGCGGCTGCATGTTTATTATTAGGGCTACTGTCTCTTTAAGACCTGTACGCAACGCGTCTAATTTGACAAGCAGATTTTCTCGGTTTGCTTTCAGTTTAGACATAACCAACTTTAATTATGTATTTGTGTGTAACCTTGTGTGTATTTGAGAGTATTAGCGAAATAAGACTCGAAAGATAACTTCCCAGCAAACACAGAACGTTCCCCTAACGTTCCCGAATGGTCCCATGAGGTTATTTTTTTGGGAACCAAACAAGAACGCTATAGGAACGTTCCATGTAGGTTATTTTTAGGTTCCATTTTTATAACGTAAGGAAAACGTTCCGGGAACGTTCCCCTAACGTTAAGGGAAAGTTCTAGGAACGTTCTGGGAACCAAAAACTAACGTTCCCAGAACGTTCCCAGAACCTAAATTTGTTTGCTGGGTTAGTCCAGTAACCAGGCGCTGTTAGACAGGCTTTTTTAGTGCATGTGCGTCGGGTGTTCGCGCTCAGTTAAGCGCATGTTAGAACAGTGCATCTGCAGTGAATGACATATTTAACCGGCAAGGCTTTAAAGCATATGCAAATAATTAACTTTTGTGAACTGACTGAACTGATGTGTCCCGTTCCGCTGCGCTAACATTTGATATGAGTATTTGTCGCGTTGTAGCCTACACTAATGCTGTTGAGACGGAGGCGCCAGAACTGCAACTGATAGAATGCACGATATGTATTTCTACAAAAGCAGTCAGCAGCTTGTTTGGAGCAAGGATCATAGCGCAAATTTGAACTATATCGATATGGTCTAATTCCATATCACATTTAAAAATATATAGATATATTTTTTATATCGATATCGGCCAGTCCTACTGGTGGCCTAACGGCGATGTTTTTGTCAACTGACAACGATACCACTGTAGCGCGAGAGCGACTGAGGTACGAAATTGAGCAGGTGAACAAGCTGAACGCAAATACGTCCTTGTTGATACTTGGAAAGGAAGGAAAAAATCTGTACACACGTCAGCCTGTTATGTCCTCATATCTCCTCTCCCTATCACTCCGGCAAATCGGAAAATCCGGAAAAATCACATTCCTGAGAATAGGCTACATTTGAGTCGTTAAAGGCACTGGTAATTATGGAGCATAATAGGAATCAAAAAAATGATCAGGGAGGAAAAATATGAGGGGGCACGTGCCCCCTCACTTTGAATGGGCATGACGCCACTGAATGTGAGATTATTCAAGATCACGTAAACGTTTCCCTCCGCTGCGGCTGTCAGTCATTCTCCATTTATGAGCATTTATCTCCTTCAGAGCACTATAATTGTTCTTCACGCGCACAGTAACTGAAATTTAAAACTGTTAAAAGAAAAGGCTCAATAAACTATTGCATAGATAAATACTGTATAATACACTATGCATCGATATCTTTCCCTTGTGCTTTGAACTTTTCTGCGCGCTGTGACTCCTTGTTGCTTCAAGCGCATCATTCTGCGCTCGGGATGCGCATACGCACTTTGTGCCTCACTGTATAAGTCTTTCATAATTATATCCTAATACTTTTGCGCAATGAAAAATTATTAATAGCCTTTTTTGTTCTGTTCTGTCCTATCTATCATATGTTGCTGCCTCATTAAACAGCTGTGCTATACATTTAAAAATGTCTTCATTTTATAGTAGACTATATATATAATAATTGATATTTCTGATTTTTATCTTGTTTTTCATGAATGTATTTTACAACAATACAAAGAGCAATGTGTAACGTTTTACCAGATTTAGTGCTACACTTATTGTCTCTTTGTTCTCCACTAAATAATGTTTTTTTCACTAAATGTTCATATTTTATACAATTATTGTTTTTCTAGACTAAATTTTACTGAGTTATCCACTAATCTAGTTTATAATATAATTTTTGTCATAGCTTATGAACATATTTTTTTTTGATTTGTTGTTTTTATTTATAATGAAGTTGTCTGTATTAAGTAGATTGTGTTTAACACACAAAAGAGTGATTATCAGTTCAACACACAGAGTTATAGAAATTCTACTTCATTTACAAAAAAACTGCGCTGGTATTGGATCGGTATCGGTCGATACTCAAAATTTTTGGTATCGGATTGGATCGGTTCAGAAAAAATGGTATCGGGACATCCCTAATATTTTCTGGTAGGCTATATCTAAGTTACCCAGGAGCTCTGTTGACAGGCTTAGCTTGATGAATTGAGCCGTTGAACACAGCAGGAGAGAACGCAACGTTAGCCAGCTAGCTAAAGCTCAGGTGGAAAATTATTAGCTAACGCTACGGAGGCCATAATATTTTTGACTCATGGCTGAAGTTAAGTTTCTCCAGCTCTCCGCAGGTTGGCAAAAATGCATCTCAAAATGCATCAGATTGATGCTTCTAAAATATGGAATATTTAAAATTTTCTTACGGGGTGATTTATGATTTATGTATGTTTGTGTGTGTGTGTGTGTCTATAAATAGATAAATAGATACAGATAAATATAGATAGATAAATATCTAGTCACAGTATACAGTATATTTTTTTAAATGTTATTTAATATCCATGTATCATTTATTTGTGTTTCTGTGAATAGCTGTTACAGTTCTACAAATAAAGCATTGTATCTTTTTACCTATCATTTAAAATGCTACAAAAAAAGCACCTGAATGCAGGAAATGAAGTGTTTAATGCCCAACATTCCCGGGGGGAGGTCCCCCAGACCTCCCATTTATATTATTATTGCTTATTATTATGTGCCTCTGAGTAGAAGTAGTAGTTACCAAAAGCGGGGTGGGTGGGTGGTGGGGACTGGGCTAAGCCCCCAATGTATCAAAATCCTAGCAACGCCACATATATATATTTTTGTTGTTGTTGTTGTTGATGTTTGATTTCTATATTGTGTTAGCCTTAACATTGCAGGTGGTAATCAACAAGAAATACCTTAATACCTTAATTTTTAATTGTCTTATATTTTCACCGAAAATATTAATGCCTTCAACAACTTGACAACTTTTCTCATGATAATCACATGAATCAACTTTAACAGTGAAAGCCTGACCGAGTGGGACTCTTGTCCAGTTTCTCACGCGGTCAGATTCTTGTTTCCTTTTCCTAGACTCTTCCGACCGCGCTTTCTTAGTTTTTTCCTTCGTCGAGTCTGCCATCACGTCTGAAATGCGCGCTAGTGTAGTGCAAGCGGCAACCTCCCTGTCTCTCTCTTGAAACCACCACGGAAGTGAATTAAACTGCAATTCATCGCCTGGCCGCTTGAGGCTGACTGCAAAAGTGAGCCAAATCTGTATCTCCCCCATGTTAAAATGCCCAACTTTACCTCAGAATTTTTTTTTTTTACAGCCTGGTGTCTTAAGTTGTTTTGGTCTATACAGCTAATTTTACCCTTCATGACAACTGTGAGGGGGGTGAATTTTTTTTAGAACTCATCCGTTTAAATTATATTAAGCCTTAAAATGCTGCATAATCAAGGGCGTGGCCACTTGAGTGACAGGTGGATTACCAGGTGGAACAGGTGGAGTTCAGATTTAAAAACGTCTAAGATATAGAGGCCACACTCGTTCTGCTGTACCGTTGATCTTACGGAGCAGATAGACTATAATATGCTTATTTCACTGTTTAGTGTTCAATAAAAAGTACCATCAGAATAAATCCTGCAGGTGTCAGTGCTTTCTATCCATCCCTTAAATGAGCGCGTATTTCTAGGGCATTTACTTGAACTTCTTAAGTAATATCTATCAGAATTTAAAATGGACTGAATAAAGCTCTCTACGAACTTGACGTGCGGTGCCGCGCTGACTGACATGTACAGGGTATGCGCATCACTGTCACACACATGCTCAGAGCAAATATTTCAAGTTACTGCATGAGAATAATAATGCATCACAATACACATAGTCTCACGGTTAGTTATGTCTTTTAACTATTATAGTATTTCAAAGGGCAAAAACATGAACTTTAACTATTGGCTTTAGGTCTACTTCTTCAAGTCAGCTGTCACTTTAGCGCGAGACCAGTAGCTTATTAGCTCTTAGCCTGAGCAAACTCAAGCAAGGCGCGCGTAGTTTCAGCATCCAGGCACCTCAACTCCACCCACGTCCCGCCTTTTTGTCCATTTTTGTTTATCCGGGAGTGACGCACTGTGACGCGCTTCCAAGATGGCGACGAGCGACTCCGCCCACTTTAGGCTTCAAGAACGCTCTTCAGAAACCTACGGGTGACGTCGTGGACAGTACGTCCATATTTTTTTTACAGTCTATGGTGTAGTGTCTTCCATAGAGGGTGCTTCATATGTATGTGCTTATTGGTATGTGTGCAGTGACGTAAAGCAATTCGTTACATCGCGAGAGCTGATATCACGCGATACTTCCTGAAGCTGAGGCCGGCGGCCTGCCGGGCCAAAGTTGTAAAGCCTGTTTTATGCTTCTGCGTCGAATCGACGGCGTAACCCCGCAGACCCCTCTGCGTCGCCGCGAACCGCGGGAGCAAGACGATCACCATTCAACCTGAAAAAAGTCATATAACCATTACAATGACACCGAAGCTGTTGAGTTAAACTAAAAAAACTGCATAGTTCCCCTTTAGGTGGACACATTACATCAAATATTCTATTCATAACAAAAAAATTAACTGTCATGATTTTGGTATGCCTATTTTTACTGAAACCATGGCTATTTTATAATTTTAATATGAATAAACAGTGTGATAATATTTAACATCTGTTCTGCACCACTGTTAAAGAGACCTGAATGATGTAATTTCTGGTAAATTATTTCACATACGGCTTGAGTCTAAATTCTTTTACAGGCGGTGATTGGTGCCGTGACAGGGTTGAGTTTAGACTCAGGGACATACATTTATATATATATTTTTTAATAACATATCTTGCTTTTTTTTTTAGAAAAATATTTTTCACAAAAAAAAAGTAACAAATACTTACAATATTGCCAAAAATTATAGACACTTGTAGGCACTTTGTTATATTTTCTAAGTACAAATTCAGTGAAGTGCCTGACTAAATGACAAATTTGACTTAATGCTCTGTGTACAATAGAAATAAGACTATTAAGATTTTTAATCATAAAAATTATTGAATTGCGATAATTATTTCTATTCATTATAATGGACATACCAAAGTATTGTGAAAAGCTTTTAACATTTAATTTTGCTGAACAATGACATTAAAAAATCTGGGGGACTGAAATATTATGGAATCCCAGGAATGACCAACTAGAACGTTTCTTGTTGACATGGAGGAAAGGGTAGTGCCCTACAATTGATTATGTAGGTTATTAAACCTACAATTTATTCTGAAATAATTATGACTATTATTAATTAATAATTGTGTTAGTTTATAACAATTTGAGTTGCATGTTTTTTTAGTGAAAAATGATCATATTTAGGCTGATGGTGAATGTGATTAGAAGATGTTGCTGCTGAGAACATTGTTTTCAGACATAATACTTACTCGCATTTGGATATATACTTAGACATTATTAAAGACTACTTTTCGTAAAAGTTGACATTTAAATGTTGATTTAAAGGTTTCAGTATTTGCATTATTTTTGCTGGCAAATCTGGACACAGAGAAAGGGTTGTTTTACTCATACTAACTAGCTACTTATAATAGTGTGATCAGTCACACAAAAGTAATCAGAATAAATATTGACTCCGTGTGACCAGGGCAATATATCAAAATATAAAATTGAGTGTTTACATACCATGAACAGAGACGTGGTCTGTGGTCGAGTCATGTATCTTCCTCCTATTAAAAAAACAACAACTACTTATTCAAGTAAATAACAAGTAAAAAGGCTTTACATTGCTAGAGCACTAACAGCACTCTGAACCAATGGTGTTGATCAGGCAGTGATTAACAGCGCTCTGATCCAATGGCCAAAATAGGCTAGGTGCACGTGGCCGCCATGTTGGATTACCGATCAGCGAGTGTGCGGTTGGACACTTCCAGTCTCGCTTTACGCCGGTGCAGGGAGCCGGAGAAAACCGAAAATTATCTAGTTGTTTATAGAATCAATTATATCACTTAAAATACTACTAAGATATATATTACTATCACACGAGCAAATGGCAATTAAATGCACGGATGCATTGTCAGATTAATGAATGAAATACAACTGTTCACGAACTGTTCACGCTGCTCGAAATGGAGAATCGCCTGTGCTGGTCTGTCGAGGATACCAAAGCTCTTCTGAGCATTTGGGCCGAAGAAAGAGTTACAACGTCAATTTGACGGCGTGTGCAGAAACGAGGATGTTATTGCTAACCCATTTATTAATACATTACACTCCAATGTTTTAATTGTTACAATCAGTTAACGCACTGTGAACAAACTAACAAACCAACAGCTGATTTTTTTGAAAATCTAGCGTTAACAAAGATACACAAATACAGTAACAAATGTATTGGTAATGTTTCGTTCATGTTAACCCATACATTACATACTTTACTTTCTTGCAAAGTGGTACTGTAAACATTACTTCCCTAATTATGCGAAATGTAAATGCATATATTCATATTCATGGGTATAAATAGATGTATTAAACGAATAATACAATGACAGTTTAACATTAACACCTAACTTTCTTTTTATTAATATAGCAAGCAAGATAAGCTAGGAAAATATTTGTGTCTTTTCAGCAGATAGTAAAGTTTATGAAAAGCTCATAAAAACAACTCCGTGCAATATGATTTGAAGTTATGCTCACATCGACTACAAGATACTAATTAACTATACTATAAAATAAAATATTTACCGTTTCCATCCATTGCTGGCGACTCTGCATTCGCTGTAACCGCATCGCACGTCGTTGGATCGCTCTCTTTCGCCTTGCAGCCAACATAAGCTTTCGGCGTTGTCGCCGCTGAACCTCCATCTTCTTATCTTGGCTTTGCTGCCTCATCTTCCACCAAGTAAATACCAAAAAGAGCAAACAAACAGACGCTTCGGTCCTCTCCATCTCGATCGTCGTGTGTTTTTCGATTAGAGTTGTTTGCATAAAATACCGCGCAAACATTTACACGTTTGCCCTCTGATAGGCTACAATTTATCTCCATAAATACTATTTTCTCAATTCTGCGCATAAATTTTCACTTACATCAATTGTTCGCTCAATATTATCATCACATATTTTACATACATGCTTTATTTGCATCAATTATCTTTATAGATAAAAACAATGGTGAAAAAACAAATCTTAATAATTGTGATTAATTTACATTTTTAACTGTAGTTAACACAAACAATTTAATATAGCTAAGTTTGTGTATATTTTACAAGTAGTAAAATACTGTATTATAAACACCAGACAGATAATGATTAATGAAACAGATGCTCTTTATTTCACTTGCACAAAATAAATGCAGTAATAGCATAGAAACGCATAGGTGAAATACACTGAAAATTATATGCATTTAAATTACATACTAAAACACAAACAGCTAGCAATAATAATGTTACTAAATAAAGTAAAGCCGACTACAGACCCGGGTGTTTTTGGTCGGGTTGATTAAGTCATCCTCCGGATCTTCTGCCCGTATACTGTAGCGGCAACGGGGAATGCATGAAAGCTGACTTTGTTGTAACGTGACGAAACGTAACGACACACAACAATGAAGTGCTGAGGCTGTCACCCTCTGAAAGGCAAGTCGCCTCTCTTGAATCCTAAAAATTGCGTGGAGCAAGATTCCAAGACAATCTTCTGTTCGTGAACAGTTTTATTTCATTCATTAATCTGACTATGCATCCGTGCATTTAATTGCCATTTGCTCGTGTGATAGTAATATATATCTTAGTAGTATTTTAAGTGATATAATTGATTCTATAAACAACTATAAGAGATAATTTTCGGTTTTCTCCGGCTCCCTGCACCGGCATAAAGCGAGACCGGAAGTGTCCAACCGCACACTCGCTGATCGGAAATCCAACATGGCGGCCACGTGCAACTAGCCTATTGCTCTGATCTGAAGTAATTTTAAGGTTAAAGTTGAAAATGGCATAATGAGGTGCAATGTTAAAAAGGAAAGTGAAAAAGTAAGAGGCATAATAGGAAACATTTTGTAAGTGTGCAGTATGGAGGCATGTTAATGTACAGTGCAGACTGTTTCCTTTTTTATAAGGAGTTCCAGGTTGGATGTAGTGATCATCATTTTAATTTAGAGTTCAATAGTTTAATCACAGAGGGAAAGAAACTGTTCATGAATCTGCTGGTGTGACAACAAAAGCTCCTATAACATCTACCAGAAAAAAAAAAAGAGTAAACAGTCCATGGCTCGGATGAGAGGTTTCTTTAATAATGCTTCTCGCCCTTCGTAGGCATCGTTTGTGGTATTTGTCTTTGATTGAGGGTAGTTGAGCACCAATGTTTTGGGCATTTTTCACCACCCATTGGAGGGCATTCTGGTCTAAGACAGTGCAGTTGCCATACCACACACTGTGACGCAGTTTGTAAGGATGCTTTCAATTATGCATCGGTAGAAGTTCATCAGGATAAGGGGGGACAGGTGAGCTTTCTTTAGCTTTCTAAGGAAGTAAAGGCGCAGTTGCGTCTTTTTGATCAGAGTGGCAGTGTAGATGGTCCAGGAAAAATCCTCAGAGGTATGGACACCCAGGAATTTGAAGCTAGTCGTCCACTTCAGTTCCATAAATGTAAATGGGAGTGTGTGTGTAGCCATTCTTAGTCCTCCGGTAGTCCACAATCAGCTCCTTGGTCTTCTGGGTATTGAGTGTAAGATTTTTGTTTGCACACCACGCTGTCAGGTGCTGAACCTCTTCCCTGTAAGCCTTTTCATTGTCATCACTGATCAAGCCTACCACCGTGATGTCATCTGCAAACTTGATTATGGAGTTGTGGGTTGTGGGTGAAGAGAGAGTAGAGGATTTGACTCTAAACACAGTCCTGTGGCAGACTGGTTTTCAAGGTGAGGATGGAGGAGTAGTGGTTGTCGATCCTAACAGACTGTGGTCTGTTAGTGAGAAAGTCCAAGGTCCAGTTGCAGACAGAGGGGCTGAAGATCAGTGAGCTTGGAGATTAGCTTGGATGGGATCTCAGTATTAAAAGCAGAACTAAAATCGATGAATAACATGCGGACATGTGTTACTTTTATCTTGGTGATTCAAGGCAGTGTGGTGAGCTAAGGAAATGGGCAAATACTACTTTTTATTTTATTATTTTTTTATTTTACTTTTTTACCTTTTTTTTAGCTCAGTTGAGCTGCTGGGTTTGTAGCTGTAACTGAAATGGGTCAAGTTTTGGGGGCAAGCACATTTACAGATGGGAGAGAACCAGCCTCTCAAAACACTTAGCGATGATTGGCGTGAGGGCGACAGGACGGAAGTCATTAAGGGCCATTTCAGCACTGTGTTTTGGCACTGGCACTATAGTGGTTGTTGTATTCTTTGTACCTGTAGAGTTTTTGTCAGCGTATTGGAAAAACATCCATTATGTTAAACGAAAACAGTTATTTACATTTTTATTTCAGGATTCTTTGATGAATAGAAAATTTAAATGAACAGTTATTTATCTGAAATAGAAAGCTTTTGTAACATTAAACACTACCGTTCAAAGATTTGGGGTCAGTAAGAAATTTAATTTTTTTGGCGGGGGAAATAAATAAAATAAATCAATTCTTTTATTCATCAAAGATGAATGAAATTGATCAAGTGACAGTAAAGACATTTATAATGTTACAAAAGAGTCTATTTACAATAAATGCTGCTCTTTTGAACTTTCTATTCATCAAAGAATCCTGAAAAAAATGTACACAACTGTTTTCAACATTTATAATAATCATGAATGTTTTTTGAGCATCAAATCCGCATATTAGAATGATTTCTGTAGGATCATGTGACAGTGAAGACTGGAGTAACGATGATGAAAATTCAGCTTTGCCATCATAGGAATAAATTAGATTTGAAAATATATTAAAATAGAAAACAGATATTTTAAATTGTCATAATATTTAACAATATATATTTTTTTTGTTTGTTGTATTTTTAATCAAATAAATGCAGCCTTGGTGAGCAGAAGAGACTTCTTTTAAAAACTTAAAAAAATCTTGCCAATCCAAGAGTAATAGTGTAAGTAGTAGTGTAAGTGATCCTCTGGATTTAGATCTTATTATATTCAGTAGCAGCTCCTGGTCTTAAATTTAGGTAGTTTATGATAAACATTTTGTAAGCTTTATATTCTAATCACACTACAGTTTTGGCAGAATTGCCTTGCGTTATTCAGCTTGAGGGTGGCGCTCTAATGATGATTGAAAGACTTTAGTACACACGTCAAACACATAGAATGCTATCTTAGAATTGCCTTAATGTAGTATCTATTGCCTCCGAGTGTTTTTCTAGAATGTTACATGTTGTGTAGGAATTCCAGTGAGGAAAACAGAGTCTATTCTCAGAACAAAATTAAAACAAACACAGCAGAACTACTGTAGCTATATAAAAGCTATTTGCATTAGCACATTTAAACTAAAGGATTTACATCTTCATTCATTTGATGCACTACTCCACATAGGAAGAACAGACATGCCAACTAGTTTCTGACCTGATGCAGTCTAATATACACGTAGCTGAAGCTGACTGATATCGTCTTGTTCTGGAGCAAAAGGTTTATCTAAGGTAACATGAAAATAAGGGGGGCATCCTGAAATCTGCCCCAATGGCTCTCAATTAGACCATCCTGCAGTTCCACATTGTGGGCGCTGTAGAGTTGGGGAGGGCTACATTTTAGTATATCCTGCTCGCTTTAAGACTTAAAATAGTCTACAAAATCTGAAAAATATTTGTAGCAGAATGCTTAACACATTTACAATTTATCATTAATTCAGTGTATATAGAGGTCTATGTTTGGATGAATATTTTGGTGGTGGTCTGCCCCACCTCCCTTTATAGACGAGCCACAGCTGATGTATAATGTTGTCTAGCAGATCAAGCATTCAAACTTTGCATGTGTATTTCCTCAGTGTCAAAGTCACCGCACTTACTACTGATCATCGATTAATCTGTTGATTATTATTTTGTTTAATTAGATGAAAAATCACAAAATTATTATTTCTTAAAAATTTGTGTTTTTAATTAAAAAATAATTAATTCAATCGATTATTTAATAATAATAGTAATTCCATATCCTGCCCAATGTTGTCCTTCAAGCAATGTGTAATATAAAGGCTATAAAACAAATATAGTGAATGTGGGTTATGCTTTTAATGTAAAAAAAGGGTTAAAATTAGTCACAAAAAAAATTTGATTTCTTACAATTTTTAAACCAGAAGTTAAAATGACTAAATTAAAATTATAATAAACAAAAACAAAAGCACGAAATGTTAACTTGTACGAGGCATGAAGAACACATTCACTATTGTTCATCTGAAAATAGTAATTATATTAGCCTGTATTAATGGGCTTTTCCAACAATATTCCCTTTATTGATACTGCTCTCATAAATATGATTACTTGTATTACATGTAGAATCTTAAACCCAAAACTTAATATCTAAAAAAAGTATATATATATATATATATATATATATATATTTATTGCACTTGTCTATTTGATGCACGTGCACCGCTGCTCAGTCATGGAAGTCTGTAAAGTTTAACGAGACTCGCTTGTTGTCAGAATATGCATAATGAAAATACTTGTGGGATTTTCTAAAATTTACAGATAAGAATATAATCATAAAATGTAAGTTTTGTGTTGAGGAAAACGCATTTCAAATGCATTAATCGGCATACTCATCTGTCAAAGCAAGCACTTATAAATGTATAGGATTCTCGTATTTTGGACAACTTGGATCACGTACCTTTCCCGCAGCAGCTCACTCTTACCCCTTTTCCACCAAAGCATTTTGAGAGCTGGTTCGGAGCTGGTGCCTACTCGGGAACCAGTTCTTTGTGTTTCGACAGCCAAAGAACCGGTTCTCGGCCGGTTTCTTTGCGGCACCAACTCTTTGCTGGACTAGAACCGTTCTTTTACCACGTCATGCTTACGTCAGGGGCTGAGGGCAGGGTTTATAACACAAATGTGTTCTAAACGTCTTCTTCTGACCCCAATATAGGATCGCAAAGCCAGGAGCAACATTTGCAGAAAGACGATGCAGTCCGCCATTGTAATTGTTATGCTTGAAGTTTGCGCAATAAGTAGTTGCGTTAGATAGTTTCTATCTAAGACATATGGCGTTCGTTGGGCTCTCTAGTCAGTGGAAAAACAAACAGGTTCTGAGAAGGTTCGCAAATTGAACCAACCTTGAACCAACTTTGAACCAGCACCAGTTCCGAACCAGTTTTTTTTTTCTGGAAAAGGGGTTCCCTTTCAGTCGAGAACGTCAGACGTAGTCGACGGTCGACTGAATTGGGATATCGCTAGAGAGCCTGTCTTCTTCGAGTACTATTGAACGAGCCAATGTAATTGGCGTGCGTGATTCGCATCACACACTCCGCCCCCGCGGCGCGGGTATAAATACGGAAGTGGATGCACGCACTAGTTGCCTTTCGCTTCGGAGCCGATCGTTTGATGTCTCTGAGAGTGCTGTTGTCTACAACGAACGAGTGTGTCGGTGTTCTTCAGGAAGACTCTCCCAGTGCTGGTGTTCTACAGCGCGAGTGCAGCGGTGATCGCGAGCTTTGAGCTCTCAACTGCTGTTTTAACAGCAACAAATTTCTAAATGTTTGTGTGTGTTGATGGCTGGTTAGAGGGCGGAAAAGTGAGTGCTTCACTGTTTCAGTTCTCTGTTCAGTGTTGCCGCGGTCATTCCCCTGTGTGCTCCGGCACTGGTGACGGTCCTATTTTCTGAAAGAGCAACACGGGTGCGTTTGCGTCTTTTTCAAGATGTCATTCCGCCCGTGCGTTTCTGGGTGCGGTCGTTCCCTGTCTCTCTCTGATGGTCACAACTGTTGTGTCACGTGTTTGGGCTTACAGCACGCTGAGACAGCTTTTGTGGACAGCTCGTGTTTTCACTGTGGGAACATGACTGTCGCAGTGTTGAGGGCGAGACTCGCCTTCGTTCGCGGAGAGCGAGTCCCCATTACCATGCCCCACCCTCGGGTGCTGTGTGGGATGGGTGACCGGAGGATAGTGTTGGATGTCCCGCCCGGTAACCATTCCCTGTGGGCTCCTCACTCCTCCCTTCCACTGCAACCACTGGAGCCTCCTGTGTTGTCTGCTGGTCCATCTGTAATGGGTGGGCCAGCGGTTTCACTCGGGGCTCCCCTGGAGGACAGGACGCCGATTGAAGCATCGGAGGGTGAGCTGACTTCTAGAGATGATGACTCGGCTGCATTGTCTCCCTCCGGGAGTTCAATGTTGCCCGAGCCGGATCCAGAATTATCAGCTATGCTGAAACGGGCCGCCGAGGCTGACGGGCTCGAGTGGAACCTCCACCGTGTCCCGTTCAGTCTCGGTTGGAATCTGGAGTTTGGTATCTTGGGGCGGGCCGCGCTGGTTCTCAGCTCGCCGCCCCAGTGCCTTTCTTTCCCGAAATGCATGGAGAGCTTATCAGGTGGTGAACAGCATCTTTCTCTGCCAGAAACTGCCTGAATAGCTTTTCCCCCTCATTACCCTTGATGGAGGAACGGTGAAGGGTTGCGAGGTGTCCCTCCATTGGAGCGGTCTGTCGACACAGGTGCACCTGTGTCCGGCGGCCGCTGTCTTTTGGGGGGATCCTCGTCTCCCCCCTAAGGCCTGTGAGGTTTTGTCCGTTCCGACGGGCAGAGCTTACAAAACCTGTGGGCAAGCCGCTTCCTCTTGCATGCCATGGCGTTGCTGCAGGCTAGGGCACCCACGGCATGCACGAGGGTAATCCAGACCGTGCGCTCATAGGTGAGCACCGCACTGCATCCGACCTCACCCTCCAAGGGGTACGGGTGTCGTAGCGTGCGTGATCGGTCTGGCGATGTCCACCTTCGTGGTCCAGTAGCGCCTTCGTTGGCTCAGCCAGGTTGGTATGGCGGATGCGGACAAGGTTCGGTTCCTGGTCTCCCCAATTTCCCAGGTTGGGCTGGTCGGCGACGCGGTGGAGAACTGCACCCAACAGTTCTCTGCCGCTCAAGCGCAGACGGAGGTCATCCGGCACATCCTGCCCCGGTGGCCAGCTGCTGCCTCCACCCGCCGCCGGTGGCAGCTCCTCCGCCTGCTCGTCGCCGTGGGCGTTCCCCGGCCGCCGCTCCTGCTGGCCCTCCGCAGCAGCCTCGACCCAGGCCTTAGCATTGAGCCGGCCGCAGTAGAGACGCACAGTCCGCTCCAGGCACTGCCAAGCCAGGTGGCAAGCGACAGCGAAAGCATTTCGGAGCGGGCCGCCCAGGAATGGAGGAGATGCTCTTGGAGTGGCACGATCACTCCCTCCCCCCGGGTGAGGGCCGGGTAGAGCCTTTGTTTGTGTGTGTCTGTTCCGCCGCTGGCTCCCTAAAAAAAAAAAAAAAGAGGAGCAAGCGGTACCCACACTTCAAAGAGAGAGCAATTTCATCTGCTCCTGGGTTCCAACAGGGCCAGCCTGGCGGGTGTGACCCTGTATAGCCTTACACCCCTCAGCTCCCCCTTGGTCGCCAGCAGGCAGCTTGGTGCGTTCGAGGACCCGGTCATCCGCCTTCTCACGCGCCCCCTGCCGCTTGTGGAGACAGGTAAGTGTTGCACAGCACACTTACACCACTCTCTCCACTTTGCTGCCCCACCTCAGGCTCGGCTACCCCGCTCAAGTCAGTGATAGTCATCACATTAGGTGTTGAGCAGACTTGCTCCTGAAAATTCAGTGATATTGATCACACCGAGTGTTGAGCTGTGCTCCTGACTTGTGCGTGCTTATCTTATCCTGCTGGCGAAGGATTTGATATAGCCGCCCTCCAGCCGGTACGAAGCCCAGTCGCAAACTCGCTCTTCGTGCTACTAGGTGGTGAGTCGTAACCATCTTGGCCCAAGACTGGTCTGCAGCTTTGACCTGAAGGACATGTGCTCAGATCTCTACCTCCCGCCCCGCAGGCCATCCTGTTTGTTGCGTCTAAAGGTGGAGTATCAGTACAGTGTCCTTCCCCTCGAGTGCTCCAGAGCCCGTTGGGTCTTCAGGTCAACTGGAAGAGAGTAATCTCGCCCACGGGCTGAGTATCTCTTTTTCAGTTTTGGAGAGGTACTCGGTCTAACACGTCTCTCCAATGAGAATGTGTTCAGCTGGTGTTGAAGTGAGAAAGGGTCCCACTGAAAGAACTTCAGAGGCTCCTGGGGTATATGGTGGTCGATGCCTTTGGCTTCCTCCATTTGTGACCGCTTCAGCGCTAGCTTCACGATCGAGTCCCGAGGTGACCGTGGCAGAGCAGCTCACCCTGTGTGACATTAGTTCATCCCGGTCTGCTGCCAAACCCTCTTCAACAGAGGGGCCATGTACAAAGGGCGTGTTTTAACGGGGGCCTGGGCGACCCCCGACTACACGGGCATTCGTGCCTCGAGTTGTTAGACATTGCGACCTTTGCGCAAGCTTCCCCTGCATGTCACAAACTCACCCGTCACCTCCTCCTTGGAGTCAGACGCTTCTGAGGGCGCCTTGTTCCACTCCTCCCGCTTACTCAATCGTGCCGCCATCGAGCCTCACGACAGTTATAGCCAGGGCAAGTGGAGACTCCATCCCCTGGGTCCGGCTGGGTCATGACCATTCCGGGGCCGCTCAGTTGCCCCCCGGTTTTATTTTTCCGCCAGTGTTTGGGTAAACCGAGTGGACTACCCTTGGACAAACACTGGGTCTCAGCTGCCCCAGGGGCCCGCAGAAATGCGTTTAACCCCAGTGAGCCTTCTAAAAGTGACTGCGACTCAGGGTCGCCTTGCGCCTGCTCAAGTCAGTGAAATCATCACTCTTCATGTTGAGCAGAATTGCTCCTGAAATCGCACTCAGGTGTTGAGCAGCATTGCTCCTGTAGCTCAGTGAGTTCATCACAGGTAGCTCAGTGAATTCGTCACACGCAGTACTGAGCAGAAATGCTCCTGGTGCTCAGTGAAGTTCTTCGCACTCAAGTGTTGAGCAGAAATGCTCCTGAAGCTCAGTGAGTTTATCACACTCAGGTGTTGAGCAGTAATGCTCCTGAAGCTCAGTGAACTTGTCACACTCAAGTGCTGAGCAGAATTGCTCCTGTCGCTCAGTGAAGTTCTTCGCACTCAAGTGTTGAGCAGAAATGCTCCTGAAGCTCGGTGAGTTTATCACACTCAGGTGTTGAGCAGGAATGCTCCCGAAGCTCAGTGAACTTGTCACACCCAAGTGCTGAGCAGAAAATGCTCCTGAAGCCAGTGATCTTCACATGTTGTGTTGAGCAATGCTCCTGTCTTTTGCGCCCGTCGCTTGCACCTACGTGCCAAGTCAGGAGAGGAACAGGTCTTCGTAGTTGCCCCTTATTGGCCCAACTAGACTTGGTTCCCATCAACAGCCTTCCTGACTCCCCCTGAAAACTCTTTCGGGGACGGGGCACGATGGCACACGCGTTCTTCCCCCGGAGATTCCGGGCGGTCTTACATCTGAACGCGGAGGTTCAGGTGGCTATCACAAGAACATGTGATAGTTACCGTCACTTCTGCGAGCACCCCCTAGAATTGGGTAGCGTGCTTACGCCTTTAGAAGTGGAACCTAGTCGTTGAGTGCGTCTTCTCTCCAGAGGAGATCCTGAAAGCTTTCGATCACTTCAGTGCTCTTTCCTGCAAAATGGGTTGCAGTAGGCTGTTTTCCTCCACCCTCAAAATGATGTTGCCTCGGTGTCTAAACGACGCTCATCGTGTTGCTGAAGTATGCAGAAGCACGTTCTGATCGTCAGGTTCCTGAGGAGCAAGGTCTTGTAAATCCTTGTGTCCCTCTTTATCCTCTTGGGCCTTGTCCCTGGTGCGACTGCACTGCAGAGACCGCCCCTGAGCCACTGCAGGCAGTGAGTTAAAAAATCTGTTATATCAGTTCTCCTGCTCGCGTGGTCTCTACTAGAGGGTAGGGACTTGCTCGCTTTCGGTCAACGTATTGTGCCTGGAGTCTGGGCCGGCCAACTCTCACAAGCTGAGACCCCGGCTCGGATTGTGCCCAAGGGTCCTACCTCTCCCGTAATAGGAGCAGGTGGTGAGCCTGCAAGCGCTGCCCTGGAGGAGGCAGATCCAGCCCTGGCTTCTCTGTCCGTTCGCTTGGACGTGTACAGAATGCAAGTCATAGACCTCAGACCAGCTCTTCAAATATCTGTTGGAATTCAGCAGAGAGGGAAGGCTGTTTCCATGCAAAGTTGCACTTAGTGCTTGCCTTCATTTCGGCAAAGATCCGAGATGCAACATGTCCACTTAGGTGTTGAGCTCCTCTATGATGAGTGTAAAGGGCTCCGCCTGGGCGTTGACGATATGCTTTGCTGAAACAGATTCTAGAGTTGGGGGCTGGACGACACCTAGTTGAACCGCTGCTGCCCGTGGGCTCCCTTCTCATGAAGCCAGTTTCACCATGAGCCCGGTTCAAGTGTCGGCTTGCTGCGCCATTCCCCTCCTATGGACTGGATACGTGCGCCTTCCTACTCCAGTTGAGTTCCCTTAAAATTGAACCCTGTTGAGTTCCTCCACACCCCTCCGACGTCGGACGTGCGGAACGTCTGGTGTTAGGCCTACCAATCGTAAGCAGTGTGGAACCTGTGTTAGGCTGGGTCCATATGTTGCGGTCCCTTCGGTGACCCCATATGTGTATTCTTCCACGATACGGCTCCCTGCGGTGAGCCCGTGTCTTCCCTCGGCAGAGTCTCTCTGCCGTCACTGTCCGGTGTGTCTCCCCCCGTCTTAGGCTGGAGCCACCCCAGTGACATTCCATATGTTAGACTGCCCGGTTTCCGCCCAGTTCATATGTGTATTCTCCACGTTACCTCCCTCTGGGTTGAATGTGGCTTCCGCAGCGTCCCTTCCTTCCAATGTACGGGGAACGCTTTCCCAGTGGTCCTGTAGGAACAGCAGTGACTTCCCTGGCCTAAGCCCTGTCCTTCCCCGCCTTAAGTTTGCGGGGGCATCAGGAGGCTTTGGTTTAGGCACTGGAAGGTGGCAGCGTTAGTGGCGTGTTCAAAGGGTGATCCCAATTCAGTCGACCGTCGACTACGTCTGACGTTCTCGACTGAAAGGGAACGTCCTGGTTGCGTATGCAACTCACCGTTCCCTGAAGGAGGGAACGGAGGACGTAGTCCCCTTGCCACTACCGCTGGACCACCGCTGACCCCGGGTTACTCTCGGATCCTCAGCGAAAAGCAACTAGTGCGTGCATCCACTTCCGTATTTATACCCGCGCCGCGGGGGCGGAGTGTGTGATGCGAATCACGCACGCCAATTACATTGGCTCGTTCAATAGTACTCGAAGAAGACAGGCTCTCTAGCGATATCCCAATTCAGTCGACCGTCGACTACGTCCTCCGTTCCCTCCTTCAGGGAACGGTGGGTTGCATACGCAACCAGGACGTTCTGTGTCCTCCGCGATTTTCCATATGCATTTTGCAGTGCATTAAATGTAAGAAATGTAAACTCGCGCTCGATCGGCCCAAAGTCATGCATCCGAACAGCACGGAAGGTCTTTACGTGTTACTGTCTTTTCTCGTGGCAAAGTATTTTTGATTCAAGGACAAGTTCGGTATTTTACACTTAAAGCCCTGTTTTAAGATAGTTTCTGTTGAAACAGAATGGTTAAGATTGAAATTTCGACAAATGCTGCGGTCCCGAGAATTTTCGGTTTCTGTGGTAGCACCCCCCCCACCCCCACAATGGTTTCATAGGAACACTGGAACAATCATTCATAAAACGTATTAAACTTTAGTTTACAAAGACGTGAAACGCACCGAGTTGTCTGGGGTGTTCACGGATATGCTCACACTAAAATCGCCACAAAAGATGCTTTCCAACAGGTTTTATCGTAGTTTTTGTCCAACTCCATTGTATGACTCCACCGACGGAAACGGAAAGGATATGTTCTGACAAAGAGTAGTTTATTATCACAATTAACGCTCTGGTTCCCTATCGGTCAGTCACTGCAACGTAGGTCATGACTGTCCAATAGGAATCTAGCTAGAGAGGCCAATCTACCACGAGTGAAACTAAACAAGCCAATACATTGGCGTGCAATCATTTGCAACAGCTGTGCAGCCTCGCAGCGCGGGTATTTAACAAGCAGCTGGTGCGATTGCACACTAGCTTTTTGCTTCGGAGCCAAGCACTTCGTATGCTGAACAGAGTGAATTTGAAAGCAAGCCTCTTCTGGATCTCTCCACTTTGGTGCGGGCGTGATGGCACAGCAGCGGGAGCGGTATTTTTCTCTTCTATCTCTCTCTTCTTTGTTTGTTGTTTTAAAACTGAGCAAACAAAAAAGCTGTTTTCACGGCTGGTAAGGTGCGCGGTTAAAGCGCTCAACTGCTGTTTTTACGGCTGGTAAGGTGCACGATTAAAGCGCTCAACGGCCGTTTTCACGGCTGGTAAGACCAGCTAGAGAGAATCGTGCACAGACAGGTGCACATTCCTGTCTGTGTTCGCGGTGACCATTCCCCTGCGTGCTTCAGCACCAAGGAGAGCAGTCTCTAAAAGAACTTACACAGATAGTTTGCGTCTTTTTCAAGATGACATTCTATCTGTGTGTTTCTGGATGCGGTCGTTACCTGGGGTCGCGGGATGGTCACGATCGCTGCCTTGTGTGTCTGGGCCTCGAACACGCACAGGCAGCGTTCGTGGATGAGTCATGTACCCATTGTGGGAAGATGACCATCTCGGAGCTGAGGTCGAGACTCACGTGCCTGCAAAGGGGCGGAGTCCCCGTGCCTGCACCTCGTTCCAACCCCCCTTCGCGGGTTGCTACGGGCAGTGACACGGGTGACTTGAGGATTACAGTGAGCGCGCTTCCTTCGGGGAACCAACCCCCTAGGAACCCTCACTCCTCTCATGCTCTGCAACCAGTTGAGCTGCCAACGGAACGTTCTGGACCATCCTCAAGATGTGTACCAGTCGTTTCGTTCGGCGCTCCCTGCGACGACCAGATGTCGATCGCTGCATCGGAGGGTGGGTCAGACCTCTCCGCGGACGACGGCTCGGAGCCGCTGCCTCCTTCAGGTGTGTCAGCGGTGCCCGAGTCGGACCCGGAGATGATGGCCATGCTTTCCCGGGCCGCCAACAGGATCGGGCTCGTGTGGAAACCCTCCACCGTGTCCCGAGCCCTCGAGGTTGGATGATTGGTATCTCGGGGTGGCGCGCGCTGGTTCTCAGCAACCCACCCCAGTGCCTTTCTTCCCGGAAGTGCATGAGGAGCTCACAGGGACGTGGACGGCACCTTTTACTGCCAGAAATCGTCTCGGTGGCCCCTCCTCCCTCACCACCCTTGATGGCGGGGCAGCTAAGGGATACGCGCGTATCCCGCCAGTGGAACGGGCCGTTGCTATGCAACTGTGCCCTAACTCCACTTGGCGTGGAGAACCGTGTCTTCCTTTCCGGGCCTGTAAGTACTCGTCGGACCTTACCGGCAAGGCTTACAAGGCCTGTGGGGAAGCTGCCTCTGCCATGCATGCTATGGCGTTGTTGCAGGTTCATCAGGCCAAGGCACTGAAGGACCTGCACGAGGGTGGTCATGATCCACAAGTTCTCCAAGAACTTCGTACCGCAACTGACCTCGCGCTTCGTGCGACGAAGGTCACTGCGCGGTCAGTGGGTCGTGTGATGTCCACACTATTGGTCCAGGAACGCCACCTCTGGCTGTGTCTGGCTGACATGCGGGAGACCGACAAGATCAGGTTCCTTAACTCCCCCGGGTCCCAGACCGGCCTCTTCGGCGACGCGGTCCAGCAGTTCTCGGCTGTACAGAAGCAGACTGAGGCCATTAAACACATCCTGCCGCGGCGGTCAGCTGCTGCCTCCACCCCAACGCCCGCGGCTCCTCGGTCTACTCGTCGCCGTGGGCGTCCGCCTGCGTCTGCCCCTGCTCCCGCGGCGCAGCAGCAGCCTCCATCCAAACGGCACCGTGGAGCCAGTCGCAGGCAGGGCGCCCCGCCCGTCCAGGCCCCCGCCAAGAGGGGCGGCAAAGCCAAAGGTAAGCGGCCCTAGGACGGGCGACCCAGAGGTGGAAGGGACTGCTCTCCAGGAGACGATGACTGCATCGCTCCCTCCCCCGGAAGAGGGCCGGGTGGAAAATCCTTTGTTTCGTTTTGTTTGTGTTCCGCCGCTGGCCTTAAAACCAGCGGTACCCAAATTTTCAATAAAAGAGCAGTTTCTATCATCTCTGGGTCCGAAGAGGGCCCGGAGAGCAGTGGGGGGTCGGAATCCTTACCACTCTCATCCGCCTCTTCTATCGCCAACCGGCAGCTGCGTACGGTCCGAGAACGCCACGAGCCGCCTCCCGCACCTCCTGCCCCGTGGAACCAGGTAAGTGCTGCACAGCACACTCAGACCCCGCTACGGGCCGCCTCCCAGAGAGAGCCTCCCGAGCCGCGTCCCTGTGTTCCACCTCGCTGCCCAACTCCGGGTACGCCTACGGTTCCTTTGGTCCCACTTGTACGGTCTCTGCGAGCCTGGTTAGCGCTCCCCAGGCCGTCTCGCTGGCTCATTCGAACCATCAGGCTCGGCTATGCGATTCAGTTCGCCCGGCGTCCCCCCAAGTTTCGGGCCATCCACTCCACTACAGTGAGAGCAGCCGATGCCCATGTCTTGCGTGCAGAGATCGCAGTCCTACTGGCGAAGGATGCGATAGAGCTGGTCCCTCCAGCCGTTATGAGGTCAGGGCACTACAGTCCCTACTTCATTGTACCCAAGAAAGGTGGTGGGTTACGACCGATCTTGGATCTGCGAGTTTTGAATCGGAGCCTCCACAAGCTACCGTTCAAAATGCTCACGCAGAGACGCATTTTGGAATGCATCCGTCCCCAAGATTGGTTTGCAGCGATCGACCTGAAGGACGCGTACTTTCATGTCTCGATTTTTCCTCGACACAGGCCATTTCTGCGCTTTGCGTTCGAGGGTCGAGCATATCAGTACAAAGTCCTACCCTTCGGGCTGTGCCTGTCCCCCCGTGTCTTCACGAAAGTCACGGAGGGGGCCCTTGTTCCCATGAGAGAACAGGGCGTTCGCATCCTCAACTATCTCGACGACTGGCTCATACTAGCACACTCTCGAGATCAGCTATGCGAACACAGGGACCTAGTGCTCAGGCACCTCAGCCAGTTGGGTCTTCAGGTCAACTGGGAAAAGAGCAAACTCTCCCCTGTGCAGAGGATCTCTTTTCTCGGTATGGAGTTGGATTCGGTCGCCCAGACAGCGCGCCTCACAGAGCAGCGTGCTCAGTCGGTGCTGAACTGCTTAAACACGTTCAAGGGCAGGACAGCGGTCCCACTGAAACTCTTTCAGAGGCTCCTGGGGCATATGGCAGCAGCATCAGCGGTAACCCCGCTCGGACTGCTACATATGAGACCGCTTCAGCACTGGCTTCACGGCCGAGTCCCGAGATGGGCGTGGCATCATGGCACTCACCGGGTGGCAATCACACCGGAGTGCCGCCAGACCTTCAGCCCGTGGTCAGACCCCTCGTTCCTGCGGGCAGGAGTCCCCTTGGAACAGGTGTCCAGGCATGTTGTGGTTTTCACAGATGCCTCTGCCACCGGCTGGGGTGCCAGGTACAACGGGCATGCAGTGTCAGGGGTGTGGACGGACCCTCAACTGCATTGGCACATCAACTGCCTCGAGTTGCTAGCAGTACATCTCGCCCTGACCCACTTGAAAAGCCGGCTACAGGCCAGGGACGTGCTGGTCCGTACGGACAACACTGTGACCGTTGCGTACATCAACCGTCAAGGTGGTCTACGCTCCCGTCGCAAGTCGCAACTCGCACGCCATCTCCTCCTCTGGAGTCAGAAGCATCTGAGGTCGCTTCGAGCCATGTATGTCCCCGGCTTGCTCAACCGTGTGGCCGACGAGCTATCACGAGCTGTGTTCCCGAGAGAATGGCGACTCCACCCCCAGGCGGTTCAGCTGATCTGGAGAGAGTTTGGGGAGGCTCAGGTAGACCTGTTTGCCTCCTCAGAGACCTCCCACTGCCAGCTGTTTTACTCCCTGACCGAGGGAACAATCGGCACGGACGCACTGGCACACAGCTGGCCCCGGGGCCTTCGCAAATATGCGTTTCCCCCAGTGAGCCTACTTGCGCAGACACTGTGCAAAGTTAGGGAGGATGAGGAGCAGGTCCTTCTGGTGGCTCCCTATTGGCCCACCCGGACTTGGTTCCCAGAACTCATGCTCCTTGTGACAGTCCCTCCCTGGCCCATTCCTCTGAGGAAGGACCTTCTGACTCAGAGACGGGGCACCCTATGGCACCCGCGTCCAGACCTCTGGAAACTACATTTGTCTGGTCCCTGGACGGGACGCGGAGGTTTTAGGTGACTTACCCCCTGAGGTACTTAACACCATCACTTCAGCACGGGCGCCGTCCACGAGACGTGTTTATGCCCTGAAGTGGAACCTGTTCGTCGAGTGGTGTTCTTCTCGCCGAGAAGACCCCCGAAGATGTCCGATAGGGTCTGTGCTTTCCTTCTTGCAGCAGGGGTTGGAGCGTAGACTGTCTCCCTCCACCCTCAAAGTACATGCTGCCGCTATTTCAGCTTATCACGACCACATAGATGGCAAAGCAGTTGGAAAGCACGACCTGGTCGTCAGGTTTCTTAGGGGGGCGAGACGATTAAATCCTCCTCGACCCCCCTCCATACCCTCTTGGGATCTTTCCCTGGTGCTTCGAGCACTTCAGGATGTTCCCTTTGAGCCTCTGCAGTCAGTAGACTTAAAGCTTCTTTCCATGAAGACTTTGCTGCTGGTTGCACTGGCCTCTGTCAAGAGGGTAGGAGACCTACACGCATTTTCGGTCGACGAATCGTGCCTAGAGTTCGGGCCACCCAGCCACGTGGTACTAAGACCCCGGCCTGGCTATGTGCCCAAGATTCCTACCACTCCCTTCAAAGACCAGGTAGTGAACCTGCAAGCGCTGCCTTTGGAGGAGGCAGACCCAGCCCTGGCTTTGCTCGGTCCCGTTCGCGCTCTGCGTATGTACGTGGACAGAACTCAAAGCGTCAGGACCTCAGACCAGCTCTTTGTCTGTTACGGAGGCCAGCAGAAGGGAAAGGCTGTCTCCAAACAGAGGATGGCCCACTGGATAGTGGATGCCATCGCCTTGGCTTACCAAGCACAAGGCGTGCCCTGCCCGCTCAGGTTGCATGCACACTCCACGAGAGGCGTTGCATCCTCCTGGGCACTGGCACGTGGCTCCTCGCTAACAGATATCTGTAGAGCTGCGGGCTGGGCGACACCTAACACGTTCGCTAGATACTATAGCCTACGTGTAGAGCCGGTCTCCTCCCGTGTTCTCACCCTAGACGGGTAGAAGCACTGAGAGGTCTGGCTCTGTCGGCTTGCTGCACCCTACTGTGCACCCTTATTGGTCCAGAGTAAAACCTGTCGAGTCCTCCATAAACCCCCGGCCCCCCCACATAACATATATGTGTATATTCCACGGCTGCTCCTATCAGAAGCCCGTGTCTTTCCCTTGGGCTAAGTCACCCATTATTTAATATGCAGTACAGCCTTCGGGCTAGTCCATATGCATTTCCACATAACTCTTTGAAGAAGTGGCTTCCGCAGCGTTCCTTCCTAAACAGAAAGGGCACGCTTTCCCAGTGTTATCCAATATCTCACTGTATGGGTTATCACGGAACAACAGTGTCAGACTCACTCTGTGTAAGCCTCCCCCTATCGTCCTTCCAGGCAAGAAGGTGTAGAGGCTTGCATGGGGGCGCTGGATGGGGTGCAGCAGCTGTGGCGCTTTGGTAGGGATTCCTATTGGTCAGTCATGACCTATGTTGTAGTGACTGACCGATAAGGGAACGTCTCGGTTACATATGGTAACCCTCGTTCCCTGAGGGAGGGAACGGAGACGTAGGTCCTGTCGCCACATCTGCTGCCGCCCGCCGGGGCGACCAGCTTTTTCAGGCTTGGCTCCTCAGCAAAAAACTAGTGTGCAATCGCACCAGCTGCTTGTTAAATACCCGCGCTGCGAGGCTGCACAGCTGTTGCAAATGATTGCACTCCAATGTGTATTGGCTTGTTTTAGTTTCACACGAAGTAGATTGGCCTCTCTAGCGAGATTCCTATTGGTCAGTCATGACCTACGTCTCCGTTCCCTCCCTCAGGGAACGAGGGTTACCATATGTAACCGAGACGTTTCTACAACTTTCACTTAGGAGCAAAAATCTGCCTTTAAACTTGAAAGAAATAAAGATTTGACATTTATCGTGATAATTATCGATATCGACTGATATAAAATAATTATTGTGATATTTATTTTTGGGCCATATCGCCCAGCCCTAAGTAGGGCTGCACGATTAATCACAGTTTTTTATGTAATCGCACTTAAATCGAGATGGCTTATCGTGATTTTGAAATCGCAAAGATTGCGATTATTTTGTATGCACAGCTTGTCATTGATGTATGGCTCTGTAAACGTTGCTCCATCTGAAAACACTGTGAGTGAATCACTTATAACGTGCATTTAAAAAAGCAACATGCGTCAAACAGCTTTCCAAACATGAAAAGCATTTAATAACCTCTTGTCCAACAAAAGACAACTTTTAATAACATGGTTTTTCTCCAAACTCACTTCATAATGACAGTTGATCATCCTTCTGTAAGATGATGTGGCTTCTTACACAGAATAAGGCAGTTGTGTGTTTATTGGTCATGTTTAATCAAAGCATTTCAATCTCCTGTTTATTCAGCTACAGCCATAGGGATTTCCTGGAATGACAGGCATTATCTACTTCTGTGGCGGGGGAAATTTGGCATGTCTGTACGAGAGCGCCCTCTGGTGTTCCGATGGAGCAGCATTTACTACCGATCAACCAGACTCAACTGACTAGCTGCGCATAAAATTATCGTAGCCTTTTCCAAATCGTGTGTGGTTTAAGTGCAATTAATTGTGCAGCCCTACTGTACAGAAACATCTTGTCTTCCCGCTGGATACTCAAACAATTCTTTGATTTGTTTAGGGAAATACTCAAAAGGATGTTTGTACCTGGTTATACATCCTGGCAAATAGACTTGAAAATTATGTTGGCATTAGTGGAATTGCACTAGCATGGTTTAAATCATACTTATCTGACCATTATCAGTTTGTAGCAGTAAATTAAGGGATGTCTTATCGGTCAAAAGTTCAGTATGGAGTACCACAAGGTACTCTGTACATGCTACACCTAAGGAGATATCATTAGGAAGCATGGCATTAGTTTTCACTGTTATGCTGATGATACTCCGCTCTCTATTTTTTCACACCCTGAGGAAACTTACCAATCCACAAAATAAACAGAATGCATATGTTGTGAAAAGGCAGAGTCACGAGAATCCATTTGCAGCATTTATTAGAATAGTCAAAACAGGCAGGGTCCAACAGTGGCAAACAGAACAGAGAAGGCAAGGCTGAGACAAACCAGATAAACAGGCAAAGGGGTTGAGGCAGGCAGAGAGAATCAGAGTCCAGTAAACAGTCCAGGGTCAGGGGAGGCAGAAAAGATCAGAATCCAGTAAACAGTCCGGGGTCAGGACAGGCAGAGAAGGGTCAGCAACGATAAACAATCCAAGATCAAACACAGGATTCAAACTCAGGGAAATAACGCTCAGAAATGATGGCCAGGGCAGATCAAGACTTCGCACTGGATGAGTGTGTGAATGAGGCTTATATGAGTGTGTGTGAATGAGGTGCAGGTGTGAGTGCAATCAGTCCCAGGTATGAGGCATGATGGTAATTGGAGTTCGATGGGTAAAGTTAATATTCCGGAGACGGTTCCCTCCGGTGGTGAAGAGGAGGTTGTGCGGGAGCCTGCTCCGTTACAGCATAGCTGATATAACCAACTGACTAATGACTAGTAATTTTCTACTACTTAATTCTGAAAAGACAGAGATTTTAATTATTGGACAAAAAACTTCCTCACGTAATAACCTAAAATGCTGTCCAACACTTGATGGCTGCTCTGTGAAGTCCTCGTCGTCAGTTAGGAACCTGCGTGTGCTCTTTGATACCAATCTTTAATTTGAAAGTCACTTGTCTAGTATCTTTAAACCCGCATTTTTTCATCTTAAAAATATATCTAAATTATGTCATATGCTCTCTATTAAAAATGCAGAACAATTACTTCATGCGTTCATGACATCAAGGCTAGATTATTGTAATGCTCTACTGGGTGGTTGCCTTTCACGTTTAATAAATAAACTACAACTGGTCCAAAATGCAGCCACTAGAGTTCCTACCAGAACCAGGATGTATGACCATATTAGCCCGGTTCTGTCAACACTGCATTTGGCTCCCTATTAAACATTGTATAAATTTAAAAATATTGCTGATTGCTTACAAAGCACTAAATGGTTTAGCTCCCTCAGTACTTGATCGAACTGTTAACGCATTATAGTCCTTCACGTCTATTGCGATCTCAAAATTCTGGCCAGTTGATAATACTTAGAATACAGTGTAGATTTTTTTAAGACTGCAAGTGAAGGCCGGCTTCCCCTATAATGTCAAAAAATGAATGGTCAAATGTGTACTATTGTGTTTACATTTTATTGACTAAAAAATGCGTTAGAACACGTTCATCTAAAAGACGAGTTGGTTCAAAACCAGCTACATAAGCAGGTTGGCTGACTCGATTTCCTTCTCATTCATTCCCGGAGCGTCACAGTGCATTTTCCTGTTTAAGCCGAGCTTCCATTGACTTCAATGGGGCTCCTTTAACCCTCTCAGGTCTAAGGGTTTTTTGGGGTCCTTGAGGTGTTCTGACATGCTCTGACATTTGTGCTTTTTTCAGTTATTTATAAACATGTTAATGGCAAAGGTGTAAATTCACTCTATATAGCACAAACGGGGCTACTGTAATATGTGAGCAACATGTATGTACATGTTTGTATTTTGAGAGAATATTGCTTATGCATGGATATTGAAAAAACTAAAACTTAAAGTGTCTGAAATAAGGCCACAAAAGACATACTAAATATGTGTCCACAAGACTTTTGACTAATGAGTGTTGTTGCCTAGAATTTTTGCTTCAAAATGATCTGAAAATCATCCTTCCTAATCATTTACACAAAACAATACATTGATTTAAATTTTATAAGACACCTTTTGTTTGGAAAGGCAATATGCGTGGAGGCGTGTTTACACCTGAGAAGACAAAGGCTGGATAATGTGCCGCATAATGAGCTGCATATTAATTAGCCCTTTCACACATGGTGTGTCACAGGGACCCAAAGAATGCAAGGACAAAAGAAATGATCTATATATACATATTTTACAATTAGAAATTGTAACCAATTACAAATAGGTTACAATTACAACAACAATTAAAATTTTAAAAATATTTCAAGTGTATTGCTTTGTAAAAAGTATACATTTTATCATGCGTATTAAAAAAGGTAAGGATTCATTAGTTTGAATATTGGAACAAGCACTATACTAACATCTTAGTTGATAATTCAATATACCTACTTTATTTTTGACAAAACATCATACTATAGTATAGTTAACTATGAGCAGAGATTGGTGAACAAAAGCTTACCTATTTAATGTGACAGTAGTCTTTTTTTACAGTCAAAACTTTATAATCTATCCAAAACTAATCACAAAATCTTGTCTATACATTCATATTTAGTCTGTAACATATCGTGTTTATGATATATTAGCATATACATGTTAATTTGCAGTTTGTTGCTTATACAGACATTTTATTTCAACATATTTCAGTATATTTTTACTCATCTTAGTAGGCTATAGCAATATAGTTTGGATGTGTTCATGTAAACATAACGTTTACTAATGTAGGTGCGAGAGTGAATGAACGGCACAGACACGCGCTCTATAACTGTAGTAAACAAAGCGCGCACGCGCGCCTGTGCCGTTCATTCATCATTTAGCCTACACACAGACACGCAATTCATATTTAAACAGTCTTTTTGCGGTTTACAGACACTATTCAATATCGCGATTAGAACAAAGCACTTAAGAATAAATGACTTACTACATCAGCTGGATCCGTTGCTCCTCGAAATGAAACTACCACTTCTGGTACATTTTCCAGGGTTATTAGATAGTATTATTGCTCACACCGAAAGGATACGCTGTGTACACAGTTGTACAAGATACTTACCAGGGACGTCACTAGGATTGGAAGACAGGGGGGGCTTAGCCCCCAGGGTATTTTTAACTTGCGTTTGCAAAATTTTTGCACTCACATCTAGAGCTACACTTATGTCAACAACCAGTCAAGAAACCAAGATGTTAACAAGTAAAACGTGACAGACATATCCTCTTCTTCCATTTCTACTGTGTTAAAGAAAAGTTACTGTAATGTTAGCTTTTAGACATATCAAAGCTGCATGGGGAAATTTACTTAGGCCAGACTTTGCTCCTGATGAGTTATTCTATAAGCAATGACTGAATCTATAAGCATACTGATCCAATTCCTCTCTATATAAGATAAGTTGTCCACATAATGCTATTTAATTACACTAATTACTGTAACTGCGCTGTGGATTGGTTCAATCAGAGTGTAATTTCGCTGTGTAGTTTGGCTTGCATACAGTTTAACCCAAGAACCAGAATTTTAAGGTCATAGTGAAATTTGATTAGCTTGCTAAGTTAACCATTTCTTGCATTTTGCTACAGTTTTCCATAGCAAACCAAAATATCCCCTTTCCTTTTTACCTCAAGAAAACGTAGCTAAAGGTAAGCAGATAATTAAAAACAACTTACAATTTCACGCTGTACCAGAGCCTTAGACAGGGCTTTATAATCAAAGAGGTCTTAAATTTGTGGGGGTGGGGGTTCAAATGTTGTATTTCTCTGATATGTGCATTTCAAGACGTTTGAAGACCATAAAAAAAGGAAAAGAAAATAGCTTTAAAACCATGTCAGCGGGCAGTAAATTATTTGTCAACACCTGCTCTCTCCTCATCTCCATCCTCCTTTCTTTTTTTTCAGTCTTCTTATCTTGCCCTTTCTCTTTCCCTCCTTTAAAGCTGAGCTTTTTTAATTTACAAAAGGCTACAATTTGTATTATATTCTCAATATGTACACATACATTATTAATCATGTGCCTAACATGATAAAAACGGCTTTGTTAATGTTTATTGTCCCCTCACAATGACAGTAAACTAATTATTACATTAGGGCAGGCTAACGTTAACGTTACATGAGTTACAAAGGCAGTTCATGTGGATGGCGAAATTAAACTAACGTTATATTAGTTTGCCAGATTATTTTTTGTCATTCGTTTAACATTTATAATGACCTAAAAAAACTGTCAAATATGAAACGTTAAGTTTAGCCACTACTTACTTACATCTTATCTCGCAGTCGCACTTTATTGTACAATGAAGCGTCGAGTTGCTCTGCTAAAATTTGAGGATTTCGCGCTCAGCAGCGTCTGTGAACACAAAGCCCGCCTACTTTGATTTGATTGGTCATCTCAAATATTCTGACATTGACGAGCAGTGACAGACCAATGAGGCTCAGATGAACACACACACCCTGTCCTCTGTTTTTGACGTGCTCTCTGCTTGGCGCTGCTGCGGATTGAAGATGAAGAATGAGCTGAATCTGATTAACAAGACTGAAGCGAACACAAATTTGTGTATATTAATCACCAAATTTTTAGGGGGGCTAGGCAGAAGTTTAGGGGGGCTGAAGCCCCCCTAAAAAGGGCCTAGTGACGTCCCTGATACTTACTAAACACGATGTGTTTTATAATCCAGCTGGTGGGCGTTGACATGTTTGAATGGCTTGCCTTAGATCATTTGCGTTTGAATACGGCGCGCTCTCCGTGGGCGTGGCACATTAACGCGTAATGAGGTATAATGAGCTGGAAAGAAAAAGACTGACATCTCTCTCTTTTCATACAGATTACATAAACTGCGTAAAGAGGAGAGTTTTAAAAGAGGAGAGTTCAAGCTTCATTATGGAAAAACACTCGTGCCTGTATGACAAGTATTCGCGGAATTACCGTTAATTTTCGGACGCGTTTCAGAATGGACTTAACTGACAGAGAGAAGGCATCATGTTTGTTTTTCTTTATTTGGCGAAAAGCACAACACTTTGTTTTTATTGTGAGTATCCACAAAAAAATAGACACTGATCAGGATCTAATGATGTACAACACTTAATATGTAAGATCAAAATCAACAGAGTATTTTGAGTTTCTTTTGCACTGATAAGAAAAAAAGCGAGACGCGATAGTCGACCTCAGAGGGTTAAACAGTTTATTTCAGTGCTTCAAAACTTGATGGTCATTGGATAAATGCTGCGATTATGTCCCGCCCACGGACGCTCAGCTTCTCTGGGGAGAATGGAGGAATGGGCTGGGCTGGATGTTGGGCTTCTGCGTGATGATTGGAGGTGTCTGTCGAAAGACTGCATCTCCCTTTGATTGACAACGATTTTGTACAATAAAAAGTCGCTGATGCGGAAGCTATTCGAGCTCAGTCCCATCACGGATTTTGTGTACTCAAAAGACAAACTGCTGTAACCTATTTCTTGTTATTTGCTTGGCAAAGAAATTGCCAGCCAATTTTCATCATACATTTCTCAGTTTAACCTAATTCCCACATTTCCTCCGTCGATGTCAGGTGCCTTTGTTACATGTGCGGGGGCATTGGTGTTTGGATCACGGCACATCTGTCTAGTAAAGTCAAGTCATCCTCATTTATATAGCGCTTTTAACAATGTAGATTGTTTCAAAGCAGCTTTACAGAGATAAACATATAATTTAAGGTAACAGAGTTTGGTTTGGTTTTATAGTGATTCTTGAAAAATGTTTTTTCCAGCTAAAGTTAGTTTTGATTGATTCACTTCCGTCTAAATTATCATTTGTTATTAAATTAGGGGCCGCTAAGAAGACACCTTTCTCTCTAAACAGACTTTAAACGTGAACCTGTGATAGACGCTGATGGCGTTCACATGCGCATTAAGAATTGATTCTATAGTTATGTGCGTTTGAATATATGTGCGCAGGTTTGTAATTCCTTACAAACCATGCCTAAACAAACTACTTTTCTATAAATTTTGATGCAGAATTGTATTTTATCTTATCACTTTGGGTAGGTACGCGAAGACAATTTTGGTCTAGTTTGGTTTTGTGTCGGGATTCGGACATTCATTCTCTGCGTGTTTGTTTTCTGTTGTGAGCGCACAGGATGAGCTTACGCTCATTCTCGTACATAACGTTCCCTTTCGAGGGAACTCTACACTGCGTCGAGAATCGACTCTTTGGGGACGCTCCCTTAGCGTGCGCCTCTGAAGTATGAATGAAACTATTCCAATCCTGATTGGTGTTGCGTCATGACGTAACATGTGACGGCATAACCGGATGCATAAAAGCGACACCGGCACACACACACACTAGCTTTTCGCTCTTCAGCAAGCGCTCTATGTTGAAAACTGTCTGTCTTATTTGGTGTTGTTTGTCTCAGAAAGTTTGATTATGGCCAGCGAACAATTTAAAGCTTGTGTGCACCCTTGCCCTCGTTTTATCACCGGTGGGGACACACATGCTTTATGTGTGAATTGTTTGGGAGCGCAGCATGCACGAGCAGCTCTCGAGGGGGCTGCTTGTGTAGACTGTGAAGCACTTCCCATTAGAGTGCTGCGCTCCCGGCTGGCGTGCTTTGATAAGCACGGTCAGGCTCGCGTTCCCCATGGTTCTGGTCCCGCGTCTGTTGAGGCGGCGCGGCGATTGAGATCGTGGGGTTCGCAGCGGGATCTTATAGATGAAATTGAGACTGCTGAGGCACCTTCTCATTCTTCATCCGAGGATCTCGTGGCCCCTGAGAGTGGTGCAGGAGCCCGCATCGCGGCTTCTCCTGCCCATGATCAGGTCCCAATGATTGAGCTCTCTGCTTCCGAGGAAGTGGATGTGCTCAGTATTGAAGCGGATGACCGTGATCTAGGCGCGCCAGTTCACGGCCAAGGTTATGAGGAGCTGGTAGAGGTTGTGACTCGTGCTGTGGCCAGACTCAACATTAGCTGGCCACATGATGAGCAGGGAACGCAAGTGAGGAGCAAAGAGAGAGCGTTTCCTCTAGAGCCCCTCCTCCTGGAGCTTGGCAACAGAGGAAACACTCTCAGAAATTGAAGTCCTCCAGCCATAAAGAGCCATAAAAAATCGTGAGTCAGATCAGATCCGAGGACTGGTTTGTCACGATAGATCTAAAGGACGCTTATTTTCACATCTCCATCCTTCCATGTCACAGGAGATACCTGAGGTTCGCTTTCGGGGGCGAAGCTTACCAATATCGGGTTCTTCCGTTCGGCCTAGCACTCTCTCCCCGCACATTCACCAAATGTATGGATGTAGCCCTTGCTCCACTGAGACTTCAAGGCATCCGTATATTGAATTATCTCGACGACTGGCTCATTCTGGCCCAGTCTCGGGAGGTGGCAGTTCGGCATCGAGATGTCGTCCTTGGCCACATTCAGAAATTGGGGTTAAGACTCAATACAAAAAAGAGTGTGCTAGAACCATCCCAGTGCACGATGTTTTTGGGAGTCGTGTGGAACTCGATTACGATGCAGGCACGAATGTCTCCCGCACGTATCGAGTCGATTCTGACGATGGTATCCAGGTTAAAGCTAGGCCAGGCCATCACTGTAAAGCAATTTCAAAGAATGTTGGGCCTCATGGCAGTGGCATCCAACATCATTCCTTTGGGCCTTCTACACATGAGGCCCCTTCAGTGGTGGTTAAAAACCAAGGGGTTTTCTCCCAAGGGGAATCCATTTCGTGTAATCAGAGTAACGCGCAGATGCCTTCATTCTCTACAAATATCGAAGAAACCTTGGTTCCTATCCCAAGGGCCAGTGTTGGGAGTGTCAGGTCGCCGGAAAACTGTTTCGACAGACGCCTCCCTCACTGGCTGGGGCGCGGTCATGGACGGCCGCTTTGCCAGGGGTCTGTGGCAGGACCATCATCATTCGTGGCATATAAACTGCCTAGAGATGATGGCTGTGTTCAGGGCTTTGAGGAGCTTCCTCCCAGACATCAAAGGTTGCCATGTCTTAGTACGATCAGACAATACGTCTGTGGTAGCGTATCTGAACCGACAAGGGGGACTCAGATCGCGCCCTCTGTGCAGACTGGCGCATCAGATTATTATTTTGTCCCAGGGGAAAATACTGTCTATCAGAGCAATGTATATTCCGGGGGTTCAGAATCAGGGAGCAGACATCCTGTCGAGGCAGGGGCTGAGGCCCGGGGAATGGAGACTTCACCCAGAGGTGGTGAAGCTAATATGGGAGAGGTTTGGACCGATGGAAGTGGATCTGTTTGCGTCTCGAGAGACGTCCCACTGTCCACTTTGGTTCTCCCTCTCGCATCCAGCTCCACTGGGGTTGGATGCCATGGTACAGGCCTGGCCGAGGCTTCGCCTGTACGCATTTCCCCCGATCGCTCTGCTTCCGGCAGTCCTGGAGAGGGTCCGTCAAGAGGGCATCAGTCTACTTCTGGTTGCCCCATTGTGGCCGACCCGAGTATGGTTTTCAGACATAATATCACTTCTGATAGCTCCGCCATGGCAGATTCCTCTGAGGAGGGATCTGTTGTCTCAGGCGGAGGGCACAGTCTTCCACCCTCACCCAGAGCTGTGGAAGCTGTGGGTCTGGCCTCTGAGGGGGTTCAGTACCTAGATGCTGGTCTATCAGCTGGAGTGGTTGAAACCATACTTAGCTCTAGGGCTCCGTCTACGAGGAGATTATATGGCCTCAAGTGGAATGTATTTTCCACTTGGTGTAGAAAACAGGAGTTAGATCCAGTTAACTGCCCATAGGCTTCAGTTCTGGAGTTTCTTCAAAATCGTTTCTCTGCGGGTCTCTCCCCTTCCACACTTAAGGTGTACGTGGCTGCCATTGCGGCTTTTCATGCGCCATTGAGTGATGGGCCTCTGGGGAGGCACCAGTTGGTCATTTGTTTTCTCCGTGGTACTCGGAGGATGAGACCGGCAACCAGGTCCAGGGTTCCTGCCTGGGACCTGGCAATAGTTCTTGAAGGGTTATCCCTGGCCCCCTTCGAACCTTTGCAGTCGGCTTCGCCTAAGGACTTAACGCTAAAATTGGTATTTCTCTCGGCTATTACCTCACTTAAGAGGGTGGGAGATCTCCAAGCCCTGGCAGTGACACCAGCTTGCTTGGAGTTTGCCCCAGGCAGAGTAAAAGCTTTTTTGCACCCGAGTCCGGGCTATGTGCCTAAAGTTCCATCTAATGCGGCTCGGTCTACAGTCCTTCAGGCATTCCATCCTCCGCCTCATGTGTCGGCAGAAGAAGAGAAGCTTCATTTGCTCTGCCCCGTCAGAGCTTTGAGCATGTACCTTGAGAGGTCCTCTTCTTGGAGAAGGTCTGACCAATTATTAGTATGTTTTGGGTCACCTAAGAAGGGGCTCCCGGCATCCAAGCAGACTATTAGTAATTGGATTGTTCAGGCTATTACTGAGGCTTACAAGGTGCGCGACTTGCCTTCACCTTTAGCCGTGAGGGCCCATTCAACTAGAGGCATAGCTTCCTCTAGGGCCCTTCTTTCGGGAGTACCTCTACAGGAGATCTGTGAGGCAGCCGGTTGGGCTACTCCACATACTTTTATTAGGTTCTACAGTCTCAACCTTCCTTGTACGCCTGGTGCACAGGTGCTCAGTCCTTGCTGAGTGCCTAAACAGTTTCACTCCGGGACAGGCCTATTTCGGTGCGTGGCCTAGTGGGCACTCGTTTCCCAAAGAGTCGATTCTCGACGCAGTGTAGAGTTCCCTCGAAAGGGAACGTCTCGGGTTATGACTATAACCCTTGTTCCCTGAGAAGGGAACGAGACACTGCGTCGTCCTGCCACGCCCCTCGAGGCCTTAGAGCGTCTTGCTTTATCGCTAGGCTAGTGTGTGTGTGTGCCGGCGTCGCTTTTATGCATCCGGTTATGCCGTCACATGTTACGTCATGACGCAACACCAATCAGGATTGGAATAGTTTCATTCATACTTCAGAGGCGCACGCTAAGGGAGCGTCCCCAAAGAGTCGATTCTCGACGCAGTGTCTCGTTCCCTTCTCAGGGAACAAGGGTTATAGTCATAACCCGAGACGTTCTGTCTTGTCGTCTGAACGTGCGGTTTTCGTGTTTGCTCTTTTCACGTGTGTTTTGTGTAGCACGCGGTTCGTGTTTACATCGGCCGCATGCTTTCATGTCATGTTTTGTCTTGTGCATTGTAGCACACAGCTTGTGTTTTACACTAGCTGTGTGATTTCATGTCATGCTCTGTGTGAACACGTGGCTTATGAGTGTTCTCATTGTTCTTCATGTCTCATTTTGTGTGACCACTTTGCTTGTGTTTTGTTTTACTGGCCATGTGCTTGTGTTTTTTGTCATGTTTGGTGTGAGCACGTTTCCTTGTGCCATGTGCTCTCCTGTCGATTGTGTCGACTCCCATCTTGTGACCTGATTATTGGTTCATTTGCCCCACTTGTCCTCCCTCATTACCGGCCTTGTTTGCTCCCTATTTATCATTTTGCAGTCTTTTGCTGGTGGCGGTAATGCACATTAAAAAGTTGTTTGCCAACCATCATTAAAAAAATCAGAAGATGAATTTTGTAGACTGTTTGTATTTTGTTTTATTTTATTATTAAAATAAAATCCATCAACTCTGCTCTTAAGTCCTCGCTCCTTTCTCCATCCTCACACCTGACAGTCGAGTTAAAAAAAAAATAGCTTCCCCTCTTTGAAAGACCAGCAGCCGCCACTGCTAGAATATCAAAATCGACTTCTGGCGGTAGACCCTTTTCCTATTTAGCACCAAAACTTTGGAACAATCTTCCTAACATTGTCCGGGAAGCAGACACAGTCTGTCAGTTCAAATCTAGACTTAAAACACATCTCTTTGGCTCAGCATACACATAACACATTATAGACTTCCATAATTCAATGTTAGGCTGCATAGTTTAGATCAGCCGGAACCGGGAACACTTCCTATAACTACTTGGTACATCCAATGAAGGATGGCATCTACGCTAATATTATTCTTTATTTTTATCCCGAGGTTTACCTCAGTCTGCCGGATCCAGGCCATATCAAGATCTGATGAAGGACCATTGCATGGACACGATGACAACGCATCCCTGAAGTTTCAGCCTCATCAACCCTGTGAAGGCCTCATGAACACCTCAACAAACTCGTCTCCAAACCAGCGTGATGACTTCGACCCCCAACCAGATGGAACTGGATAAATATTGTGAAAGTTCTGATCCAATCTGACTTCTGACCTATAGTGTTGTCACGATACTAGAATTTCTAACTTCGATACGATACCTTGAAGAATATTCAATACCATTTTCGATACCACAGAGAAAAAAAATTGCACAATATTAAGGGGGTATTTTTATTTATTTAAAGCTAAATATAACAAGTCTAGAACATGACAATGAGGTATATTTTACATGAACAAAAATGTCCTGAGGTAGTGCACTTGTTCAAAAGCCTCTCAGATTGCCATACATTCAAAAACCAGTAAAGTGCAAGTAAAAAAAAGTGCAATCTTTTGTATTTCCAAGTAGAATCAAATCCAATCACAATGTCACCAAAAGATACTTTAACTTCAAGCAAAAACAAAATCAGTGCAATCTTATGCATCAAGTAACAAATTAGTAAACAAAATAATTAAATGGAATCTGTTGCTGCAGTTATATCTAGATTTTCTCTGCAGAGGTGAGTGAGATTGACACCCATTAATGTATCCTACAGTTGTTTTGCAACTTTCAGATTTTGAGCTAGGAACACCAGCATGTCAATGTGCTCCTCTGTAATTCGTGCCCTTCTTGCACTGCAAATGAGCCCTGATGTACTAAATACACGCTCTGAAGCTGAACTTGAAGCAGAGATCCACAGATGCTTCTTAGCTAACTGGGCAATGTGAGGTAAAGTTGTCTCATGTGTCCTCCACCATGTGAGTGGGTGCTCTTCTGCACTGATTTCAGGCATCTTTTCATTTACTGAAAACTCATTTTTGAGTTCCGTTTCTGCACCCTCACCTTCTTCTCTGGATGATGAACAATCTCCATGTTCACTCTTTTTTCCCTCCTGTATGTTTGTTAACAGTCTCTTCAGATCTGATTTTGTTTTTTTTGCTGGCTGCTGCTTGTCATCTGGAGATAATGTTTGCTGATTTTGGCCCCCTGCTTCCAGCAAACTGACACTGACCATAAGATTCTGTTTAACCTCCTCTCTTAAGGTTACAAAACTGTCCTTGAACCTTGGGTCAAGAAATGTGGCTGTGTTTAATATCAGCTGCAGATGTGTGTTCTCATATCTCTGTCTGAAATCTTCTTTGATGTTGTCTTTAAGTTGACGTTTTAGGTTTCTGTCACCTTCCCCAACTGTCAAAGTAGAGAAGATCTTCCAACTCAGAGGCAGGACTGCAGAGAGATGGGTGTGTTTTTCACCACTAAGGGCAACCGTGAAAGAGCTGACGGGGCTCAATACCTCTTTTACAGTCTCAAGAACGTCCTGGTTGCGTATGCAACCCACCGTTCCCTGAAGGAGGGAACGGAGGACGTAGTCGACGCCGACTGAAATGGCGATCGCGCCAGAGAGCCTATCATCATCGAGTACTATTGAATGAGCCAATGTAATTGGCGTTCGTGATTTGCATCACACACACTCCGCCCCGCTGCGCGGGTATAAATACGGAAGTGGATGCACGCACTAGTTGTTGTCTCGCTGAGGAGCCGCGAGTAATCCTGGGTCAGCGGTGGTCCAGTGATAGTGGCAAGGGGACTACGTCCTCCGTTCCCTCCTTCAGGGAACGGTGGGTTGCATACGCAACCAGGACGTTCCCTTTCAGTCGATAACGTCGGACGTAGTCGACGCCGACTGAAATGAGGATAACCTTTGAAAGCGCCACTAAAGCTGCCACCTTCCAGAGCCTAGACAAAAGCCTCCTGATGCCCCCGTAATTAAGGCGGGGAAGGACAGGGCTTTGGTCAGGAAGTCACTCCTGTTCCTACAGGACCACTGGGAAAGCGTTCCCGTACATTGGAAGGAAGGGACGCTGCGGAAGCCACATCCTACCCAAAGGGCGGTAATGAGAAAAATACACATATGAACTGGCGGAAGACCGCAGTACAACATATGGAATGTCATTGGGGTGGCGCCAGCCTAAGACGGGGGGAGACTCACCAGACAGTGACGGCAGAGAGACTCTGCCGAGGGAAGACACGGGCTCGCCGTGGGGAGCCGTATCGTGGAAGAATACACATATGGGATCACCGTAGGGACCGCAACATATAGACCCAGCCTAGCACAGGTTCCACACTGCTTACGAGTGGTAGGCCTGACCCAGGACGTTCCGCACGTCCGGCGTCAGAGGGGTAAGGAGGAACTCAACAGGGTTCAGATTTAAGGGAACTCAACTGGAGTAAAACGGCGCACGTATCCAGTCCATAGGAGGGGAATGGCGAAGCAAGACGACACTTGAACCGGGCTCACGGTGAAACTGGCTTCATGGGAAGGGAGCCCACGGAAGCAGCGGTTCAACTAGGTGTCGTCCAGCCCCCAACTCTAGAATCTGTTTAGCAAAGCATATCGTCAGCGCCCAGGCGGAGCACTTTACACTAATCATCAAGGAGCTCAACACCTAAGTGGACATGTTGCATCTCGGAATTTTTACCGAAATGAAAGCAAGCACTAAGTGGCCAACTTTGCTTGGAAACAGCCTTCCCTCTCTGCTGAATTCCTAACAGACATTTGTAGAGCTGGTCTGAGGTCTATTGCTTGCGTTCTGTACACGTCTAAACGCTATAAGCGAACGGACAGAGAAAGCCAGGGCTGGATCTGCCTCCTCTGGGGGAGCGCTTGCAGGCTCACCACCTGCTCCTATTAAGGGAGAGGTAGGAACCTTGGGCACAATCTAAGCCGGGGTCTCAGCTTGTGAGAGTTAGCCGGCCCGAACTCCAGGCACAATACGTTGACCAAAAGTGAGCAAGTCCCTACCCTCTAGTAGAGACCACGCAAGCAGGAGAACTGATATAACAGAATTTTTAACTCACAGCCTGCAGTGCCTCAGGGGCGTTCTCTGCAGTGCAGTTGCACCAGAGATAAGGCCCACGAGGATAAAGAGGGACGCAAGGATTTACATTACCTTGCTCCTCAGGAACCTGACGATCAGGACGTGCTTCTCCATACTTCATCATGATGAGCGTCGTTTAAACACTGAGGCAACATCATTTTGAGGGTGAAGGAAAACAGCCTACTCCAACCCATCTTGCAGGAAAGAGAGCACTGAAGTGATCGAAAGCTTTCAGAATCTCCTCTGGAGAGAAGACGCACTCAACGACTAGGTTCCACTTCTAAAGGCGTAAGCAAATTACCCATTTCTAGGGGGTGCTCGCAGAAGTGATGGTAACTATCACATGTCCCTGTGATAGCCACCTGAACCTCGGTGTTTAGATGTAAGACCACCCAGAATCTCCAGGGGTAGAACGCGTCCCTGAAAAAGTCTTCAGGGGAAGTCAGGAAGGCTGTCGATGGGAACCAGGTCTAGTTGGGCCAATAAGGGGCAACTATGAAGAACTGCTCCCTCCTGACTTGGCACCCTAGGTGCAAGCGACGGGCGCAAAGAGACAGGAGCACTGCTTAACACAACATGTGAAGATCTCTGAGCTTCAGGAGCATTTTCTGCTCAGCACTTGAGTGTGATAAGTTCACTGAGCTTCAGGAGCATTACTGCTCAACACCTAAGTGTTATAAAATTCACTGAGCTACAGGAGCATTTCTGCTCAACACTAGAGTGCGAAGGACTTCACTGCGTAACAAGAGCATTTCTGCTCAACAGTGAGTGTGAAAGGATTCACTTAGCTTCAGGAGCATTTCTGCTCAACACCTTAGTGTGATAAACTCACTGAGCTACAGGAGCATCTCTGCTCAACACTTGAGTGCAAAGAACTTCACTGAGCAACAGCTTCAGACTCCAAGGAGGAGGTGACGGGTGAGTCGTGACCTGCGAGGGAAGACTAAGCAACAGTCGCAAAGTCCAACAACTCAAGGCATATATGCCCGTGTAGTCGAGGGTCGCCAAGGCCCCCGTTAAAACACGCCCTTTATACGTGGCCCCTTAGTTGCAGAGGGTTTGGCAGCAGACTGGAATGACTATAGTCACAGAGGGTGGGCTGCTCTGCCACGGTCACCTTGGGACTCGATCGTGAAGCTAGAGCTGAAGCGGTCATATATGGAGGAAGCCCCTGGCTGCATCTACCATATACCCACACACAGGATGGCCTGGGGCGTGGAGGAAGAGTATCTGAAGCACACGTCTATCAGGTCAAAGCTGCAGACCAATCTTGGGCTAAGATGGTCACGACCCACCTGAAAGTACGAAGACAGATTTAACTAGCCCTCGTACTGGCTGGAGGAGCGGCTATCTTAACCCTCGCCAGCGGGAAAAGACATTCAACGCGCAACAATCAGGAGCCCTGCTCAACACTAGGTGAGACTGAATCTTTTCAGGAGCACGTCAGCCGAGCCTGAGGTGGGGCAGCAGAAAGTGGAGAGTGTGGTGTTAGTGTGCTTTGCAACACTTACCTGTCTCCACTAGCGGCAGGAGGCACGAGAGAAGGCGGATGACCGGGTTCTCGAACGCACCAAGCTGCCTGCTGGCGACCAAGGGAGAGCTGAGGGATGTAAGGCTATACAGGGTCACACCCGCCAGACTGGTCCTCTTGGGACCCAGGAATAGAAAAATTGCTCATTTTCTGAATATGTGGGTACCGCTGACCCCGTTTTTAAAGGGGTCAGCGGTGGAACAAACACACACATAACACAAAACTCCAGCCGGCCCTCCAACCGGCCAGAGGGAGTGGATCGATGACCACTCCACGAGCAATTCCTCCATCCCTGGGAGCCCGTCCAGGTTCAGCGTCTTTTCTGCTGTCGCTTACCACCTGGCTTGGCAGCACCTGGAGCAGGCTGGGTGCCCCTTCCGCAGCCGGCTACACGCCGGGACCTGGGTGTAGGCTGCTGCGATGGTCCAGCGGGAGCTGAGGTGGCTGCGGACGGACGCCCTCGGCGACGAGCAGGCGGAGGATCTGACCTCGGCGGGTGGGTGAAGGCAGCAGCTTCCCGCCGAGGCAGGATGTGTCGGATGGCCTCCGTCTGCTTCTGGGCTGTAGAGAACTGTTGGGCAAAGTTCTCCACAGCGTTGCCGAATAACCCAACCTGGGAAATGGGAGAGTCCAGGAACCGAACCTTGTCCGCTTCTCTCATATCAGCCAGGTTGAGCCAGAGATGGCGCTTCTGGACCACAAGTGTGGACATCGCCGAACCGACTGCGCGAGCTGCAACCTTCGTCGCCCGGAGGGCGAGGTCAGTCGCAGTGCGGAGCTTAGTCATGAGCTCACGGTAGTTAAAAGCTGATTTAAACTAACATTTACTAATACATGTACTAATTAAAATCCAAAGTTCTATCTGTTAATATTTTTTCATTGGACCAGAGCTAACATGATCCGTTGTATTTTTATTACCTACTGTTATCAAAGATTAAAATATACTGTAACAAATGCATTGCTCATCGGGCATAAATGCTTAATACAATAACGTTATTGGATGAACAGATTTAAACGCAAATGTGGGTGCATCACACACGAAAACGTCTCAGGTTACGTATGTAACCCTGGTTCCCTGAGAGGGAACGAGACGCTGCGTTGAGACGTGGTGGGAACGCTCTGCGTGATTGCGTCGTGAAGCAGGTGTATAATCAGTCCAATGGAAGAGCGAGACGTCATAGGCGGTGACGTCATAGACCAGGAAGCTATAAAGCACACCAGAAAACAGACCGCAACAGCTTCTGAAAAAGCCTGAAGCAAGTCGATCAGGGCATGCAGGAAGTATGGCGGGAGAACGCAGCGTCTCGTTCCCTCTCAGGGAACCAGGGTTACATACGTAACCTGAGACGTTCCCTTTCAAGGGAACTCGAGCTGCGTTGAGACGCGGTGGGAACCCAATACCCACTACGCCATAAGACAAATGCCCGTTCTGTGTGAAGTCCTTGCGCACACTAGAAGCAAGCAACCTAGCCCCGGGAGTGGAGAGGTGTAGGTCATAAAATCTGACAAATGTATGAGGTGAGGACCAGCCTGCCGCATTACAAATATCCTGAAGGGAAACACCCGAAAGTAAAGCCTAGATGCAGCCATACTCCTAGTAGAATGGGCCTGAACAGCCACAGGTGAACGCTGTCCGGCCGCTTCATAAGCAAGTGAGATAGCCTCAACTACCCACTTGCTCATTATCTGTTTAGATGCAGGGCAACCTATCTTAGGTTACCCGAAGCAGACAAATAATTGTTCTGATAAACGCCACTGAGCAGCTCTGTGGACCTAAGCATCCAAAGCCCGGACAGGGCATAACAGATTTAAGATTTTCCTGATCTGGGGTATTAAAGGTGGAGGACAGAAGGCCTGGAGCACAAATGACCGCACATTTAGTAGGGACCTAGAAATACAACCCGATCTGGGGTGAAGAAATACTACCACCAACCAGGTGCAAATCCAAGTCCGTGCAGGCCTCAGCCTCATGTACCACGGAGAAGACGAAATTAGGGATCTCTCTTCAGAGATAGCCCAGCAAAGAAACATTCATTACAGAAATCAAGTACTGTACCAAAAAGGGCAGAAACGAGATTCAGAAGGCGTTCTCTGCACCAGGCAGAGAACAGCATATTAGTCTTCTCGTGGAGGGAGCTCTAGACTGGAGTATGGTCTCCACGACCTCGGTCGAGAAACCTGAATCTATGAGCTGGGCCCCCTCAGAGGCCGAGCCCACAGTATCCACAACTCCAGAGCTCCCAGGAGCAAAGATATCGGGAAAAGCGTATAGGTTTAGTGGCAACCACACCTATTACATTACATCCAGTCCCAGCGGAGTTGGATGCGTGAGGGAGAAACACAAGGGCAATGCATTGTACAAGCGATGCGAAAGGTCGACTTGTAGTTTGACCGAAGTTCTCCCTAAGAAGCTCCACCACCTCGGGGTGAAGTCTCCATTCCCCGGGCCACAGCCCCTGCCTCAACAGGATATCTGCTCTGATATACGAGACCATCAGTGTGTTGTCCGGACCCTTCGCCGACCAACCACTCATGATTGCCCCCGACTTGTGAGGGAAACATCCGTCGATAGCATTATGCGTCGACAAGAAGCCCCCAACACTGGGCCTGGGCGAGGAACCAAGGTTCTTCCACATGACCGAGGCACGAAGGCATAGCCGCGTGACCTTGATCATGCGAAAACGGATTTCCCCTCGGAGAAAACCCCTTGGTCCCGAGCCACCACTGCAGGGGTCTCATGTACAGAGGGCCAAAAGTAACTACGTTGGACGCAACTGCCATGAGCCCCAGCCAAAGACCGTTCACCGAACAGCCACTCATGACCGCCCCCCATCCTGTGAGGGAAGCATCCGTCGATAGCGTGACGCGTCGACAAGAAGCACCCAGCACTGGGCCCTGGGCGAGGAACCAAGGCTTCTTCCACATGACCGAGGTACGAAGGCATAGCCGCGTGACCTTGATCATGCGAAAACGGATTTCCCCTCGGAGAAAACCCCTTGGTCCCGAGCCACCACTGCAGGGGTCTCATGTACAGAAGGCCAAAAGTAACTACGTTAGACGCAACTACCATGAGCCCCAACAGTCTCAGAGACTGTTTGCAGTGAGTGACTGACCTAGTTTTACATTCTTTACGGCTGTGAGAATCGCAGAAATACGTGCAGGAGACAGACGTGCTTGCATTGTTGTCGAATCCCATAATACACCTAGAAAGTGGTCCTCTGAGCTGGGAGGAGTACACTCTTTTTGGTGTTGAGCCGCAACCCCAACCTCCTTATGTGGGACAGAACGACATCTCGATGTTGAACTGCCAAAAGCTCGGACTGAGCTAAAAATCAACCAATCGTCGATATAATTTAATACGCGAATGCCCTGGAATCTCAGAGGAGCCAGAGCTGCATCCACGCATATTGTAAAAGGTGTGGGGTGATAACCTAGGCCGAATGGAAGAACCCGATACTGGTATGCTTCGCCCCTGAAAGCAAACCTCAGGAACCTCCTGTGATGAGGATGGATAGATAAGTAAGCGTCCTTTAAGTCTATTGTTACAAACCAGTCCTCAGACTGAATCTGTGACACAATCATATTTAGCGTAAGCATAATATGCTGTTTAATTGACGCAGGTCTAGAGTAGGACGCAACCCCTCATCCTCTTTCGGAACAATGAAGTAATGGCAGTAAAACCCTGACTGCCTGCCGGGAGGAGGAACCCCTTCTACAGCTCCTTTTGCAGAAGTGTCAGTACTTCCTGCTCCATAACCAAAGCCTGCTCGGGGTCCACCACAGTGGGGAGGACCCCTAGAAATCTGGGCGGACAAGAACCAAATTCTGAACCCTTTTCTATAGTGTGCAGGACCCACCGAGAAATATGTGGCAGTAGTTTCCACGCTGCCAGAAATTCTACTAGGGGAACCAGTCTCTCAAGACTGGCCTCTGGATTTGGTTGAACAGTCAGTACGGTGCCCTGAAGCGGCGAACCGGCAGGGAACAACCGAACTGACCGTTCTACGACCCTCCTCGGAGGATCGTATGGGGACGCTGACACCTCGGTGCCCTGAACGGCGAACCGGCAGGGAACAACCGAACTGGCAGCGCTGCGACCCTCCTCAGAGAGTCGCACCCCAGAGGGCGCCGAGGAGAAACGATTTCTCAAAACCGTCCCTGCCCCGAAGGAGCCCTCAGAAGCTTTATTAGAGATGACAGTCCTCAGATCTTGCCTCCCTTTAAATAACTTAGTTCCAATGGCCCTCCTCGGAGGATCATTGGAAAAAGCAGGCACCTCGGCACCCTGAAACGGCGAACCGGCAGGGAAACCGAACTGACTGCTCTACGACCCTCCTCGGAGGATCGTTTGGGGACACTGACACCTTGGTGTCCTGAACGGCGAACCGGCAGGAAAACCGAACTGGCAGCGCTGCGACCCTCCTCAGAGAGTCGCACCCCAGAGGGCGCCGAGGAGAAACGATTTTCTCAAAAACCATCCCTACCCCGGAGGGGACCACCCTTTAGAAGCCTGATAGCCTCGGCATCAGGGCTTCCTATTGTTCAAGCTTTTTTAGAGATAAAATAGTCCTCAGATCTTGCATATCTCTAACTGGCTAGACTGCTACCGCCACCCAAGTCCCCTTTGATTGTGGAGGAGCCCAAATGGCGATGCTCGCTGTGCTGCGAGGAGCTGAGTAGACTGAGACTGCTCCGCCCAGCAGTCTCAGGAACATAGATTGGTGAGGAAGAAACCTCTGGAACGCCGCTGAACGGTTTATTCTTAGTTTTTTGAAAGCGGAGCATCCAGAAGAACAGACATAATTTTGTCTTATTTTTCTTTACTTTTAAATCAGAAAAACGTATAAATATATATATATATATATATATATATATATATATATATATATATATATATCAGTCCGTGGCCACCAGCAGGAAAACAACCGAACTGGCCGTGTGCGACCCTCCTCAGAGAGTCGCCACCCAGAGGACGCAGAGGAGAAACGATTTCTCGAAACCGTCCCTCCCCAGTATAGTTTATCTGTTTTTGCACGACGCAATTCTCGAATAGCGTCAGTGCTGACAACCTCACATTCATCCATGTCTTTATAATTTACCCACCAGCGTTGCCTAATAAAATTTTTTATTTAGATGGCTGGTCGGGGTTAAAAATTATGATGCCGACTCGGGAGAGAGAAAGCTAGCAAGCGTCTCTTTAACCCGAGGCACTGTCATACCATGATACTTAATACCCATAGCATTACTATAGTTAGACGTAGGGCATTAAACACATAAAATAGAAACCGACTTATTCCACGATCTTGACACCTGGTGTGGAGATAGGGAAAAACGGCAGTCCCCGACGAGGAGGCTGAGATACAGAGTTTTTCTGTTTTTAGATATATTTCATCTAATAAACTCCTTATTTTCACTCTCATAAAGCTCAGCTGGCCAGAAAATATTTAACTAGCAACAGCACTAGATAAACCTCCTTTTAAAGCTCTTCTTTATTCAACAGTTATGAGCTGACTTATTTATTCATTTATTGAAAACTCAAACATCTGCCTTTTTTTAATATCTTTATTTGTTTTGTTCTCTTTTTCTAAACAAAACACTAACGATACCAATTCCTCGGAACTGGAAATCGCCAGCACTGGATCTGGCAGGTGAAAGCTGAGATAGGGCGGAGCCCGTCCCAACCCCCGCTGTCAGATCCGTTTGCGAACCCCAAAATGCGAGTCGCCGCCGTGCATCGGCAACAGCGGGACCCGCGCGGGGAGCGCAAACCGAACCGTCCTCCTCGAAGAACGCCCGGCGGGAGCGGAGCGTCCTCACGGACAGTTTCTCGCAATGCTCACAGTCAGCCCCCTCGAGAACTGACTGTGGCATGCTCCACTCCCAAATAGTAACAAAAAGCTGATTTGTGTGTCCCCACCCGTGATATAACGTGGGCAGGGAACAACACAAAAGCTGCTTGCTCTCTTTTGCCATAATATATATATATATTGCAACTTGACAGACAACAATAAATATGACAAGGACAGAATTCACAGATCGCTTGCTGAAGGCAACAGAAGCTGTCGCGGTCTGTTTTCTGGTGTGCTTTATAGCTTCCTGGTCTATGACGTCACCGCCTATGACGTCTCGCTCTTCCATTGGACTGATTATACACGTGCTTCACGACGCAATCACGCAGAGCGTTCCCACCGCGTCTCAACGCAGCTCGAGTTCCCTTGAAAGGGAACAATGCTCACTGGATCGAGTCAAGTCAAGTCAAGTCACCTTTATTTATATAGTGCTTTTAACAATACAGATTATGTCAAAGCACTTAACAGTATCAAATTGGAGGATATAGTGTCAGTAATGTATTCAGTTTAATAAGATTAAACATTTAATTTTCAGTTAAAGGCATTACATCATTGAATTCAGAGATTGTCTAGATCAGTTTAGTTTAATTAGTGTCTGTGTAATCAAATTGATGATAATCGCTAATGAAGGCAAATTGCAGAATTAAATAATACTTTTTTGAATAAAGTTGAATAAGCACAAGTTAATTTACATTTGACCACAGTTAAAATATTTACTTGTCTAAGATTCCTCAGTCAGATTGTATTAACTTTAAGATTAGGGTGAAAAAACAAGACAACACACACTCATATCAGCAACAATAATAGGCCATCTTGGCTAATGTTTCAGAAATGTTAAAATGAGAAGAGTTACCAACCTCTAAAAATTCTTTATATAGATCCGGGTGTCGGTCTTTCAGGTGCTTTGCTATATTAGAGGTGTTAGCGCCTTTTGTTAGCACTGCTCTGTAGCATCCCTTGCATAGTGGCTTGCTTGTGTCCTTCGGCTTTCCATGTTCATTTACTTCGTATCCGAAATATTGATCTACATCCAACACTACTGACCTATAATGCTGCCTGAATCATAATCATACACTGTTCGTTCGTTGGCCAGAGGAGAACTGGCCCCCCGCCTGAGCCTAGGTTCTCCTAAGGTTTTTTTTCTTCATTCTGTCACCTGATGGAGTTTTGGTTCCTTGCCACTGTCGCCTTTCTTCACCTTTGTCGCCATTGGCTTTTGGCTTGCTTAGTTGGGGACATATACACTCACCTAAAGGATTATTAGGAACACCATACTAATACTGTGTTTGACCCCCTTTCCCCTTCAGAACTTCCTTAATTCTACGTGGCATTGATTCAACAAGGTGCTGAAAGCATTCTTTAGAAATGTTGGCCCATATTGATAGGATAGCATCTTGCAGTTGATGAAGATTTGTGGGATGCACATCCAGGGCACGAAGCTTCCGTTCCACCACATCACAAAGATGCTCTTTTGGGTTGAGATCTGGTGACTGTGGGGGCCCTTTTAGTACAGTGAACTCATTGTCATGTTCAAGAAACCAATTTGAAATGATTCGAGCTCTGTGACATGGTGCATTATCCTGCTGGAAGTAGCCATCAGAGGATGGGTACATGGTGGCCATAAAGGGATGGACATGGTCAGATACAATGCTCAGGTAGGCCGTGGCATTTAAACAATGCCCAATTGGCACTAAGGGGCCTAAAGTGTGCCAAGAAAACATCCCCCACACCATTACACCATCACCACCCCCCTGCACAGTGGTAACAAGGCATGATTGATCCATGTTCTCATTCTGTTTACGGCAAATTCTGACTCTAACATCTGAATGTCTCAACAGAAATCGAGACTCATCAGACCAGGCAACATTTTTCCATTCTTCAACTGTCCAATTTTGTTGAGCTCTTGCAAATTGTAGCCTCTTTTTCCTATTTGTAGTGGAGATGAGTGGTACCCGGTAGGGTCTTCTGCTGTTGTAGCCCATCCGCCTCAAGGTTGTGCGTGTTGTGGCTTCACAAATGCTTTGCTGCATACCTCGGTTGTAACGAGTGGTTATTTCAGTAAAAGTTGCTCTTCTATCAGCTTGAATCAGTCGGCCCATTCTCCTCTGACCTCTAGCATCAACAATGCATTTTCGCCTACAGGACTGCCGCATACTGGATGTTTTTCCCTTTTCACACCATTCTTTGTAAACCCTAGAAATGGTTGTGCGTGAAAATCCCAGTAACTGAGCAGATTGTGAAATACGCAGACCGGCCCGTCTGGCACCAACAACCATGCCACGCTCAAAATTGCTTAAATCACATTTCTTTCACATTCTGACATTCAGTTTGGAGTTCAGGAGATTGTCTTGACCAGGACCACACCCCTAAATGCATTGAAGGTACTACCATGTGATTGGTTGATTAGATAATTGCATTAATGAGAAATTGAACAGGTGTTCCTAATAATCCTTTAGGTAAGTGTATTATTACAACATTGTCTTCCTATTATCTCTGTAAAGCTGCTTTGAAACAATCTGTATTGTAAAAAGCACTATATCAATAAAGGTGACTTGACTTATCTGCATCTCAGACAGCCGACGCCCAATCCAATGCTTTTCCAGTGAGTAGATACATCATGAATGAACATTTTGTAGAACCTGGAAAATCTTACCGGGTCTACTCTGGTAGATGGGAGTGATTGAATGTCTTGGGTAAGATGTTCATTGGTGGCACACAGACTGGCAAATTGGGTTTGTAATCCCAGTAAGACTTCACTCTGATAGTTGAAGGCCACTTGCTGAGATACTTCCTCCGGATTCAAAGAGTGTGGCGTATTCTGTAATGAACTCAGACCTGAAGCGAGGTTTGAATCCATTTGCAGAAGGGTTTATTGAACACATCCAAAACAAAGAGCATTAACGTAGTCAGCAAGGCAGCCAGTGGTCGAAAAACAGGCAAACAGTCCAACAGGCAATCAAAGCAGAAACAATATTTTAAAACTGTAAATCCAATGACCAGGCAATAGATCAAAAGATCACCATAGACTAGACAAGAAAAGACAATGGCACAAAGGAGACCGCTCAGTAAGGCAGGGAATCGTGCATTACTTGAAACCGTAGGAATGGAGTGATGTCAATATTCAGCAGAGGGCTCCCCCTGGTGGTTGGATGAAAGAGTCTCTGACTGTGCACTTACACTCCTATTCTCCTGCTTCATTAGTTTATGATCTGTTTAACAGTCATGTCTAATATGTTATTAGAAAGTAGACAGTATATGTAAAGTATCAGCGTTTGCCGTGTGGTTGATGCCCTATATCGCTAGCTGAGCAGAAATACATAATCATGTTTCACCTGGTCCCCTCAAAGTTGTGTTGGATTTTCTCCTTAAAGGTTGAGTCAAGTCAAGTCAAATCAAGTCACCTTTATTCATATAGTGCTTTTTACAATACAGATTGTTTAAAAGAAGCTTTACAGAGATAACAGGAAAATAATGTTGTAATAATATTGTTAAATATAAAATTAAATGTCCCGAACTATGTGAGCCAAAAGCCAATGGCGACAAAGGCGAAAAAGGCAACAGTGGCAAGGAACCAAAACTCCATCAGGTGACAGAATGGAGAAAAAAACCTTGATAGAACCCAGGATCAGTCAGGGCAGGGGGCCAGTTCTCCTCAGGCCAACGAACACAAATAATGTATGATTAAGATTTAGGCAGCATTATACGTCATAAGTCAGATTGGATCAGAACTTTCACAATATTTATCCAGTTCCATCTGGTTGGGGGTCGGAGTCATCACGCCGGAATGGAGACGAGTTTGTCGAGGTGTTCCATGAGGCCTTTACAGGGCTGATGAGGCTGGCACTTCAGGGATGCGTTGTCGTCGTTTCCATGCGATGGTCCTTCATCAGATCTGGATATGGCCTGGATCCGGCAGACTGCAGTAAACCTCGGGATAAACAGAGAGACTAATATTAGCGTAGACTCTATCCTTCTTATGATGTACCAAGTACATCAGGATTTATGGGAAGTGTTCCCGGTTCCGACTGATCTAAACTATGCAGCCTAACATTGAATTATAAGAGTCTATAATGTGTTATCTGTATGCTAAGCCAAAGAGATGTGTTTTCAGTCTAGATTTGAACTGACAGACTTTGTCTGCTTCCCGGACAATGTTAGGAACATTGTTGCAAAGTTTTGGTGCTAAATAGGAAAAGGATCTACCGCCAGCAGTCGATATTCTAGGTATTATCAACTGGCCAGAATTTTGAGATCGCAATAGACGTGAAGGACCATAATACGTTAAGAGCTCGCTTAATTACTGGGGAGCTAAACCATTTAGTGCCTTGTAAGTAATCAGCAATATTAAAAAAATGTATACGATGTTTAAGTAAGGATCTTTCCAATTTTGTAAAACTGTGAAAACATAATAATATGGCATTACAAACTGCCCATATATACATATACATGAATATGCATATATATATAACTATCCCATAAGAAAAAATAGCCATTATAATGAGACTTACAGGACTAGTAAGCATCTAAGCTAACATTAACATGGATGTCTATGGAGAAATGCTAATCGCGATTAGCATCTATTAATACAGCATACATATTATGCTACAACGGACAATACACAAAGACTATAGCAAAGTAGATACACTTCCTCCACATAGCAACTCTAAAAACATGTAAATCAGTGATAGATGGACCTCTCAATCATCCGATCGTGGTTGTATCTCTCTATTAGTGTTACTCGATCTTAGTGATGCGTTTGACACTATCGACCACAACATTCTTTTAAATAGACTCGAAAATTATGTTGGCATTAGTGGAATTGCACAAGCATGGTTTAAATCATACTTATCTGATCGTTATCAGTTTGTAGCAGTAAATAAAGAGATGCCTTATCGGTCAAAAGTTCAGTATGGTGTACCACAAGGCTCAGTACTAAGACCTTTGCTGTTCACTCTGCTACCCTTAGGAGATATCATTGGGAAGCATGGCAGTAGTTTTCACTGTTATGCTGATGATACTCAGCTCTATATTTCTTCACATCCTGACGAAACTTACCAACCCACAAAATTAACAGAATGCATAGTTGATATAAAAAACTGGATGACTAGTAATTTCCTACTACTTAATTCTGAAAAAACAGAGATTCTAATTATTGTACAAAAAACGCCCTCACGTAATAACCTTGAATACTGTATAACACTTGATGGCTGCTCTGTCAAGTCCTCGTCGTCGGTTAGGAACCTGGGTGTGCTCTTTGATACCAATATTTCATTTGAAAGTCACGTGTCTAGTATCTGTAAAACCGCATTTTTCCATCTTAAAAATATATCTAAATTACGTCATATGCTCTCCATTAAAAATGCAGAACAATTAGTTCATGCTTTTCTGACATCAAGGCTAGATTATTGTAATGTTATACTGGGTGGTTGCCCTTCACGTTTAATAAATAAACTACAGCTGGCAGTGGCGGTTCTACAAGGGGGTCGTGCCTCTGTAGACATGTCCCTGGCCACCCCTGTGCCCCCAACCCCATGCTGACCAAATAAATAAAAAAAAATAATTTATTATGATTTTACACACGAGCGCCAAAAGCGGAACTAATGTGACGCAACGTTCTACACAGGTAAATTAGAGTGGCGCACCCAAACACTGTCTGCGGTGCTGCTCGGTGAATGAGAGCTTAGCAACTACTCTTGGAGAGTGGCACTATACGATTTCTCCTGTTGCAAGAGTTGAAGGTAAGCAAAACGATTTAATCTCGTAAGTGATGTAAGTGTAATACATGCCCCTATGTTTTTTACCTTCTTCTAATAGTTATCATGAAACGAGGAAGGGACATAGCGTCCTTTTTTGCCCCAGTAAACAAAAAAGTAAGATAAACAAATCAAGGTATTGAGAGAGTTGAGGAGCAGGAAGAGGGAGTGCCAGAGGAGTCAGTGGAGGTTGGAGAGAGGGCATGTGATGAAAGTCAGGGCTCTGACATTCTAGAGGGTGAGGAGGATGAAGAAGAGGGTGAGAAGGATGAAGGATAGGGTGAGAAGTATGAAGAAGAGGGTGAGAAAGAATGAAGAAGAGGGTGAGGAGGAAGAAAACATACAGGGACAGAGAGAGGAACAGCCAGAGGGACAGAAAGTTGATCCATGTGGATCAAGTACTGCACCATCAGGTTTGTGATGAAGAAGGTTCTTACTATTTGCAAAGCAGTGCAATTATAATGTGTCCCTAAAATGGTGCTTTCTGCTGTAAATTGATTTTTTTGTCAATATGTCTCTAATGTTTCTTTTTTTAAAGTAAATACTTGGCCTACATTTTGAAATGCATGCAGATACACAGGTGAAACTCGAAAAATTAGAATATTGTGCAAAAGTTCATGTATTTCAGTAATTCAAATTAAAAGGTGAAACTAATATATTTAGTATTTATAACTATATACATATGCATGATTATAATTTTCAGAGGGCTGACATTTCTGTATTAAAAATCCTTTTTTTTATTGATTTCATGTAATATTCAAATTTTCTGAGATTTTGAATTTGGGGTTTTCATAAACTGTAAGCCATAATCATCAAAATTATAACTTGCAGGATATTATAATTTTTCGAGTTTCACCTGTACATGCATATGTAAATAAATGTTGGAGTTGTGCCCTATGTTCCCTTTCAAGGGAACTCGAGCTGCGTCAAGCTGTGGGAACGCCTCTGCGTGTGTGCGTCATGAAGCACATATGGAATCAGTCCAATGGAGAGACGGAACGTCATAGGCGGGTGACGTCATCGACCAGGAAACTATAAAACACCCCCAAAACACAAGCGCGACAGCTTCTTTGCCTTCAGTAAGCGCTATATGTGGATCTGTCCCAAGTGTTTTTGTCTGTCACTAAGCAGGAGTTTCACTATTTCAAAAAACTATATATATATATATATATATATATATATTGAGAGACAATGGCGAGCGAACAACTATTTAAGAAGTGTGTTCCTCCCTGCTCGCGCTATTTAACGAGTGGGGATACACACAGCTTATGTGTTGTTTGTTTGGGAGTGCAGCATGCCCAGTCAGCTCTCGAGGGGGCTGATTGTGAGCATTGCGAGCGTTTGCCTCTTAGAACGCTCCGCTCCTGCCGATCACTCTTTGAGGAGAGTGGTTCGGTTCGCGATCCCCGCGGATCGGGTCCCGCTTATGCCGAGGCTGAGCGGCGATGTCATTCGTGGGGATCGCAGATGGATCTAACAGCGGGGCTTGAGACGGGCTCTGCCCTATCTCAGCCCGTACCTGTTAGATCCAGTGCCTCAGTCTCGGGTTCGGAAGCATGCTCTGCGGTTTCTTCCCCCCGAACTGAGGCCCCAGTACTGCAACTATCCAGTTCTGAGGATCTGGATGTTGTTAGTCTGGATGCGGGAGATGTCGATGATTCGCCATCTCGCTCTCCCGAAAGTGAGGAGCTTATGGAGGTGCTCGTGCTGTTTCTAAATTAAGCATCGAGTGGCCAGCTGTTAGGCAGGAGTCTAGAGAAAAATCTAAATTAGATGAAAGATTTTTACCTTCCCGTTCTCAACCTCCATGCCGGTGCTTGCCCTTCTTCCCTGATCTCCACACAGAGGTTTCGAGATCGTGGAAAAAGCCGGTCTCTTATCGTGTTTTTAGCCCTCAAACTTCCACTTATTCAAACATTGTGGGGGCTAAATCTCATGGTTATGGGGCTATGCCCAAAGCAGAAGAGGCGCTTGCTAGTCATCTTTCTGCTGAAGCTGCATCTTCTTTTAAAGCACCACTTTTACCCTCTAAGCCTCTTAGAAGTACTTCAGCTTTAGTGGGTAAGGCGTATTCGGCGGCCGGTCAAGCCTCGGCGTGCCTGCACACGATATCCATCTTGCAGGCATACAAGGCTGACTTATTAAAGGATGTCAGTCACACTCAAGAGGTCAGCACTGACGTAGTTCGCGAACTGCGTCAGGCTGCAGATTTATCTCTGCGCGCCACCAAGGAGTCGGCCAAGCTAATGGGCCTTACTATGGCAGCCCTGGTGGCCGCAGAGAGGCATCTATGGTTAAATCTCTCTGGTATGAAAGAAAAAGACAAAGCTTTTCTTTTGGACGCTCCGCTCTCTCCTCGTGGTCTTTTTGGTAATTCTGTAAATACTGTCATAGATAGATTTCAGGAAGAGAAGAAACAGTCGGCAGCGTTTCATAAATTTATGCCTCTTAAAATTCAAGTCCCTGGTACTGCTGGGCGGGAGCAGTCCAGGCCGTCAGTCAGCTCTTCACATAGGGCGCAACAGAAGCAGAGTGTCGCGTCTCGCGCTCCCCCTTCCAAACAGTGGGACCAGACGCGGCACTCTCAGCCGAAGTCTTCTGGCAAAACTGATCTGAGGACAGTTATTATGGCTAAGAAGGCTTCGGCAAAGAGGAAGTCCTGACGCCACTGGCGTCAGGATGCTGAGGGTGGCCCCGCCATGGGAGAGAGGTGTTCACCGCATTACACGGTGCCCGCTCTTCTTCGGTGCCCTCAGGGGCCCGTTCTGCCAACCCTGCCTTTATGCCGGGGCACAGACGGTCCCAGCGAGCGCTTTCCCGAGGGACGCTCGCCCCCTCTGAGGAGGGTCTCACAGCAGTTAAGCCAGTCGTTCCCTGCCGGTGCGCCGTTACAGGGCGCTGTGTTTGCTGCTCAAGTTACACCAGAGGCCAGTCTCAAGAGACTGGTACCCTTAGTAGTATTTCTGGCATGGAAAAGCCTTCCAAAAATATCTCAGTGGGTTCTGCACACAGTAAAAAAGGGTTATACTATCCAATTCAGGTGTCGTCCACCAAAATTCAGAGGGGTTCTGCCCACAGTGGTGGGCCCCGAGCAGGCTCTGGTAATGGAACAAGAGGTGAAAGCGCTCCTTCAAAAGGGGGCTATAGAACGGGTTCCTCGTCCCAGGTTGGAGTCAGGTTTTTACAGCCGATATTTCATCGTTCCAAAGAAGGATGGGGGGTTGCGTCCAATTTTAGATCTGCGCCTGTTGAATCGCTCGGTAGGGAAGCTAAAATTCAAGATGCTCACTATCAAGCAGATCGTGTCACAAATCAGATCCGAGGACTGGTTTGTCACGATAGATCTGAAGGACGCGTACTTCCATATTTCCATCCTTCCACAACACAGGAAGTTCCTGAGGTTCGCCTTCGGGGGCGAGGCGTACCAGTACAAGGTTCTTCCATTTGGCCTAGCTTTATCTCCCCGCACTTTCACGAAATGCATGGATGCAGCTTTAGCGCCCCTGAGGTTTCAGGGCATTCATATCCTCAATTACATCGACGATTGGTTGATTTTAGCTCAGACAGAGCAGATGCCGGTTCAGCATCGAGATGTTGTTCTCGCTCATATGAGAAAGTTGGGGTTGAGGCTGAACGCAAAGAAAAGTGTATTATCTCCTTCTCAGAAGTCCACTTTTCTTGGTGTTGTTTGGCATTCGATCTCGATGCGGGCGCGACTTTCTCCGACCCGCATCGCTTTGATTCTTTCAGCTATGAAACAAGTAAAGCTAGGCCTGCTACTCACTGTAAAATATTATACCTTGCGGCCTGTTGTACATGAGACCACTGCAGTGGTGGCTCCGGACCAAGGGATTCTCCCCGAGGGGAAATCCCCTCCGCACGATCAAAGTCACGCGGTGCTGCCTTCGTGCTCTGGTCATGTGGAAAGAAACCTGGTTCCTATCCAAAGGGCCTGTGTTGGGGGCTCTTTGTCGTCGCGTAACGCTAACGACGGATGCTTCCCTCACAGGATGGGGGGCGGTCATGAGTGGTCGTCCAGCCCAAGGTCTGTGGCAGGACCATCATCTATCATGGCATATAAATTGTCTAGAGATGTTGGCGGTGTTCCAAGCTTTGAAACACTTCCTAGCAGACCTCATTGGTCCTCATGTGTTAGTTCAGTCAGACAACATGTCGGTGGTCTCGTATATAAATCATCAGGGGGGCCTGCGGTCATGTCCACTTTACAAGTTGGCCCGTCAGATCCTCCTGTGGTCCCAGGGGAAGTTACGGTCTCTGAGAGCTGTGTATCTTCCTGGTTATTTGAATGTGGTAGCAGACTCCCTGTCGAGGCAGGGGCCGAGGCCGGGGAATGGAGGCTCCACCCCTAGGTGGTGGAACTCCTTTGGTTGAGTTTCGGTCGCGCCGAGGTGGACCTATTCGCTTCCAAGGAGACAACGCACTGTCATCTGTGGTTCTCCATCAGTCAGCCAGCCCCTCTGGGGTTGGAGGCTCTGGTACAGCCGTGGCCGAGGTCACTTTTGTATGCCTTTCCCCCGGTTGCTCTGCTACCAGGAGTTCTGGAGAGGGTTCGCCGGGACGGGGTCAGCCTACTTCTAGTAGCCCCGTTCTGGCCGGCCTGAGTATGGTTCGCGGACCTAATATCTCTTCTGGACGGCTCTCCCTTGGAGATTCCGATCAGGAGGGATCTACTCTCTCAGGAGGGCGGTACGATATTTCACCCCCGCCCAGAGTTGTGGAAACTGTGGGCTTGGCCTCTGAGGGGGCCCAGCTCATAGAATCTGGTCTCTCAACTGAGGTTGTTGAGACCATCCTTCACACCAGAGCTCCGTCCACGAGGAAGTTATATGCCCTGAAGTGGAAACTTTTCACTTCTTGGTGTGCAGAACACCGGCAGGACCCAGTTAACGGCCCAGTGGGTGCAGTGCTGGAGTTTCTGCAGGAGCGTTTCTCTGCAGGGTTATCCCCCTCCACACTAAAGGTGTATGTGGCGGCACTAGCTGCTTACCATGTCCCTTTCAGTGGAGTTTCTCTTGGGAGACACCCACTTATAACTCGCTGCCTTCGTGGCACTTTGAGGCTGAGGCCTGCAGTTCGTACGAGGGTGCCGACTTGGGATTTGGCCATTGTACTAGAGGGCCTTTCTTTGGCCCCCTTTGAACCTATTGAGGAAGTTTCTGAGAAATTTCTCACGTATAAAACTCTTTTTCTGCTTGCAATCTACTCACTTAAGAGAATCGGAGATTTGCAGGCCCTGTCGGTTGCACCCTCGTTCCTGGAGTTTTCGCCTGGTATGGTTAAGGCTTTTCTATACCCTAGACCAGGTTATGTCCCTATGGTCCCTACTAATGCTGTCAGACCTACAGTGCTGCAGGCTTTCTATCCTCCTCCTTTTGTGTCATCTGATCAGGAGAAACTTAACCTTCTTTGCCCGGCTAGGGCGTTAGACGCTTACGTCCACAGAGCTGCCCTATGGAGGAAATCAGAACAGTTATTTGTATGCTTTGGACCACCCAGGAAAGGGTGTCCCGCGTCTAAACAGGGAATGAGCAAGTGGGTGGTTGAGGCCATCTCACTTGCTTATGAGTCGGCTGGTCAGCCTTCACCTTTGGCTTTACGAGCCCACTCTACTAGGAGTATGGCTGCTTCTAAAGCATTGTTGTCAGGAGTATCGCTAAGTGATGTTTGTGATGCGGCTGGGTGGTCCTCACAGCATACATTTGTTAAGTTCTATTCCCACATGACGGTCATTTGCTCCTATGGCGACGTGGGTATTGGCGTTCCCACAGCTTGAAGCAGCTCGAGTTCCCTTGAAAGGGAACGTCTCGGTTACGTATGTAACCCTAGTTCCCTGATAGGGAACGAGACGCTGCGTCGTTTTGCCATACTCCCAGCATGCCCGTTAGCGCTTCCTTCAGGCCTATCAGAAGCTGTCGCGCTTGTGTTTTGGGGGTGCTTTATAGTTTCCTGGTCGATGACGTCACCCGCCTATGACGTTCCGTCTCTCCATTGGACTGATTCCATACATGCTTCATGACGTACACACGCAGAGGCGCTCCCACAGCTTGACGCAGCGTCTCGTTCCCTATCAGGGAACTAGGGTTACATACGTAACCGAGACATTTACTATACATCTTTTTACAGATATCAGCAAGTGAATATATTCCCATCCACTTTGATGGGGGACAGAAGACGGAGCTTCAGGCCAAACTGTTATAATCTTCATTCATGGCTTGAGTATTCTGTCATGATGGACGCTACATAATGCTATTCATGTAGACATTTTAGCACACCAAATGCCCCTGACACTGTTTTTGTTTCAACACCTGGTTTTAGAAACTGGAAAAAAGCAACTATGAGAGATGCAGGGTTTTCAGTACATGCAAAGTGTGAATGACACAAGTGTGCAATGGTGGCATGGAGGGATTATTAAAGAGCTGTTAAAACTGGTGCAACACTAGCAGATCTTCTTGACAAAGAACATACTAAACAAGTACAAGAAAATCGGGCATACATTAAAACAGTTGGGGAAGTGCTGTTACTTACAGCTACACAAAATATAGCACAAAGAGGACATGATGAATCTAAAGAGTCCAATAACAAAGGAAACTTTAGGGAAATTCTTAAAACAGTTGCTAACCACGACCCACTTGTTAAGAGAAGATTAACTTCGATTCACAATGCAAAGTACACAAGCAAGATCATCCAGAATGAGGTGTTGGGTTGTTTGGCAGAAATGGTTCGGTCTGAAATCATAGAAGAAGTGAAGGTTTTTAGCATCATGGCAGATGAAACAGATGAAACAAAGAATATTTCAAAAAGGGAACAGATTTCTTTCACACTTGGGTACTGTTACAATGGGGCCATTAAGGAGAGTTTTCTCAATTTTGAATCTGCAGAGAGGTTCAATGCAGCAGGGCTTACTGGAAAAATAGTGCACTTACTGGAACGTTATGTCCTGAACTACAAAAATAACCTCGTAGGCCAAGCGTACGATGGCGCTGCCGTTATGACCGGTAAGCATTCAGGGGTTCAGGCAAGGATCAAAGAACAGGCTAAATTTGCCTTCTACATCCATTGTAGTGCACATTGTCTCAATTTAGTGTTAGTTTATGTAGTCAAAAGTGTCCCAGAAACAGAGAACGTCCTGGTTGCGTATGCAACCCACCGTTCCCTGGAGGAGGGAACGGAGGACGTAGTCGATGGTCGACTGAATTGGGATCTCGCTAGAGAGCCTGTCTTCTTCGAGTACTATTGAACGAGCCAATGTAATTGGCGTGCGTGATTCGCATCACACACTCCGCCCCCGCGGCGCGGGTATAAATACGGAAGTGGATGCACGCACTAGTTGCTTTTCGCTGAGGAGCCGAGAGTAACCCGGGGTCAGCGGTGGTCCAGCGGTAGTGGCAAGGGGACTACGTCCTCCGTTCCCTCCTTCAGGGAACGGTGGGTTGCATACACAACCAGGACGTTCCCTTTCAGTCGAGAACGTCAGATGTAGTCGACGGTCGACTGAATTGGGATCACCCTTTGAACACGCCACTAACGCTGCCACCTTCCAGTGCCTAAACCAAAGCCTCCTGATGCCCCAGCAAACTTAAGGCGGGGAAGGACAGGGCTTAGGACAGGGAAGTCACTGCTGTTCCTACAGGACCACTGGGAAAGCGTTCCCCGTACATTGGAAGGAGGGGACGCTGCGGAAGCCACATCCAACCCAGAGGGAGGTAACGTGGAGAATACACATATGAACTGGGCGGAAACCGGGCAGTCTAACATATGGAATGTCACTGGGGTGGCTCCAGCCTAAGACGGGGGAGACACACCGGACAGTGAGGGCAGAGAGACTCTGCCGAGGGAAGACACGGGCTCACCGCAGGGAGTCGTATCGTGGAAGAATACACATATGGGGTCACCGAAGGGACCGCAACATATGGACCCAGCCTAACACAGGTTCCACACTGCTTACGAGTGGTAGGCCTAACACCAGACGTTCCGCACGTCGGAGGGGTGTGGAGGAACTCAACAGGGTTCAATTTTAAGGGAACTCACCTGGAGTAGAATGGCGCACGTATCCAGTCCATAGGAGGGGAATGGCGCAGCAAGCCGACACTTGAACCGGGCTCACGGTGAAACTGGCTTCATGAGAAGGGAGCCCACGGGAAGCAGCGGTTCAACTAGGTGTCGTCCAGCCCCCAACTCTAGAATCTGTTTTAGCAAAGCATATCGTCAACGCCCAGGCGGAGTACTTTACACTCATCATAGAGGAGCTCAACACCTAAGTGGACATGTTGCATCTCGGATCTTTGCCGAAATGAAGGCAAGCACTAAGCGCAACTTTGCATGGAAACAGCCTTCCCTCTCTGCTGAATTCCAACAGATATTTGTAGAGCTGGTCTGAGGTCTATGACTTGCATTCTGTACACGTCGAAGCGAACGGACAGAGAAGCCAGGGCTGGATCTGCCTCCTCCAGGGCAGCGCTTGCAGGCTCACCACCTGCTCCTATTACGGGAGAGGTAGGAACCTTGGGCACAATCCGAGCCGGGGTCTCAGCTTGTGAGAGTTAGCCGGCCCAGACTCCAGGCACAATACGTTGACCGAAAGCGAGCAAGTCCCTACCCTCTAGTAGAGACCATGCGAGCAGGAGAACTGATATAACAGAATTTTTAACCCACTGCCTGCAGTGGCTCAGGGGCGGTCTCTGCAGTGCAGTCGCACCAGGGACAAGGCCCAAGAGGATAAAGAGGGACACAAGGATTTACAAGACCTTGCTCCTCAGGAACCTGACGATCAGTACGTGCTTCTGCATACTTCTGCAACACGATGAGCGTCGTTTAAACAAGGAGGCAAACATCATTTTGAGGGTGAAGGAAAACAGCCTACTGCAACCCATTTTGCAGGAAAGAGAGCACTGAAGTGATCGAAAGCTTTCAGGATCTCCTCTGGAGAGAAGACGCACTCAACGACTAGGTTCCACTTCTAAAGGCGTAAGCGCGCTACCCAATTCTAGGGGGTGCTCGCAGAAGTGATGGTAACTATCACATGTTCTTGTGATAGCCACCTGAACCTCCACGTTCAGATGTAAGACCGCCCGGAATCTCCGGGGGAAGAACGCGTGTGCCATCGTGCCCCGTCCCCGAAAGAGTTTTCAGGGAAAGTCAGGAAGGCTGTTGATGGGAACCAGGTCTAGTTGGGCCAATAAGGGGCAACTATGAAGACCTGTTCCTCTCCTGACTTGGCACGTAGGTGCAAGCGACGGGCGCAAAAGACAGGAGCATTGCTCAAAACAACATGTGAAGATCACTGGGCTTCAGGAGCATTTTCTGCTCAGCACTTGGGTGTGACAAGTTCACTGAGCTTCAGGAGCATTCCTGCTCAACACCTGAGTGTGATAAACTCACCGAGCTTCAGGAGCATTTCTGCTCAACACTTGAGTGCGAAGAACTTCACTGAGCGACAGGAGCATTTCTGCTCAGCACTTGAGTGTGACAAGTTCACTGAGCTTCAGGAGCATTACTGCTCAACACCTGAGTGTGATAAACTCACTGAGCTTCAGGAGCATTTCTGCTCAACACTTGAGTGCGAAGAACTTCACTGAGCACCAGGAGCATTTCTTCTCAGCACTGCGTGTGACGAATTCACTGAGCTACCTGTGATGAACTCACTGAGCTACAGGAGCATTGCTGCTCAACACCTGAGTGCGATGAACTTCACTGAGTTTCAGGAGCAATTTCTGCTCAACATGAAGAGTGATGATTTCACTGACTTGAGCAGGCGCAAGGCGACCATGAGTCGCAGTCACTTTTAGAAGGCTCACTGGGGTTAAACGCATTTCTGCGGGCCCCTGGGGCAGCTGAGACCCAGTGTTTGTCCAAGGGTAGTCCGCTCGGTTTATCCAAACACTGGCGGAAAAATAAAACCGGGGGGGCAACTGAGCGGCCCCGGAATGGTCATGACCCAGCCGGACCCAGGGGATGGAGTCTCCACTTGCCCTGGCTACAACTGTCGTGAGGCTCGATGGCGGCACGATTGAGTAAGCGGGAGGAGTGGAACAAGGCGCCCTCAGAAGCGTCTGACTCCAAGGAGGAGGTGACGGGTGAGTTTGTGACATGCAGGGGAAGCTTGCGCAACGGTCGCAATGTCTAACAACTCGAGGCACGAATGCCCGTGTAGTCGGGGGTCGCCCAGGCCCCCGTTAAAACACACCCTTTGTACATGGCCCCTCTGTTGAAGAGGGTTTGGCAGCAGACCGGGATGAACTATAGTCACACAGGGTGAGCTGCTCTGCCACGGTCACCTCGGGACTCGATCGTGAAGCTAGCGCTGAAGCGGGCACGTATGGAGGAAGCCAAAGGCTGCGACTACCATATACCCCAGGAGCCTCTGAAAGTTCTTTCAGTGGAACCCTTTCTCACTTCAACACCAGCTGAACACATTCTCATTGGAGAGACGTGTCAGACCGAGTACCTCTCCAAAACTGAAAAAGAGATACTCAGCCCGTGGGCGAGATTACTCTCTTCCAGTTGACCTGAAGACCCAACGGGCTCTGGAGCACTCGAGGGGAAGGACACTGCACTGATACTCCACCATTAGACGCAACACGCAAGATGGCCTGCGGTGCGGGGGGTAGAGATCTGAAGCACATGTCTTTCAGGTCAAAGCTGCAGACCAATCTTGGGCCAAGATGGTCACGACTCACCACCTAGTAGCACGAAGAGCGAGTTTTCGACTGGCCTTCGTACCGGCTGGAGGGCGGCTGTATCAAATCCTTCGCCAGCAGGATAAGATAAACACGCACAAGTCAGGAGCACTGCTCAACACTCGGTGTGATGAATATCACTGAATTTTCAGGAGCACGTCTGCTCAACACCTAATGTGATGACTCTCACTGACTTGAGCGGGGTAGCCGAGCCTGAGGTGGTGCAGCAAAGTAGAGAGAGTGGTGTAAGTGTGCTGTGCAACACTTACCTGTCTCCACAAGCGGCAGGGGGCGCGTGAGAAGGCGTATGACCGGGTCCTCGAACGCACCAAGCTGCCTGCTGGCGACCAAGGGGGAGCTGAGGGGTGTAAGGCTATACAGGGTCACACCCGCCAGATTGGCCCTCTTGGGAGCCAGGAACAGATGGAATTGCTCTCTCTTTGAAGTGTGGGTACCGCTTGCTCCGCTTTTTTTTTTTTTTTTTTTTTAGGGAGCCAGCGGCGGAACAGACACACACACAAACAAAGGCTCCAGCCGGCCCTCACCCGGGGGGAGGGAGTGATCATGCCACTCCAAGAGTATCTCCTCCATTCCTGGGCGGCCCGCTCCGGAATGCTTTCGCTGTCGCTTGCCACCTGGCTTGGCAGCGCCTGGAGCGGACTGGGTGTCTCTACTGCGGCCGGCTCCATGCTAAGGCCTGGGTCGAGGCTGCTGCGGAGGGCCAGCAGGAGCGGCGGCCGGGGAACGCCACGGCGACGAGCAGGCGGAGGAGCTGCCACCGGCGGCGGGTGGAGGCAGCAGCTGGCCACCGGGGCAGGATGTGCCGGATGACCTCCGTCTGCGCTTGAGCGGCAGAGAACTGTTGGATGCAGTTCTCCACCACGTCGCCGACCAGCCCAACCTGGGAAATTGGGGAGGCCAGGAACCGAACCTTGTCCGCATCCGCCATACCAACCAGGCTGAGCCAACGAAGGCGCTACTGGACCACGAAGGTGGACATCGCCAGACCGATCACGCACGCTACGACACCCGTACCCCGGAGGGTGAGGTCGGATGCAGTGCGGTGCTCACCTATGAGCACACAGTCTGGATTACCCTCGTGCATGCCATGGGTGCCCTAGCCTGCAGCAACGCCATGGCATGCAAGAGGAAGCGGCTTGCCCACAGGCTTTGTAAGCTCTGCCCGTCGGAACGGACAAAACCTCACAGGCCTTAGGGGGGAGACGAGGATCCCCCCAAAAGGCAGCGGCCGCCGGACACAGGTGCACCTGTGTCGACAGACCGCTCCAATGGAGGGACACCTCGCAACCCTTCACCGTTCCTCCATCAAGGGTAATGAGGGGGAAAAGCTATTCAGGCAGTTTCTGGCAGAGAAAGATGCTGTTCACCACCTGATAAGCTCTCCATGCATTTCGGGAAAGAAAGGCACTGGGGCGGCGAGCTGAGAACCAGCGCGGCCCGCCCCAAGATACCAAACTCCAGATTCCAACCGAGACTGAACGGGACACGGTGGAGGTTCCACTCGAGCCCGGCAGCCTCGGCGGCCCGTTTCAGCATAGCTGATAATTCTGGATCCGGCTCGGGCAACATTGAACTCCCGGAGGGAGACAATGCAGCCGAGTCATCATCTCTAGAAGTCAGCTCACCCTCCGATGCTGCAATCGGCGTCCTGTCCTCCAGGGGAGCCCCGAGTGAAACCGCTGGCCCACCCATTACAGATGGACCAGCAGACAACACAGGAGGCTCCAGTGGTTGCAGTGGAAGGGAGGAGTGAGGAGCCCACAGGGAATGGTTACCGGGCGGGACATCCAACACAATCCTCCGGTCACCCATCCCACACAGCACCCGAGGGTGGGGCATGGTAATGGGGACTCGCTCTCCGCGTTTAACGAAGGCGAGTCTCGCCCTCAACACTGTGACAGTCATGTTCCCACAGTGAAAACACGAGCTGTCCACAAAAGCTGTCTCAGCGTGCTGTAAGCCCAAACACGTGACACAACAGTTGTGACCATCAGAGAGAGATAGGGAACGACCGCACCCAGAAACGCACGGGCGGAATGACATCTTGAAAAAGACGCAAACGCACCCGTGTTGCTCTTTCAGAAAATAGGACCGTCACCAGTGCCGGAGCACACAGGGGAATGACCGCGGCAACACTGAACAGAGAACTGAAACAGTGAAGCACTCACTTTTCCGCCCTCTAACCAGCCATCAACACACACAAACATTTAGAAATTTGTTGCTGTTAAAACAGCAGTTGAGAGCTGAAAGCTCGCGATCACCGCTGCACTCGCGCTGTAGAACACCAGCACTGGGAGAGTCTTCCTGAAGAACACCGAGTAGCACGAAGAGCGAGTTTTCGACTGCCCTTCGTACCGGCTGGAGGGCGGCTGTATCAAATCCTTCGCCAGCAGGATAAGATAAACACGCACAAGTCAGGAGCACTGCTCAACACTCGGTGTGATGAATATCACTGAATTTTCAGGAGCACGTCTGCTCAACACCTAATGTGATGACTCTCACTGACTTGAGCGGGGTAGCCGAGCCTGAGGTGGGGCAGCAAAGTAGAGAGAGTGGTGTAAGTGTGCTGTGCAACACTTACCTGTCTCCACAAGCGGCAGGGGGCGCGTGAGAAGGCGGATGACCGGGTCCTCGAACGCACCAAGCTGCCTGCTGGCGACCAAGGGGGAGGTGAGGGGTGTAAGGCTATACAGGGTCACACCCGCCAGACTGGCCCTCTTGGGACCCAGGAACAGATGAAATTGCTCTCTCTTTGAAGTGTGGGTACCGCTTGCTCCGCTTTTTTTTTTTTTTTTTTTTAGGGAGCCAGCGGCGGAACAGACACACACAAACAAAGGCTCCAGCCGGCCCTCACCCGGGGGGAGGGAGTGATCATGCAACTCCAAGAGTATCTCCTCCATTCCTGGGCGGCCCGCTCCGGAATGCTTTCGCTGTCGCTTGCCACCTGGCTTGGCAGCGCCTGGAGCGGACTGGGTGTCTCTACTGCGGCCGGCTCCATGCTAAGGCCTGGGTCGAGGCTGCTGCGGAGGGCCAGCAGGAGCGGCGGCCGGGAAACGCCACGGCGACGAGCAGGCGGAGGAGCTGCCACCGGCGGCGGGTGGAGGCAGCAGCTGGCCACCGGGGCAGGATGTGCCGGATGACCTCCGTCTGCGCTTGAGCGGCAGAGAACTGTTGGATGCAGTTCTCCACCACGTCGCCGACCAGCCCAACCTGGGAAATTGGGGAGGCCAGGAACCGAACCTTGTCCGCATCCGCCATACCAACCAGGCTGAGCCAACGAAGGCGCTACTGGACCACGAAGGTGGACATCGCCAGACCGATCACGCACGCTACGACACCCGTACCCCGGAGGGTGAGGTCGGATGCAGTGCGGTGCTCACCTATGAGCGCACGGTCTGGATTACCCTCGTGCATGCCATGGGTGCCCTAGCCTGCAGCAACGCCATGGCATGCAAGAGGAAGCGGCTTGCCCACAGGCTTTGTAAGCTCTGCCCGTCGGAACGGACAAAACCTCACAGGCCTTAGGGGGGAGACGAGGATCCCCCCAAAAGGCAGCGGCCGCCGGACACAGGTGCACCTGTGTCGACAGACCGCTCCAATGGAGGGACACCTCGCAACCCTTCACCGTTCCTCCATCAAGGGTAATGAGGGGGAAAAGCTATTCAGGCAGTTTCTGGCAGAGAAAGATGCTGTTCACCACCTGATAAGCTCTCCATGCATTTCGGGAAAGAAAGGCACTGGGGCGGCGCGCTGAGAACCAGCGCGGCCCGCCCCAAGATACCAAACTCCAGATTCCAACCGAGACTGAACGGGACACGGTGGAGGTTCCACTCGAGCCCGGCAGCCTCTGCGGCCCGTTTCAGCATAGCTGATAATTCTGGATCCGGCTCGGGCAACATTGAACTCCCGGAGGGAGACAATGCAGCCGAGTCATCATCTCTAGAAGTCAGCTCACCCTCCGATGCTGCAATCGGCGTCCTGTCCTCCAGGGGAGCCCCGAGTGAAACCGCTGGCCCACCCATTACAGATGGACCAGCAGACAACACAGGAGGCTCCAGTGGTTGCAGTGGAAGGGAGGAGTGAGGAGCCCACAGGGAATGGTTACCGGGCGGGACATCCAACACAATCCTCCGGTCACCCATCCCACACAGCACCCGAGGGTGGGGCATGGTAATGGGGACTCGCTCTCCGCGTTTAACGAAGGCGAGTCTCGCCCTCAACACTATGACAGTCATGTTCCCACAGTGAAAACACGAGCTGTCCACAAAAGCTGTCTCAGCGTGCTGTAAGCCCAAACACGTGACACAACAGTTGTGACCATCAGAGAGAGATAGGGAACGACCGCATCCAGAAACGCACGGGCGGAATGACATCTTGAAAAAGACGCAAACGCACCCGTGTTGCTCTTTCAGAAAATAGGACCGTCACCAGTGCCGGAGCACACAGGGGAATGACCGCGGCAACACTGAACAGAGAACTGAAACAGTGAAGCACTCACTTTTCCGCCCTCTAACCAGCCATCAACACACACAAACATTTAGAAATTTGTTGCTGTTAAAACAGCAGTTGAGAGCTGAAAGCTCGCGATCACCGCTGCACTCGCGCTGTAGAACACCAGCACTGGGAGAGTCTTCCTGAAGAACACCGACACACTCGCTCGTTGTAGACAACAGCACTCTCAGAGACATCAAACGATCGGCTCCGAAGCGAAAGGCAACTAGTGCGTGCATCCACTTCCGTATTTATACCCGCGCCGCGGGGGCGGAGTGTGTGATGCGAATCACGCACGCCAATTACATTGGCTCGTTCAATAGTACTCGAAGAAGACAGGCTCTCTAGCGAGATCCCAATTCAGTCGACCGTCGACTACGTCTGACGTTCTCAACTGAAAGGGAACTTTTTTTCTTTGTTACAGTCTTTATATTTTTACCTCTGCATCATATGTGCACCCAAATTGGCTGTCTCTCCAAAGAAAAATGTATGGCAGAACAAAAGAGCTGTAAAGTTTAAGCCACACAGGTTGGGCATGCAGATTTCTAGACCTACGTAATATTATGGACACTCTACCTGCCCTTAAACGACTACTGTAAGAGATTGCTCAAGAACGTCATGGTGACAAAACTGTTGAGGCCCTGTCACGGTTCACCATCTATCCTTTGCACTTCATTCCCCAGAATCCTCTTTGTCGCACCTGCAATCACTCTCCCCTGAATTATCACCTGCACCTGTTTACAATCAACAGCCTCATCCTCAATCGACCATAACCCATTGCCTCCCGAAGTCTTTGAATCATCCTGAATCCACCAAGTAAAGTATACTCACCTGATTCCATGTTTCCCGTGATCGGGTGTTCATCTGAGTGTCTGGTATTCTCGCTGAGGTCTACTTGTCCGTGGTTGCATCTGAAAGAGAAAAAGACAAGTATTACTGAACTGTGATTGCTTGAATTCATCTAACCTAAGGAGGATCTGCTCACCTGGAATCTGCCCTGCACGTAGCGATCATCACCGACTCTTCACCTGAACTTTGCTTACTCACCTCTGCACTTGATTCACTGTAAATAAACTCACGTTTGAATTCACTTACCTCTGTCTCTGTGCCTGTATCCTGACAGGCCCGAGGTCTTCTGACTCAAATTGACCTAGAATTTTTTGTGCATCTTGTTACTCTGCGTAAGTTGTTTGGGGAGTTTCAAAGCAGCTTTACAGAGATAACAGGAAAGGGAAGTTGTAATAGTATTGTTAAATTCAAAATTAAATGTTAAATGTCCCCAACTAAGCAAGCCAATAGCGAATGAACGCGAAAAAAATGGTGACAGTGGCAAGGAACCAAAATTCCATCAGGTGACAGAATGGAGAAAAAAACCTTGGGAGAACCCAGGCTCAGTCGGGGGGGCCAGTCCTCCTTTGGCCAACAAACCAACAGTGTATGATTATGATTTAGGCGGCATAATAGGTCAGAAGTCAGATTGGATCAGAACTTTCACAATATTTATCCAGTTCATCTGGTTAGGGGTCGGAGTCATCACGCCGGTATTGAGATGAGTTTGTTGAGTTGTCCATGAGGCCTTCACAGTGTTAATGAGGCTGGCACTTCTGGGATGCGTTGTCGTCCTTCATCAGATCTGGATATGGCCTGGATCTGGCGGACTGCGGTAAACCTCGGGATAAACAGAGAGACTAATATTAGCGTAAATGCCATCCTTCTTATGATGTACAAAGTACATCAGGATTTATGGGAAGTGTTCCCGGTTCCGGCTGATCTAAACTATGCAGCCTAACATTGAATTATAGCAATCTATAATGTGTTATGTGTATGCTAAGCCAAAGAGATGTGTTTTTAGTCTAGATTTGAACTGACAGACTGTGTCTGCTTCACGGACAATGTTAGGAAGATTGTTCCAAAGTTTTGGTGCCAAGTAGGAAAAGGATCTACCGCCAGCAGTTGACTATGATATTCTAGGTATTATCAACTGGCCAGAATTTTAAGATCGCAATGGACGTGAAGGACTATAATGGGTTAAGAGCTCGCTCAAGTACTGCAGAGCTAAACCATTTAGTGCTTTGTAAGTAATCAGCAGTATTTTAAAATGTATGCGATGTTTAATAGGGAGCCAATGCAGTGTTGACAGAACCGGGCTAATACTTCCTGTTCTTCATTCTTCCTGGTTCTGAATTTGATAAAAACCTTCCTGCGGTCCACCACAACTGATGAGAGACTCAGTGATCTTGGTGTCCTGAGCATAGAGTCCAGAATGGCCAAGGCTCTGGATCTCGATGTATTTGTGGATCGTTTTGCCAGACAGCACAACCGCCGTATCCTGTTGCTGTAGTTTAGTGCATCTATATTTTATTAAAATACCATTGATCCAGCATTGTTGTGCCAATTCAAATACTAAAGTGTGGACTGAACTTTCCACAGTAGTGTGGCTTCCATAAATAGGAAATGGCACAATGTTATACCCTTTGTTGTACCCTGGAGTTTTGTTCACATTGAATTGACACCCTGTATTTGGACCCTGTACTGTATTTTTCATTTTGCACCTCCACTCACTCTTGTACAAAATAAATGTTTATATGATTTTAAAGTAAAATAAAGTTTATAATCTTTAAATATCTTTTGTTGCCATTTTTTATGTGCCCCTCTGGTTAAACACTGGCCCCTCCTTGGCCCCCCTAGTAAAATTTGTATAGAACCGCCACTGACAGCTGGTCCAAAATGCAGCCGCTAGAGTTCTTACAATAACAAGGAAGTATGACCAAATTAGCCCAGTTCTGTCTACCTAATAATGGCGATATCAGCTCACTTTTTTTCTTATCAGTGCAAAAGAAAGAGACTCAAAATACTCTGTTGATTCTGTTCTTACATATACATGTTATACATCATTCGATCCTGTTAAGTGTCTATTTTTTAATGTATACTCACAATAAAAACAAAGTGTTGTGCTTTTTGCCAAATAAAGAAAAATTAACATGATGAGAGTTCTGCCTTCTTTCTGTCAGTGAAGTCCATTCTGAAACGTGTCCGAAAATGAACTGTAACTCAGCGAATACTCAGGCACACGGGCATGGACCTTGAATTCTCTCCTTTTAAATGAAGGAATTTATATAAAAAAATACTCTCATTTTATGTAATCTGTATAAATAGAGAGAGATGTCAGTCTTTTTCTTTTCAGCTCATTATAGCTCATTAAGTGTTAATGTGACCACGCCCACAGAGAGCTCACGCTATTCAAATGCAATTGATCTGAGGTAAGCCATGCAAACATGCCAATGCCCACATCAGCTGGATAAAACACATCAAGTTTAATAAGATTCATGTACTTTACATCGTCTTGCTACGCTGTGAGGAATAATACTATTGTGATTTCCTGAAAATTTACCTCAGTAGTGCTGGTAGTTTCATTTCGGGGAGCAACGGATCCAACTGATGTAGTAAGTTATTTATTCTTAAGTGCTTTGTTCTAATCGTGCAGGAGGATTGGGCGGAGCAGGACATGCAGGCGGCCAGGGCAGAGCAGGACGTGCAGGCGGCCAGGGCGGAGCAGGAAGTGCAGGCAGCCAGGGCGGAGCAGGACGTAAAGGAGGCCAGGGCGGAGCTGGCAGTTCAGGGGACCAGGAAGGAGTAGGTTGCCAGGGCGGAGCTGGCTGTACAGGCGAGGAGAGGACTCTTTGGGCGGCCACAGCGGAGAAGACCCTTCGGGCGGCCACGGCGGAGAAGACCCTTCGAGCGGCCACGGCGGAGAAGACCCTTCGGGTGGCCACGGCGGGGAAGACCCTTCGGACGGCCATGCCCATCCAAAAAATTCTTGGGGAGAGTTAAAGGCTCAGGAACAGACGTTGTCTGGGCAGTCTCAGGCTGGGCAGTCGGGACGTGAACAGTCCCAGACTGGGCAGAATTGGCCATGATAGTTGGAATGGGTGGCGCCGGCAGGGCAAGGAGCTTGGGCGACGCAGGCAGGGCCAGGAGCTTGGCCAGTGCCGGCAGGGCCTGGAGCTTGGGAGGCACCGGCAGGGCCTGGAGCTTGGGAGCTTGGGCGGTGCAGGCAGGGCCAGGAGCTTGGGCGACGCCGGCAATGCAAGGAGCTTGGGGGGTACCGGCAGGGCAAGGAGTATGGAGACGGCCTCTGGGTTGACAGGAGGCTCATGAAGGACCTCCGGGCATTGCGGGACGCGGGAAGTCCTCTTCCTCCTCCTCAGTCTCTGAGAGCGAGACGGCGCTTGGCTGGACGGGACCAGCGGTGAGGGCGCTGGGCTGGACGGGACCAGCGGTGAGGGCTCTGGGCTGGACGGGACCAGCGGTGAGGGCTCTGGGCTGGACGGGACCAGCGGTGAAGGCTCGGGGCTGGACGGGACCAGCGGGGAGGGCTTTGGGCTGGACGGGACCAGCGGTGAAGGCTCGGGGCTGGACGGGACCAGCGGGGAGGGCTCTGGGCTGGACGGGACAAGCGGGGAAGGCTCTGGGCTGGACGGGACCAGCGGGGAAGGCTCTGGGCTGGACGGGACCAGCGGGCAAGGCTCTGGCCTGGGATCATGGAGTGCCGTGAACCGGGGTGACATAACGGTACTGACCATGTACGGTGAGCCACCCCATCTCAACACGGAGTCCAGATACTGTTCAAGGGTCATGTTGGGATTTCCCGGTGGCATCGGGAAAGTACTGGGGAGCTAAACCATTTAGTGCTTTGTAAGTAATCAGCAATATTTAAAAATGTATACAATGTTTAATAGGGAGCCAATGCAGTGTTCACGGAACCGGGCTAATATGGTCATACTTCCTGGTTCTGGTAAGAACTCTAGCTGCTGCGTTTTGGACCAGCTGTAATTTGTTTATTAAAGGAGAACTCCGGTCAATTTTAACATTGAGCTAATTTTTTTGTAAATTTGGAGTGCTGTCAGTACAGAGAACAACGACAAAAATCGGTGTTGCCTACACCGTGTTATCCTCTTTTTAAAAATTACACCCTGTTGACTTAAATGGGGCAAGTTTTAAACCTGCTTTTAGCCTCCTAACCCTCTGGGGTCTAAGGGGTTTTTGGGGTCCTTGAGGTGTTCTGACATGCTCTGACATTTGTGCTTTTTTCAGTTATTTATAAACATGTTAATGGCAAAGGTGTAAATTCACTCTATATAGCACAAACGGGGCTACCGTAATATGTGAGCAACATGTGTGTACATGTTTGTATTTTTTAGAGAATAATGTTTATGCGTGGTTATTGAAAAAACTAAAACTTAAAGTGTCTCAAATAAGGCCACAAAACACATACTAAATATGTGTCCACAAGACTTTTGACTAATGAGTGTTGTTGTCTAGAATTTTTGCCTCAAAATGATCTGAAAATCATCCTGCCTAATCATTTACACAAAACAATACATTGATTTAAATTTTATAAGACACCTTTTGTTTGGAAAGGCAATATGCGTGGAGGCGTGTTCACACCTGAGAAGACAAAGGCTGGATAATGTGCCACATACATAATGAGCTCTATATTAATTAGCCTTTCACACAGGTGTGTCACAGGATCCCAAAGAATGCAAGGACAAAAGAAATTATCTATATATACATATTTTACAATTAGAAATTGTAACCAATTACAAATAGGTTACAAATACAAGAACAATTACAATTTTAACAATATTTTAAGTGTATTTCTTTGTAAAAAAGTATACATTTTATCATACGTATTAAAAAGGTAAGGATTCATTAGTTTGAATATTGGAACAAACACTATAATAACATCTTAGTTGATCATTCAATATACCTACTTTATTTTTGACAAAACATCATACTGTATATACACATTTAACATATGAGCAGAAATTGGTGAACAAAAGCTTACCTATTTAATGTGACAGTAGTCTTTTTTTACAGCCAAAACTAATCACAAAATCTTGTCTAAACATTCATATTTAGTCTGTAACATATTGTGTATGATATATTAGCATATACATGTGAATTTGCAGTTTGTTGCTTATACAGACATTTTATTTCAACATATTTCAGTCTATTTTTAATCATCTTAGTAGGCTATAGCAATATAGTTTGGATGTGTTCATGTAAACATAACGTTTACTAATGTAGGTGCGAGAGTGAATGAACGGCACAGACACGCACTGCATAACTGTAGTAAACAAAGCGCACGCGCCTGTGTTGTTCATTCATCATTTAGCCTACACACAGACACGCAATTCATATTTAAACAGTCTTTTTGCGGTTTGCAGTCAGACACTATTCAATATCGCGATTAGAACAAAGCACTTAAGAATAAATGACTTACTACATCAGCTGGATCCGTTGCTCCTCGAAATGAAACTACCAGCACTTCTGGTACATTTTCCAGGGTTATTAGATAGTATTATTCCTCACAGCGTAGGGATACACAGCTGTAGTAAGATACTTACTAAACACGATGTGTTTTATAATCCAGCTGGTGGGCGTTGGCATGTTTGAATGGCTTGTCTTAGATCATTTGCGTTTGAATACCGCGCGCTCTCCGTGGGTGTGGCACATTAACGCGTAATCAGGTATAATGAGCTGGAAAGAAAAAGACTGACATCTCTCTCACTTTTCATACAGATTACATAAACTGAGATAGTTTTTTTTTATATAAATTAATTCATTTAAAAGAAGAGAGTTCAAGCTTCATTATGGAAAAACACTCGTGCCTCTATGACAAGTATTCGCGGAATTACAGTTAATTTTCGGACGCGTTTCAGAATGGACTTAACTGACAGAGAGAAGGCAGAACGCGCATCATGTTTGTTTTTCTTTATTTGGCGAAAAGCACAACACTTTCTTTTTATTGTGAGTATCCACAAAAAAATAGACACTTATCAGGATCTAATGATGTACAACGCTTAATATGTAAGATCAAAATCAACAGAGTATTTTGAGTTTCTTTGCACTGATAAGAAAAAAAGCGAGACTATCGCGCCCGCTATAGTCGACCTCAGAGGGTTAACATCCTTGATGTGTCATTACAAGTGCACAGCCATGTGAGTGATTGTATTCAGAGTGAACACGGTGACTCTGACTGCAGTAGATGTGAAAGATATGAATAAAAGTGATGTTAATTCAGCCAGCTCACATACCTGTATTTACTTCCTGTTTTCGGTCGAAGTCCACAGTAGTAGATTGTCGAGCGCGCGCTATCATTGGTAACTAAGCAGTACCGGATGAACTATCCATTTGAGCTGATAATCTCAGAACACCACACAGCACCGTCATCGGCAGACAGCTGACAGTTTGAGTCTCCACTGTTGCTTAGTTACCAATGATCATGCATGCGCACTCGACAATCGACTACTGTGGACTTCGACCGAAAACAGGAAGTATATACAGGTATGTGAGCTGGGTGAATTAACATCACTTTTATCTTTCACATCTACTGCAGTCAGATTCTCTGTGTTCACTCTGAATGAAATCACTCACATGGCTGTGCACTTGTAATGACACATCAAGGATGTTAAGAGGCTAAAAGCAGGTTTAAAACTTGCCCCATTTAAGTCAACAGGGTACAAATTTTAAAAAGAGGATAACACGGTGTAGGCAACACAGATTTTTGTTGTTCTCTGTACTGACAGCACTCCAAATTTACAAAAAAATGAGGTCAATGTTAACATTGACCAGAGTTCTCCTTTAATCGTGCAGGGCAACCACCCATAAGAGCATTACAATTATCTAGCCTTGATGTCATGAACTAATTGTTCTGCATTTGTCATTGAGAGCATATGACGTAATTTAGATATATTTTTCAGATGGAAAAATGCGGTTTTACAGATACTATTCACGTGACTTTCAATTGAAAGATTGGTATCAAAGAGCACACCCAGGTTCCTAACCGACAACGAGGACTTGAGCAGCCATCAATTGTTAGACAGTATTCTACTCTAGTGGACAACCATAATAACACTTTTACTGCCGCCGTTCTGTCGCGGCGGTAAAATTTGGGGTGTATTTGCTGCCTTTTACCGCTAAGAGGCGCTACAATCACAGACTTTGAATAGTATCCGTTTATTTTCTCTATTGCATAATCTGCCAACACGCCGCGGCTCATTCAGAGCGATTGAAAGCTGGTAGCAGATGAATTCACGTGAAACGTAGAAAATAATTCATAATCACACTACTGAAATTACATTGAATAAATAATGGAAACTTAAAACATTGCAATAGAAACATATTAAGCTACATCAATGAGGCTTTGCAAGAGCATAAGACATTCATCGAACAGTGTTCTGATGGTAGCTCAGTGGTCAACGCAATGACATGAGATTCTCGGAGCTTCAATGGACCCGAGATCGAATCTGATTGTAACATACATGCTGTTGGCCGGCAGCTTTAATGTTTTACCGTTCTTGATGCTTAACTGTTTATTAGCGAGTTTATTGACTTTTATTTATTTAAATTCAAACGTTTTGTTTAATAGCAATGGCAAATTACAACCTAAATTTGCTACATTTCTGTAGAGCCACTGCACAGACAACGAAACTGATAAAGGAAGATTGTCACCCGATCGCGTCAGAAAATGAAAATGAAGAAGCTTGTCTTTAGTCTGCTAAATTATTGTGTAAAAAAAACACTAAAATTACTTAAGTTTGAAACCCCATCGAACATTTCAAGGTATAAATAAAGTGTCGGGACAGTTTTTTAAAAAAACATTAAACAGCTGCATCCAGTTTAGAGCTTCCTTTGCGATGCAAAATAAGAAACACAGAATCTTATTCTTGCGACATTTTAAATTTGTATTGGCAAAAAAATTGCAGATAAATTAAACAATTAAAACAGTACAAAAAGAAAATAGTCCAAAGCAACATAAATTAAAAACAATGTTTTTCTTTGCCTCTCTCTCGCGCTGGATCTCTTTTTGGCAAGTTTATTTAGTCTCCCTTGCTGCGCGCGCCGGGTCTCTCTCGAAATTATACATTTCAGGGTAAAAACACATCATACAGCTGATAATACTGTATATGTCGCTGCGTGTCATCCATACAAATTGCGAAAAAAAATACAGTAACCAATTATTTAGCCTTTGTTGCTTCAAAGACACAGCATGCCTTGTTGAACTCACCTACAATAAAACGAATTAAAGAGCTCTGTATCTGCTGATCACTACCATTAGTTTCTTGGCATGAACGCGTTTCGTCAACAGTTCATGTTTAGATAAGCCAGATTGTTGACAATCATACACACTGCTCAAACATTCTAAAACTCTACAAAACCAGTTGAATAAACTGGATTGACACTTCAATTTAAATTTTGTGAATTTGTTTAAAATATGCTACAATAAATAAACTACAATATTTATAATAATAAGATATGGGGCCTACATTTGGACACATCGAGAGATTTATCCTTAAAATAATTTTGCCTTTGCTCATCAGGCTGGCTATCCGACACTCTATAAAAGAGGAACATTAACACCTATTGTCCTGCACACACTGAACTGGCCCTCCAAACCCCCCACAGGCTATCTGAGTTTGAGATTGACTTAAAACAAAGTTTTAATTCACGCTTAAATCTCTATTCTAGGCATTAGCATTGGGCTATTAAACTGTTGATAATGAAGGAATTAAATTATTTAAGCTAGGTACATAGTGATATTTCTGTCATAAAAGTTTATTACTAAATATTTAATTATTTCAATAATCGAAGAAATAAAACTGGTTTGGGCCAGCTTTTTCCAAGCAAAACTATAATCTTCAAATGCATGTTCTCATGAATTCTCATTTGTTGTCATGAACAAAATGTTCAACTCTACAGGGATCGTTAGATCCTTACAACCAGGGTGCATGCAATTTGTGAATTAAGTTTTTTTATCATTATTATTATTATTATTATTATTATTCAAATACATCTCGAACCACGGTGCTTCGTGGTACTGCTGCTAAACTAAATAACATTTATAGAATAATTATGAACTTAAATTAAAGAATATCGCAACATTTTGACAAATAAATTATTTGATCTGTTTTTACATTTTAATTCAGGGCGATTTAGCCTACATTTAATTAGAGCGAGATTTTCACCCTTGTCATTTTCTCATTGGGACGCGCTTACATGATGGCTAAACTGGTACCTCTCGTTTTCATATGGATTGCATAATCAGATAACATTTATTAGCCTAAATATTTAGTCATTTAAAGGCTTTAGACATGGCCGATTTCTTATCGTGACTGAGTTGAGGCAACTGGCTTTTGGTTGTGACGCGCAGTTCCCGGAGACAGAGACGACAGATAAACTTTTGTCGTTAGCCTAATATGCATAAAACGATGTAGGCTACTCTACTCTTATCTGTATGACCAAAAAATCACGGAGTAGCCTATTAAGTTATTTTAGCTGTTATGAAAAAAATGTATCCAAATGAACGCGCCGCCGCGTTTGTCGAACACTAATTCAACATGCCAGAATAAAACCGATTTTAGAAAAATGCATATGGCCACTCGGATACCCCTTTTCCACCAAAAAAGAACGGGTTCGGAACTGGTGCTGGTTCAAAGTTGGTTCGGAGTTGGTTCAACTTGCGAACCTCCTCAGAACCTGTTTGTTTTTCCACTTCTAGAGCGCCCAGCGAACGACGTCGTTACGTCACTGTGTACGTCGCTTTACGTCTCAGCTAGAAACGCTTGCAAGTACAACATTACTTTGGGATTATCTCTAACTCGTGAACCAAGAAGGCTTTAAAAACAATTGAAATATGTAAGTCTTTTAATCTTTTCCTTTGATATGTAATCTTTTCTGATTAGTTATGTACACCTGTCTCGTCTTTTTTTTCTCTCCGTTTATTTGTTCTATTTTGTGACTGTTTTCTTCTTTGCTTACATAATGTTTTCAATAAAAATTTTTTAAAAAAAGCTGGAAACGCTTGCGCCAACTTCAAGCATAACAATTACAATGGCGGACTACATCGTGTTTCTGCAAATGTTTCTCCTGGCTTTGCGGTCAGAAAAGATGTTTAGGACACATCTAAACCCGCCCCCAGCCCCCGACGTAAGCATGACGTGGTAAAAGAACGGTTCTCTGGTTCTAGTCCAGCAAAGAGTTGGTGCCGCTTTGGAACCAGTTTTCCTGGCCGAGAACCGGTTCTTTGGCTGTCGAAACACAAAGAACTGGTTCGCGCGCAGGCACCGGCTTCGAACCGGCTTCGAACCGGCTCTCAAAACGCTTTGGTGGAAAAGGGGTAGGTGTGGTGTGCCAAAACACTTAATTCTAAACTTCAATATTTCATTCAAAATAATCTCAAAACGCCTTGTGACATTTTGTAAAGCCGTGCATGCATTAAGGCCACTGGAACTAATGAACAACTGAAACGCTGGTTTTGGTTTTATTGTTTGTCGTTTAAACGTGCCTGTTGCATAGGCTATCTTTATTTTATATGTTTATTGTCTATTGGTGAAGTAGCCTATAGCATTGATTACTGTGGAGGGAGGGGTGTGGGGATTAAAATAATTCAGCAGAAGCAGGGATGTTTAGACCAGAAGGAAATCCCCGTCCCCCCTGGCAAATCGCACTTTACTTAAAACCTTAAAAATCAAAGGCTATATATATATATAGACTTTGAAACAGTGTCATCAAAATGATTTGAAACAGTGTCATCAAAATGATTGAAACCTAAGTTCTACCACTCGACCACATTCTACCACTCGACCACATTTCTCACTGAGAAATGCCCAGAAGTTCGGTTGTTGAGCAGTCAGTGTGCACGCGCGGGAGAGAAGCGCTCTTCAATCTTCTCATTCCTCAATAGTTTAGCGTCATTGATTGCACCCAATTTATTTTCACTGACTGCGAGATAGACCTATTTTAACTTTTGATTCATAAAATGTTCTGCTTTAAAAGTTTGCTATATTCTATTTAAAATGTAGGCTACTTTTACATAATTACGTTTTGCTTTCGCTAAATGTCCCTTTGCGCCACCTGGTGGTCATTTCGCGAACGACTTTGAAATGCGACTGTTTTTTTTTTTTGCCGCGGTGGATTTGCTGCGTTAGTTGCCGCGGCGGTAATAGGCATTCTGGTTGTCCACCTACTGTAGGTAATTACGTGAGGAAGTTTTTTGTCCAATAATTAGAATCTCTGTTTTTTCAGAATCATTTACATTTACATTTATTCATTTAGCTGACGCTTCTATCCAAAGCGACTTACAATTGCTATATGTCAGAGGTCGCACGCCTCTGGAGCAGCTAGGGGTTAAGTGTCTTCCTCAGGGACACATTGGTGTCTCACAGTGGATTCGAACCCGGGTCTCTCACACCAAAGACATGTGTCTTATCCACTGCGCCATCACTACCCCAAAGGTTATCCTTCTATGTATTTGTTAATCAAGTACTAGGAAATTACTAGTCATTCAATTTTTATATCCGCTATGCATTCCGTTAATTTTGTGAATTGGTAAGTTCCGTCAGGGCTTGAAGAAATATAGAGTATCATCAGCATAATAGTGAAAACTAATGCCATGCTTCCTAATAATATCTCCTAAGGGTACCATGTACAGAGTGAACAGCAACGGTCCTAGTACTGAGCATTGTTTTGATCGATAAGACATCTGTTCATTTACTGCTACAAACTAATAACGGTCATATAAGTATGATTTAAACCATGCAAATGCAATTCCACTAATGCCAACATAATTTTCGAGTCTTAGGGGAAAAGCATCACTTCAATGTAATTGCAAAGCTCTGTTTGTACTGTCAAGGAAGGTGAACTGTTTTTCTTGTAATTATCCCCTCCCCTACTTTTTTTTAAATGTTCATCATTTTTGCTGTTTTTTTTACATTGAATTTGAAAATGTAAGTTTTTTTTCTAAATTCAAAATCTCTCCATTCTATCCATTATGCTCCTTCTAAGTTGCTTTTTTTAGTTGAATTTTTTTTAGAAAGATTTTATATCTTAAATGTAAATAAAGTGATCTTAAAGTCTCTCTCTCTCTCTCTTTTTCCCTCTCAGCCTGGATAAGGGTTTTCCATTCGTGGGGCAGGTGGGTGTGGAATCTAAAGTCATTCCAGGTTTGGATAAAGGAGTTCAGGGCATGTGTGTAAACGAGCGAAGGAAAATCACCGTACCTCCTCACCTGGCTTATGGAGTCTTGGGAGCTGGTAACAATGTCTTTAGTTTTTTCACCTTAATCAATAAATTATTTTCCTAGTATGAGAAAGAGGCCAAAAAAGGCAATACATATCCCCAATTTTACACAGTGTTGTGTTTACAGTGGTCCTCCTGCTATGTATTTGTTATTTGATTCATTATAATGACTGATTTATTAAAGTTATTTACAAATGATTATTTTATCTTCTTGCAAGAAACAACATTAATTAACTATTACCTTAGAATTAGAAATAGTAATACAATATTTGACACAATTGTGGATTGCTGTATATTTAGGGTTCCAATTGCCCTAAATTTAATGTTTCTCATCCTGAAGTTAGACAGATAGATAACACACTCTTTCTATAACATATACTTTTGGGAGAATCCTGCTTTATACATTGAGACTATTTACCAATTAGTTAAGCCACACTTAGTTTAACATTTAAAAAAAGAAAATGTAAATTTGAAAAACATTGTATTTTTTAACATTAATTTAGCCATATCCAAATTAAATAGGTAACACTTAAAGGTGCAGTGTGTATTTTTTAGCGACATCTAGCGGTTCGGTTGTGAGTTGCACTAAGGGCTCAGCCCCCTACTCACCCCTCCCTTTCGAAGAAGCTACGGTGGCTAAAACCGGACAAACATATCGTCGTCTGAGACAGCAGAGAATAGCCAGAGTAAGCCAAGAATGTGTAACATTGTCACTGTTTCTGTACCACAGTCTATTATAAACCACATCATGGATGAAGTTTACAAAGCCATAGTCAGGTGAGGATCAAGGGTCTTAATATATAATATAATAATTGTAATCAGTTGATTGTCTCACAAACGTAACCAGCACATTTCTCCCAACATAGCAAACCCATAATACAGCGAGGGAGAAGAACTATGCAACTATATATTTTTTTCTAACAGGGTAGTAAAAGTTTCGCTTGCTAAATATGAGCTGTTACTAGCTGGTTAAAGCGGAAAGCCTTGTTTAAACTCGACGCGCCCGTGTGAGCCCAAAGGTGCGCGCGGCAAAAATGACATGATTGTAACAGCGCGCGCGCCTCAGCATCCCCTAGTCACCAATTACTACACACAATAGGCTTTTTTTCTCTGATTTTGAATTTCTTCGCGATCGACTTAGAATGCTTCCAAGATCGACTTGTCGACCGCGATCGACGGGTTGGTGATTCCTGTAACATACTGTTTTACGGTCAATGACAAGAGTACTAATCAGCTGTCTCACGAACGTAACCAGCACATTTGTCCCCACATAGCAAAGCCTTAACACAGCGAGGGAGAAGAACGTCTCAGGTTACGTATGTAACCCTGGTTCCCTGAGAGGGAACGAGACGCTGCGTTGAGACGCGGGGGGAACGCTCTGCGTGATTGCGTCGTGAAGCACGTGTATAATCAGTCCAATGGAAGAGCGAGACGTCATAGGCGGTGACGTCATAGACCAGGAAGCTATAAAGCACACCAGAAAACAGACCGCGACAGCTTCTGAAAAAGCCTGAAGCAAGTCGATCAGGGCATGCAGGAAGTATGGCGGGAGAACGCAGCGTCTCGTTCCCTCTCAGGGAACCAGGGTTACATACGTAACCTGAGACGTTCCCTTTCAAGGGAACTCGAGCTGCGTTGAGACGCGGTGGGAACCCCATACCCACTACGCCATAAGACAAATGCCCGTTCTGTGTGAAGTCCTTGCGCACACTAGAAGCAAGCAACCTAGCCCCGGGAGTGGAGAGGTGTAGGTCATAAAATCTGACAAATGTATGAGGTGAGGACCAGCCTGCCGCATTACAAATATCCTGAAGGGAAACACCCGAAATTAAAGCCTAGATGCAGCCATACTCCTAGTAGAATGGGCCTGAACAGCCACAGGTGAACGCTGTCCGGCCGCTTCATAAGCAAGTGAGATAGCCTCAACTACCCACTTGCTCATTATCTGTTTAGATGCAGGGCAACCTATCTTAGGTTACCCGAAGCAGACAAATAATTGTTCTGATAAACGCCACTGAGCAGCTCTGTGGACCTAAGCATCCAAAGCCCGGACAGGGCATAACAGATTTAAGATTTTCCTGATCTGGGGTATTAAAGGTGGAGGACAGAAGGCCTGGAGCACAAATGACCGCACATTTAGTAGGGACCTAGAAATACAACCCGATCTGGGGTGAAGAAATACTACCACCAACCAGGTGCAAATCCAAGTACGTGCAGGCCTCAGCCTCATGTACCACGGAGAAGACGAAATTAGGGATCTCTCCTCAGAGATAGCCCAGCAAAGAAACATTCATTACAGAAATCAAGTACTGTACCAAAAAGGGCAGAAACGAGATTCAGAAGGCGTTCTCTGCACCAGGCAGAGAACAGCATATTAGTCTTCTCGTGGAGGGAGCTCTAGACTGGAGTATGGTCTCCACGACCTCGGTCGAGAAACCTGAATCTATGAGCTGGGCCCCCTCAGAGGCCGAGCCCACAGTATCCACAACTCCAGAGCTCCCAGGAGCAAAGATATCGGGAAAAGCGTATAGGTGTAGTGGCAACCACACCTATTACATTACATCCAGTCCAAGCGGAGCTGGATGCGTGAGGGAGAAACACAAGGGCAATGCATTGTACAAGCGATGCGAAAGGTCGACTTGTAGTTTGACCGAAGTTCTCCCTAAGAAGCTCCACCACCTCGGGGTGAAGTCTCCATTCCCCGGGCCACAGCCCCTGCCTCAACAGGATATCTGCTCTGATATACGAGACCATCAGTGTGTTGTCCGGACCCTTCGCCGACCAACCACTCATGATTGCCCCCGACTTGTGAGGGAAACATCCGTCGATAGCATTATGCGTCGACAAGAAGCCCCCAACACTGGGCCTGGGCGAGGAACCAAGGTTCTTCCACATGACCGAGGCACGAAGGCATAGCCGCGTGACCTTGATCATGCGAAAACGGATTTCCCCTCGGAGAAAACCCCTTGGTCCCGAGCCACCACTGCAGGGGTCTCATGTACAGAGGGCCAAAAGTAACTACGTTGGACGCAACTGCCATGAGCCCCAGCCAAAGACCGTTCACCGAGCGGCCACTCATGACCGCCCCCCATCCTGTGAGGGAAGCATCCGTCGATAGCGTGACGCGTCGACAAGAAGCACCCAGCACTGGGCCCTGGGCGAGGAACCAAGGCTTCTTCCACATGACCGAGGCACGAAGGCATAGCCGCGTGACCTTGATCATGCGAAAACGGATTTCCCCTCGGAGAAAACCCCTTGGTCCCGAGCCACCACTGCAGGGGTCTCATGTACAGAAGGCCAAAAGTAACTACGTTAGACGCAACTACCATGAGCCCCAACAGTCTCAGAGACTGTTTGCAGTGAGTGACTGACCTAGTTTTACATTCTTTACGGCTGTGAGAATCGCAGAAATACGTGCAGGAGACAGACGTGCTTGCATTGTTGTCGAATCCCATAATACACCTAGAAAGTGGTCCTCTGAGCTGGGAGGAGTACACTCTTTTTGGTGTTGAGCCGCAACCCCAACCTCCTTATGTGGGACAGAACGACATCTCGATGTTGAACTGCCAAAAGCTCGGACTGAGCTAAAAATCAACCAATCGTCGATATAATTTAATACGCGAATGCCCTGGAATCTCAGAGGAGCCAGAGCTGCATCCACGCATATTGTAAAAGGTGTGGGGTGATAACCTAGGCCGAATGGAAGAACCCGATACTGGTATGCTTCGCCCCTGAAAGCAAACCTCAGGAACCTCCTGTGATGAGGATAGATAGATAAGTAAGCGTCCTTTAAGTCTATTGTGACAAACCAGTCCTCGGACTGAATCTGTGACACAATCATATTTAGCGTAAGCATAATATGCTGTTTAATTGACGCAGGTCTAGAGTAGGACGCAACCCCTCATCCTCTTTCGGAACAATGAAGTAATGGCAGTAAAACCCTGACTGTCTGCCGGGAGGAGGAACCCCTTCTACAGCTCCTTTTGCAGAAGTGTCAGTACTTCCTGCTCCATAACCAAAGCCTGCTCGGGGTCCACCTCAGTGGGGAGGACCCCTAGAAAATCTGGGCGGACAAGAACCGAATTCTGAACCCTTTTCTATAGTGTGCAGGACCCACCGAGAAATATGTGGCAGTAGTTTCCACGCTGCCAGAAATTCTACTAGGGGAACCAGTCTCTCAAGACTGGCCTCTGGATTTGGTTGAACAGTCAGTACGGTGCCCTGAAGCGGTGAACCGGCAGGGAACAACCGAACTGACCGTTCTACGACCCTCCTCGGAGGATCGTATGGGGACGCTGACACATCGGTGCCCTGAACGGCGAACCAGCAGGGAACAACCGAACTGGCAGCGCTGCGACCCTCCTCAGAGAGTCGTACTCCAGAGGGCGCCGAGGAGAAACGATTTCTCAAAACCATCCCTGCCCCGAAGGAGCCCTCAGAAGCTTTATTAGAGATGACAGTCCTCAGATCTTGCCTCCCTTTAAATAACTTAGTTCCAATGGCCCTCCTCGGAGGATCATTGGAAAAAGCAGGCACCTCGGCACCCTGAAACGGCGAACCGGCAGGGAAACCGAACTGACTGCTCTACGACCCCCCTCGGAGGATCGTTTGGGGACACTGACACCTTGGTGTCCTGAACGGCGAACCGGCAGGAAAACCGAACTGGCAGCGCTGCAAACCTCCTCAGAGAGTCGCACCCCAGAGGGCGCCGAGGAGAAACGATTTTCTCAAAAACCATCCCTACCCCGGAGGGGACCACCCTTTAGAAGCCTGATAGCCTCGGCATCAGGGCTTCCTATTGTCCAAGCTTTTTTAGAGATAAAATAGTCCTCAGATCTTGCATATCTCTAACTGGCTAGACTGCTACCGCCACCCAAGTCCCCTTTGATTGTGGAGGAGCCCAAATGGCGATGCTCGCTGTGCTGCGAGGAGCTTAGTAGACTGAGACTGCTCCGCCCAGCAGTCTCAGGAACATAGATTGGTGAGGAAGAAACCTCTGGAACGCCGCTGAACGGTTTATTCTTAGTTTTTTGAAAGCGGAGCATCCAGAAGAACAGACATAATTTTATCTTATTTTTCTTTACTTTTAAATCAGAAAAACGTATAAATATATATATATATATATATATATATACATATATATCAGTCCGTGGCCACCAGCAGGAAAACAACCGAACTGGCCGTGTGCGACCCTCCTCAGAGAGTCGCCACCCAGAGGACGCAGAGGAGAAACGATTTCTCGAAACCGTCCCTCCCCAGTATAGTTTATCTGTTTTTGCACGACGCAATTCTCGAATAGCGTCAGTGCTGACAACCTCACATTCATCCATGTCTTTATAATTTAACCACCAGCGTTGCCTAATAAAATTTTTTATTTAGATGGCTGGTGGGTAACGTCGGGGTTAAAAATTATGACGCCGACTCGGGAGAGAGAAAAGTAGCAAGCGTCTCTTTAACCCGAGGCACTGTCATACCATGATACTTAATACCCATAGCATTACTATAGTTAGACGTAGGGCATTAAACACATAAAATAGAAACCGACTTATTCCACGATCTTGACACCTCAGTGTGGTGTGGAGATAGGGAAAAACGGCAGTCCCCGACGAGGAGGCTGAGATACAGAGTTTTTCTGTTTTTAGATATATTTCATCTAATAAACTCCTTATTTTCACTCTCATAAAGCTCAGCTGGCCAGAAAATATTTAACTAGCAACAGCACTAGATAAACCTCCTTTTAAAGCTCCTCTTTATTCAACAGAGTTATGAGCTGACTTATTTATTCATTTATTGAAAACTCAAACATCTGCCTTTTTTTAATATCTTTATTTGTTTTGTTCTCTTTTTCTAAACAAAACACTAACGATACCAATTCCTCGGAACTGGAAATCGCCAGCACTGGATCTGGCAGGTGAAAGCTGAGATAGGGCGGAGCCCGTCCCAACCCCCGCTGTCAGATCCGTTTGCGAACCCCAAAATGCGAGTCGCCGCCGTGCATCGGCAACAGCGGGACCCGCGCGGGGAGCGCGAACCGAACCGTCCTCCTCGAAGAACGCCCGGCGGGAGCGGAGCGTCCTCACGGACAGTTTCTCGCAATGCTCACAGTCAGCCCCCTCGAGAACTGACTGTGGCATGCTCCACTCCCAAATAGTAACAAAAAGCTGATGTGTGTGTCCCCACCCGTGATATAACGTGGGCAGGGAACAACACAAAAGCTGCTTGCTCTCTTTTGCCATAATATATATATATATATTGCAACTTGACAGACAACAATAAATATGACAAGGACAGAATACACAGATCGCTTGCTGAAGGCAACAGAAGCTGTCGCGGTCTGTTTTCTGGTGTGCTTTATAGCTTCCTGGTCTATGACGTCACCGCCTATGACGTCTCGCTCTTCCATTGGACTGATTATACACGTGCTTCACGACGCAATCACGCAGAGCGTTCCCACCGCGTCTCAACGCAGCTCGAGTTCCCTTGAAAGGGAACTAAGTTACATGAAACAATCCAACTACATATTTTACACCACTGACAAGGGAAAAGTCACTACTCACGGTGTCTAAGGCTAGCTTCTAGCTTTCTGCTGCTTCTCTTTCAAGGTAGTGACGAAACGCGCTCTGTAGCGCTGTTTGTTTGCTGTCGGCTACGGTAGAAACATGACGTCACAATATGTCGACCTTCATAGAAGGGGGTGCCTGCGGTTATGTAGATATAAATGTCTCATTGTAAGGTAATAAAAACATTACGGTTTATTAAGTAAGTTCTTTAAACAACACTGAAAACATAGTTATGAATGTCATATTGCAATTCTGTTAATAGATACTCAAAATTATTACACATTGCACCTTTAAGAATAGTTCCATCATTAATGAATAACTACACAGGAACAAATGAGTAACACAATATTAACAGTCTAGTAACAACTATTAACTAACAAGAAGCTCTTATTAATTAATTAAGTAATAGTGCTCAGTTGAATGATGTAGTTCACTATTAGTTAACATTTTAAGCTTCACAAGGACTGAATCATTCTTTGTTGATATTAATTCAAAGATTTAATGTAAAGGATTACAGCCAGACAGCATGGTCACATTGATACAATGTTTAGTTTTGATCCAAACCATCATTTTGATTGAGATTGACATTTCAATGTTCAAAGTGTTGTTGGATCAGCATTGAAATTTTGATGAAAGCCGACAGGACACATGGGTGGAGACAGTAACATTGAACTATCAGTGATTTGTAGTTGATGCGCACAAGATCATTCAGGCATGTATCTCTGCAGAACACTAGTGTGTGTTTCTCAATCAGTTTTCAACGCTTTACCCGATTTGCTCTAATCCACTGGGGGCTTGGTTTAGGAGTTGGCCTTCATGATTTTAGCAAGTCTGCTGAAAAATGGTTGAAAACATTCAAAGCTTGTTCGTATTCATACAAGCGCTGCACAGACCAATCGGCGACTGACTTGAAGCAGTGTATGCTGGTTAGAAATTGTATCTGACTTAAACGTGCAGTGTGTATATTTTAGCGACATCTAGCGGTTCGGTTCCGAGTTGCATGAGGGCTCAGCCCACTGCTCACCCCTCCCTTTTGAAGAAGCTACGGTGGCTAAAACCGGACAAACATATCGTCGTCTGAGACATCAGAGGATAGCCAGAGTGTGTAACATTGTAACTGTTTCTGTACCACAGTCCATTATAAACCACATCATGGATAAAGTTTACAAAGCCATAGTCAGGTCAGGATCAAGGGTCTTAATATATAATATAATAGTAATCAGCTGATTGTCTCACAAACGTAACCAGCACATTTCTCCCCACATAGCAAACCCATAATACAGCGAGGGAGAAGAACCACACTAAACTATGCAACTATATATATTTTTTTCTAACAGGGTAGTAAAAGTTTAGCTGGCTAAATATGAGCTGTTACTGTCGCTAAGCTGGTTAATCAATAACTACTGTTGTTTCATACCTCACAATAATGCCTCTAAATACCTCTGCAATAATAATTTATTATTTATTATTATTATTATTTTATCATGAACTTATTATTTATCTTATCTTAGTACATGTATTGTTAACAATTTGTTCTGTCTAATTTTTAAATAGGTCTTATTTCTTTTTTTTCTTTTTAAATGCGCCTTTGGGGTTGTCACAAGTAATTTCATTGTGTTACACAATGACAATGAAGTACTACTACTACTCACAGAGGACTACTATATACAGGTTTATAATTAGCATAAATAATACATAATGTGTAATTATGTTATGAAAAACATAACTCTGGTAATGACTGAAATCATTGTAAGCTTTTGGGTTTTTTGAAAAGTATTGGATAGTAACTCAAGTGTTACTACATCCTAGATAGGACTACAATTTATTTTGATCAATATTCTAAAGTGAAAGCATGGTAACTTCCTTGTAATGACTGACGTCATAGTAAGCTTTTGAAGTTTTGTAAGGTTTTGTAAAGTAATTCTTCCGTAATGGATTTTTTATCACTTGAGTCTTTTTAACTGAGAACTATAACTTGTCAGGGTTCTGTCATCTCGGTCTAGTGTGTTTCTTGGTTTTGTGACAGAGCCCTGACACTACCGTGTTTTACTCTCTTTGTCTGTGTGTCTTGTTGTGTTCTGTTCCCTTTCAGTTCAATCACGTTCGATGTAGTCGGACGTACCGTACTGATTGGGATCACGGGAGCCTGTCATCTTCGAGTATTGAAAAAACATGCCAATGCACATTGGTGTGCGAGATTTGCATCTTTGCATCCGCCCCGCAGCGCAGGTATAAATACGGAAGCGGATGAACGCACCTCTTGTCTTTCGCTTCGGAGCTGATCTGATGTCGATGTCTCTGAAGAGTGTTGGAGTGTTTTCAACGAGCGAGTGTGTGTGCTTCTTCTGGAAGTCTCTCCCGGTGCTGGTGTGTTACAGCGCGAGTGCAGCGCTGATTGTGGGCCTTCTGAGTTGTCAACTGCTGTTTTAACAGCATTCTTTGTGTTTGTTTGTACTGACCGTTGGTTAAAGGGCGAAGAAAGTGAGTGCTTCACTGGTACAGGCTGCACTATCTCCTGTCAGTGTTGCCGCGGTCATTCCCCTGTGGAATCCGGCATTAGTGATAGCGCTATTTCCTGAAAGAGCAACACGGGTGTGTCTGCGTCTTTATCAAGATGCCATTCCACCCGTGCGTTTCTGGATGTGGTCGTTCCCTATCCCCAGGTGACGGTCACAATAGATGCATCACGTGTTTGGGCTTACAGCAAGATAAAGTAGCTTTTGTGAATGGTTCATGTTCTCATTGCGGGAACATGACTATCTCGCTGCTGAGATCAAGACTCGCTTTCATCCGTGAAGGTGGAGTCCCCATTCCCATGCCCCACTCTAGCGCTCCTTCTGGCCCAACCCAGAAGAGAACAATTGCGCCGTGTGGGATGGGTGATCTGAGGATCACAGTGAGGGCTTCCCCATCCGGTTACCATTCCCCGTGGGCCCCTCACTCCTCTGTCGCACTGCAGCCGGTGGAGCTCCCTGTGGAACGTGCTGATCCCTCTGTAGTGGACCGACCCGCCTATTCTTTCAGGGCTTCTCCTGAGGACAGGATGTCGATCGGAAGGGGAGCAGGACTCTGGAGACTCTGGAGATCCAGAAATGTCAGCTATGCTGAAACGGGCCGCCAAGATGGTCGGGCTCTGGGGCGGGCCATCCTGGTCCTCAGCGCGCCGTCTGGTGCCTTTTTTTCCCGAAGTGCATGAGGAGGTTACTAGGTCGTGGATGGCACCTTTCTCTGCCAGAAACTGCCTTAGTTCCTCCTCCCCCCTCACTACCCTTGATGGAGGAACGGTGAAGGGTTACGAGGCTATCCCTCCAGTGGAGCGGTCTGTCGCAATGCAACTGTGTCCACCGACCGCTACCTCTTGGAAGGGTGATCCTCGTCTCCCCTCTAAGACATGTAAGTTATTGTCCGTTCTCACAGGCAAGACTTACAAAGCCTTTGGGCAAGCTGCTTCCTCCCTGCATGCCATGGTGTTACTGCAGGTCCACCAGGCCAAAGCACTAATGGACATCCACGAGGGTAATCCAGACCGTGAGCTCCGCACTGCAAACGACCTTGCCCTCCGGGTTGCAGCTTGCGCGGTTGCTCTGGCGATGTCAACTTTAGTGGCCCAGGAGCTCCATCTCTGGCTCAATCTGGGTGATATAAGGGAGGTGTGTCAAAGTCAGGGTGGAAGAGGAGCAGATGCTTCCCTCGACAGCCCCTCCCTGGCTCATTCCTCTGAGGGAGGATCTTCTCTCTCAGGGATGGGGCACCGTATGGCATCTGCATCCACTCCAGACCTCTGGAAACTCCATGTCTGGTCCCTGGACGGGACTACTACCACAAGCTGTAGTAGATACCATCACTTCTGCGAGAACATTCTATACGTGGCATGTTTACGCCCTGAAGTGGAACCTGCTCGTTAAGTGGTGTTTTTCTCACGAGAAGACCCCCGAAGATCGGTACTGTGCTTTCCTTCCTGCAAGTTGGATTGGAGCGAGGGCTGTCTCCCTCCACCCTCAAAGTGTATGTTGCCTCTATTGCCACACATCACAATGCAGTTGATGGGAGATCCGTGGGGAAGCACGACCTGATCGTCAGTTTCCTGAGGGGCACGAGGAGACTGAATCCGCCTCCCGATTCTCACGTAATCCTGAGATCCTGGCCTGGATATGTACCATGTTCCTACCACTCCCTTTCGGGACCAGGTGTTAAACCTATAAGCGGTGCCCCCAATGGAGGCAGACCCAGCCCTGTCTTTTCTCTGTCCCATCTGCGCTCTGCGCCTGTACGTGGACAGAATGCAAAGCCTCCGGACCTCAGACCAGCTCTTCGTCTGTTACGGAGGCCAGCAGAAGGGAAAGACCATCTCCAAGCAGAGGTTGACCCACTGGATTGTGGATGCCATTGTCTTGGCGTCTTGCCTGCCCGGAAACGGCCAGTCCATATGTGTAACCTCCACATGATACCTCCCTACAGGCAGGATGTGGATTCTGCGGCGTCTCCCTTTCCACTGAAACGGCACGCCTTAACCAGTGTCTGTCTGAGTGGGTCATGCGGTGAACTTCCCTGGCCTAAGCCCTGTCCCATCACCGCCTCAATAGATGCGGGGGGTTCAGGAGGCTTCAGCTAGGCACTGCTAGGTGGCAGCACTAGGTGGCGTTTTAATTAGGATCCCAATCAGTACAGTACGTCCGACTATGTCAAACGTGACTGAACTGAAAGTGAACGTTTCGGTTACGTATGTAACCCTCGTTCCCTGAAGGAGGGAAAGGTGACGTAGTCTCGTCGCCACTAGAGCTGGATCACCACTGACTCCGGGCTCCGCTTGGCTCCTCAGCGAAAAACAAGTGGTGCGTGCATCCGCTTCCGTATTTATACCCGCGTTGCGGGACGGACCGTGAGATGCAAATCTCGCACGCCAATGTGCATTGGCTCGTTTCTTCAATACTCAAAGATGACAGGATCCCTAAGCGTGATCCCAATCAGTACGGTACGTCCGACTACGTCTCTGATCCCTCCTTCAGGGAACAAGGGTTACATGCGTATCTGAGACGCTCTGCACACGGTGGGTGTTTCCACGGCCACATGCTTTTCTGTTGTGTTTCTATCTTGTGCTGCATCGCACAAAGCTAGTGTTTCTCACTGGCTGTGTGGGTTCTTGTTATCTTGTTCTAAACACGTGGCTTATGAATGCCCCTCATTAGCTGTGTGTTCAGTTTCCTCACCTGTCCTTCCTCATTACCAGCCTTGTTTGCTGTCCTATTTATTCCCCTTGTGTTTACTGTTCTGGGCTAGATCATTGTCGTACATCGTCACATGCTGTCGTGTTTGATTTCTGTCGTGTCTGATGATTCCTGTCGTGTATGTTTCCTGCCTAGTCAGTCGTGTTGTGAGTCTACCAACATAATCAAGTCTAGTCTCTAGTCATTCCCCCCATGGGGTAGTTTCTGTTTGTGTTTTACTTTTATATTAATAAAGCCCATATTCCTCTGCATCCTTGAGTCCTCACTTCAACCATTACCTCAACCTGTGACATTACTTAATAATTTGTTAATCAGAGTTTCTTGTTAGTATACAATTGTTACTAGAATGTTAATATTGCGTGTCTTATTTGTTTTTGTGTAGTTATTCATTAAAGATGGAACAGTATTTTAAAGTGTTACCTGAAACACTAATAAAAGTTAGTAATTATGTCTGAAAACACTGTTTTCAACAACTAGGGATGGAAAAACGTCTCAGGTTATGACTGTAAACCTGGTTCCCTGAAGAGGGAGCGAGACACTGCGGTGAGACGCTGTGGGAACGCCTTTGCGTGATTGCGATATGTAGCACCTATGAAATCAGTCCAAATGGTGTGACGGAAAGTGACGTCATCAACCAGGAAACTATAAAGCATACCTGGAACAAACAGTCTCTAGCTTCTGATAGGCTGAAGCAAGTCGCTCACAGGCATTCAGGGAGTATGGTAGTGCGACGCAGCATCTTGTTCCCTCTTTAGGGAACCAGGGTTACAGTCTGAGACGTTCCCTTTCAAGGGAACTTGAGCTGCGCTGAGACACTGTGGGAACACTATACCCACGACGTTATAGTAACAAGTGTCTGTCCATGTGAAATCTCTGCACACACTAAGACTAAACCACCTGCGCTCCTGGAGTGGAGCCGAGGTCAAGGTAATAAAACCTCACTAATGTCTGTGTAATGATCTACAGGTCCTTCTCAAAAAATGTTGTAATATGATATATTGTTTTAATACTGATGATTTTGGCATACAGCTCATGAAAACCTAAAATTCCTATCTCAAAAAATTAGCATATCATGAAAAGGGTCTCTAAACAAGCTATTAACCTAATCATCTGAATCAACTAATTAACTCTAAACACCTGTAAAAGATTCCTGAGGCTTTTAAAAACTCCCAGCCGGTTTCATTACTCAAAACCGCAATCATGGGTAAGACTGCCGACCTGACTGCTGTCCAGAAGGCCATCATTGACACCCTCAAGTAAGAGGGTAAGACACAGAAAGAAATTTCTGAAAAAATAGGCTGTTCCCAGAGTGCTGTATCAAGTCCCTCGGTGGGAAGTCTGTGGGAAGCAAAAAGTGTGGCAAAAAACGCTGCACAACCAGAAGAGGTGGCCGGACCCTGAGGAACATTGTGGAGAAGGACCGATTCCAGACCTTGGGGGACCTGCGGAAGCAGTGGAATGAGTCTGGAGTAGAAACATCCAGAGCCACCGTGCACAGGCGTGTGCAGGAAATGGGCTACAGGTGCCGCATTCCCCAGGTCAAGCCAATTTTGAACCAGAAACAGCGGCAGAAGCACCTGACCTGGGCTACAGACAAGCAGCACTGGACTGTTGCTCAGTGGTCCAAAGTACTTTTTTCGGATGAAAGCAAATTTTGCATGTCATTCGGAAATCAAGGTACCAGAGTCCGGAGGAAGACTGGGGAGAAGGAAATGCCAAAATGCCTGAAGTCCAGTGTCAAGTACCCACAGTCAGTGATGGTCTGGGGTGCCATATCAGCTGCTGGTGTTGGTCCACTGTGTTTTCTCAAGGGCAGGGTCAATGCAGCTAGCTATCAGGAGATTTTGGAGCACTTCATGCTTCCATCTGATTACATTTTTCAGCACGACCTGGCACCTGCTCACAGTGCCAAAACCACTGGTAAATGATTTACTGACCATGGTATTACTGTGCTCAATTGGCCTGCCAACTCTCCTGACCTGAACCCCATAGAGAATCTGTGGGATAATTTGAAGAGAAAGTTGAGAGACGCAAGACCCAACACTCTGGATGAGCTTAAGGCCGCTATCGAAGCATCCTGGGCCTCCATAACACCTCAGCAGTGCCACAGGCTGATTGCCTCCATGCCACGGCGCATTGAAGCAGTCATTTCTGCAAAAGGATTCCCGACCAAGTATTGAGTGCATAACTGAACATAATTATTTGAAGGTTGACTTTTTTGTATTAAAAACACTTCTTTTATTGGTCGGATGAAATATGCTATTTTTTTGAGATAGGAATTTTGGGTTTTCATGAGCTGTATGCCAAAATCATCAGTATTAAAACAACAAAAGACCTGACATATTTCAGTTGGTGTGCAATGAATCTAAAATATATGAAAGTTAAATTTTTATCATTACATTATGGAAAATAATGAACTTTATCACAATATGCTAATTTTTTTAGAAGGACCTGTAATATCACTAAATCACAAACATATTGGAGGGAAACTCCTGACAATAATGTTTTAGAAGCAGCCATACTCCTAGTCTCTTTGTCTGACGTCTCACAGTGCCACGAAGGAACGTTACTAAAGGGTGTCTTCCCAAGGATACAACACTTAAAGGGACGTGGTAAGAAGCTAAGGCCACCATTTACACCTTAAGTGTGGAGGGCGAAAACCCTGCAGAAAAACGCTTCTGCAGGAACTCCAACACTGCGCCCACTGGGCAGATAACTGGGTCCAGCTTTTGCTCTCCGCACCAGGAATTGAAAAAATATCCAATTCAAGGTGTAGAGTTTCCTCATGGAGGAAGCTCTGGATTGGAGGATTGTCTTAACAACCTTTGTTGAGAGACCTCAACTTATGAGCTGGGCCCTCTCAGAAGCCAAGCCCAAAGTTTCCACAATTATGGGCAGGGATAAAGTATCAACGAGCTCGCCTGAGAGAAAAGGTCCCCCCTGAGCGGAATCTCATGAGGAGAGCCGTCGAGAAGAGACTCTAGGTCTGAGAACCATACCCGGCGTCCCGGCGAACTCTCTCCTGAACTCCTGGGAGCAGAGCGATAGGGGGAAATGTGTACAGACGTGACCTCGGCCACATCTGCACCATAGCGAAGAGGAGAGGAGAATGGAGGAGCAGAATGACTGAGTGAGAATGACAGTGGACAGTGTGTTGTCTCTTAAGATGCATTTATTTATTTTCCGTCCATGCCCAAAGCTAACGTTAACAGCTGACCGGTGTTTTAAAAATGGCGTCCCAAAGTTTTAGTTTTCGAACGTTAAGATAATCCCACCCCCAGCTCCTGACGTAACCGGTTCTTATAACCGGTCCATGCTGAGTGGAACCTGTTTTGCTTGGCCCAAAGCCAGGTTTATTTGCGTGGAAAAGCAAAGAACCGATTTGAAACTAGGCTCTGGCTCTGAACCAGCACCAGAACTGCCTTGGTGGAAAAGGGGTATGAAGGAAACATCTGTCGTTAGCATTACGCAACAAAAAAAAGCCCCCAAGACTGGGCCTTGGGCGAGGAACCAAGGTCTCTTCCACATGACTAAGGCACGTAGGCATCGCTGCGTGACCTTGATAATGCGAAACGGATTTCCCCTCTGAGAAATCCCCTTGTTTCTGAACCACCACTGCAGGGGTCTCATGTACAGGAGGCCAAAAGTTATTACGTTGGACGCAGCTGCCATAAGATCCAACAGTTCCTGAAACTTTTTCATGGTGAGCGACTGGCCTAGTTTTACCCCATTTTTACGGCTGAGAGAATCGATGCTATACGAGCAGGGGATAGTTGTGCCTGCATCGTCGTCAAATCCCAAACCGCGCCTAGAAAAGTAGTCGTCTGAGCTGGAAGGAGCACACTCTTCTTGGCGTTGAGCCTCAGCCCCAACTTTAGACATCTCGATGCCGAACCGCCATCTGCTTGGATTGAGCTACAATCAACCATTCGTCGATATAATTCAACACGCAAATGCCCTGGAGTCTCAGTGGAGCCAGAGCTGCATCCATGCATTTTGTGAACCTAGAAACCTAGGCCGAAGGGAAGAACCCCATATTGGTATGCTTCGCCCCCGAAAGCGAACCTCGGGAACTTCCTGTGATGAGGATGGATGGCTACATGGAAGTACACGTCCTTCAAATCTATCGTAACGAACCAGTCCTCGGACTGAATCTATGACACGATCTGTTTGATTATAAGCATTTTGAACTTGAGTTTTGGAACCCTGCGGTTTAGTTGACACAGGTATAGAATAGGACGCAGCCCTCCATCCTTCTTTGGAACAATGAAGTAACGGCTGTAAAACCCTGACTCCCTGTAAAACCCTGACTCACATTTTTCAATGGATTGCCTTAACTCACACTGAGTACATAATTGGTCCCATTGTCTGACCTGAGAACTTTCACTGGTCCCCTTTTGGCTTCAAACCAAAAAAAAAAATTGGTATAGCATTTAGACAGGAATCAGTGTCCAGTGAAGAAGCAACTTTGATGTGCACTGCACAAATTGCTAAGCAAGTGAAGATAATGCCATATTTCTTGACAAGGGTTCTTCCGCGTTTAACCATGAATGGTCCAAATTAATCTGCACCTACTCTAGTAAAAGGTGGATCATCTGGCAACACCCTGTCTGATGGTAAGTCTGCCACTATTTGTTTGCTTTCGCAGAAGAGTCTGTACTTCTTGCTCTATAACCAGAGCCTGCTCGGGGTCCACCACCATAGGGAGGACCCCTAGAAATCTGAGTGGACGAGAACCGAAATTAATTCTGTAACCCTGTCTATTGTGAGCAGGACCCAACGAGATATATTTGGCAGTAGTTTCCACGCTGCCAGAAAATCTGCTAAGGGGACCAGTCTCTCGAGACTGGCATCTAGTAGTGGTTGAACAGCCACCTTGGTGCCCTGAAATGGCAAACCGGCAGGGAACAATCAAACTCACTGTTCTACGAACCTCTTTGGAGGATTGTAGGGGAACGCTGACACCTCTGTGCCCTGAAGCGATGAACCGCAAGGGAACAATCGAACTGGCAGCACTGCGGTTCTCCTCGGAGGGTCGCCCCCTAGAGGGCACTGAAGAGAAACGGGCACCGTGTAATGAATGTAAGGTGGAATTCGTTTCTCCCCAAAGGGGACTGCCCTCAGAAGTCTGACGGCCTCTGTGTCGAAGCCTGAATGCCCCCTTAGTCGAAGCCTTCTTTGAGATAATGATTGTCCTCAGATCTGTCTTATCTCAAGATGACTACGGTTGAGACTACTAAAGGAACCAGCCTCTCAAGACTGGGCTGTAGTATAGCTCTAGAAGCCAATCCAGTGTCCTAAAACGGATAACCGGGAGGAACAACCAAACTGACCCCTCTTAAACCCGCCTTCTGCGAGTCAGACACTGAGACTAGAACTCGCTGGAGAACGCTGTGCCTCAAAGCACACGTTGGTTCTGGAGTTGGCTGAACGGACCCTGAGGGCACCTAAGGGAGATGGGCATCGTATAATGAGATGTTATCCATTTACCCTGGGAATTCACCATTTATTTCCTCAGAATTAAATGACTTTCTATAGCAGATGAGTACATATTTAATTTTCTCAAAAATTAAATGTAGCCAAATATCAACCAGACAAGTAAACACTGTCTGGATGAAAGGCTGAATACTATATAAATACAGACATCTAACTCCTCTAAAATCAGAAAAGAACATATTCATTTTCTAAAAAATGAAATGCAGCTAAATATCAACCAGACAATTAAACGTTCTGGATGAAAGGCTGAATAGTATATTAATACAGACATGTAACTCCTCAAAGATCAGATAAGTACATATTTAATTTTTCTCATATTAAATGCAGCCAAATATCAACCAGGCGAGTAGAAACGGTCTAGGTGAAAGGCTGAATATAGTGTATTAATACAGACATTAAATTAGAAGAGTATTTAACATTCAATTTAATCAAAATGAAATGCAGCCTGAAACAAGCAGACCATAGAACCATACCCTAAAGAACCTTACCCTAAATAATAGTCTGCAAATATAATTAGTTTCCACACAATCATAAGATAAAAAGAGAAAGGTAAAATCCTGTTTGCTCAGTTCCCTGCGCATATATATATATATATATATATATATATATATATATATATATATATATATATATATATATATATTTTGTGGACTCATTATCTACATGTTGCCTCAGCAAACACAAGATGAGCAACTAGATTCATATTGAAGAGAGGCAGACCCAAAACCTATGTGCTGCCTCTGCAAACGTGAGACCCGAGCCAAAGATTCTTTATTGACATTCTTACCCCAAGAAGAAAGCCAACATGAGCAGAGCTAAAACTCTCGATAGTGCATATTTTACACTTCGGGAATTATGAATGAATACTCTCAGCCCCCTTTTACTAGAGCTTGACCGTGCATGCTCCTCTCCCAAACAAACAACACATAAATCGTGTGTATCCCCACTTGTAATGAAGCGAGGGCAGGGAGGAACACATGATCCAAAATGTTGTTTGTTCGCCATTATACTCCTGTCTATATATATATATTATGCTTGTGAGTGCGAATGGCAAGAATTTCAGTCAACTCTTTACGTGAAACAATTCACATACTCCGTTTTCTTCATGAAAAACATTTCTTTAATCCAGACTCATTAATAAATCAAACAAAGAAAAGAAAAGAAACAAAATATAATCTTAAATCCTAAATATCACTGATGTGGTAAAGAAAACTGTGTGACTCCACTCTATTTCCTATAAAGATACACAACCGCATCACTTACAGTCGCAATTCTTAAAGGGCCAGTGCAAAATTTTAAGATATAAAATATTTCAATGTAAATATAGAGAATATTAATCTAAATAGTACACACAAATAAAGAAAGTTTACAATAAAAACACAAATATTCAAATACTGAAAAGCACCACACAATATGCAATAATTGTCAGTGAACATAAGCAAAATTAGGGTCCTATATTACCGGCCTCTAACTCTTTTAAACAATTACTTAAAATTACACAAAAGAAGCCGTATTACTTTAATATCCTTAGTAAATTCTTAAAGTCCAAAGTAACACAAATTTGGGTTCTTAAAGACGTATTGCCTTCATTATACACATTCTTCCTCCTGCAATAGGCAAAGTTTTGTTATGGGTCTTTCCAAAATGTTAGTTTTTTCCTTAATGTTACTTGTCGGAGGAGACCCTTCTTATCAGGAATGGTTTCAATAACCCTTGCTAATACCTATGAATTCCTGGGGGCGGACTCACCAACTACCAGAACAATATCTCCAACAGAGAAGTTTCTTGTTGTGTTATTCCACTTCTGTCTCTGTTGCAACTGCGGAAAGTATTGACGACTTCAACGTTTCCAGAACAGATCAGAAACGTACTGAACCTGTTTCCATCTGCATTGAGATTACAGGTCATCTTTGTCAAACATTTTTGAAGGAAACGATGGCTTTGACTTCAGTAACAACAAATGGTTTGGAGTTAAAGCTTCCAAATAATTTACATCACTTGATTCTGCTGTGATTGGATGACTGTTGATTATAGCCTCTGCTTGACAGAAAACTGTTTGAAGGCATTCCTCATCAAGAACTTGTTCTCTGATTGTAGCATTAAGGATCTTTCTTGTTGAGCGTATCAATCTTTCCCATGCCCGCCATGGTGAGATCCAGTGGGAGGAGGATTGAAAACCCACTTAATTCCTTGCTGACTAAGATGGTCCTGAATATTTTGGTTGTTCCATTTTTCAATGGATTGCCTTAACTCACATTGAGTACATAAGTGGTCCCATTGTCTGACCTGAGAACTTTCACTGGTCCCCTTTTGGCTTCAAACCGGCGTATAGCATTTAGACAGGAATCAGTGTCCAGTGAAGAAGCAACTTTGATGTGCACTGCATAAATTGCTAAGCAAGTGAAGATAACGCCATATTTCTTGACAAGGGTTCTTCCGCGTTTAACCATGAATGGTCCAAATTAATCTGCACCTACTCTGGTAAAAGGTGGATCATCTGGCAACACCCTGTCTGATGGTAAGTCTGCCACTATTTGTTTTCCTGTTGAGGAATGTAAACAATGACAAATAAGACATCTTGCCAGCATTTTTCTGATTACAGATTTGGCACCAAGTATCAAGTATTTCTGTTGCAGTGTTGAAATCATGTGATTTCTACCACCATTTACTGTTTTCTCATGACCATTCTGGAGGATTAAGTTGGTGACATGAAGATCCTTTGGAATAAGCATAGGCCGCTTACGTTCTTCTGGTATAGCAGCATTGCACCGACATTTAAAACTTAATTGTGCTACTGTAGATCGAACTACTCGCTTTGACAGTATTTCACTATTTCAAACTCAGCCTCTTTCAAATTATCAACAGAAATTTTGCTTCCTTTTCATTTAGCTTTGTCATTTGGCATCTTTTTGTTCACAGTCTGCTTGCTTTTACTTGAGTGGGCTAAAGTCTCTGCAGTAGTAAGGGTCTTTCTCCTTTGCACAAGTTCCAACAGCATGGTTTTCAATTTTATCATCCACGCTAAAACGTGCTGAAGCTTTAACAAAGAGGAGAAATAAATCTTCAGTTTTCTAACTGAACTGTTATTGTGTTGGGCTTGAATTGACCAACACTTACCTCTTGATCTCTAAATCATCTGAAGATATCATAATTTGGTCCATGTTCTTTGGCCACTCATCTGTGAATTGATAAAGAAATTCTGCGCCTGAGATCCATTTTTCATTTAGCAAGAAAGTGTTAACCTTCTGCCCTCTTGAGGCTGGTTGTCACACTACTGCAAGGATGAAGACACAGAGAATGGCGTTAACAGGTTTTATTTTAGACACTGTATGCAACTCCTGAATACAGGAATGAGCTTCGAGATCCACACAGGGAACACAGGGAGAAGACTTGAACTTGAGTCCGTCTTGTAGATACTGGAAAATAGCTGACCACTGGAATCCTGATAGAGATCCGCGAATTCCACTGTAGAACACAGAGAGGCGGTTTGGAGAATCCCGGGGAACCACCGCACACAGAGGCTGCTTGGAATATACACACAATATACACACAAGGTTAGTGTCCTCGAAGTACTGCAGCTGGCCCCGTCGTCGTGGAGAATCCAAGATGGTGCGGACCTGGTATACGGCTTCATCTGTGGGGTCCACTGGAGGAGGAGGGGGTACTTCGCCAGCTTCAGCTTCTGTGAAAGGGGAAGAGAGAGGTGCAGTGTAGGGTTTTAATAAGGAAACATGGAAGGTGGGTGCAATCCGGTAGTGATGGGGTAGTGCAAGTCGATACGTGACGTCATTGACCTGCCTCAGCACCGCGAATGGACCTATGAACCTGGGACTCAGTTTACGGGAGGGCAGTCGGAGGCGGATATCCCTGGTGGAGAGCCACACCAGCTGACCAGGAGTGTAGTGGGGTGTGGGTCCTCGATGTACATCGGCCTGTTGTTGGAACCTCCGTACTGCCCCTTGTAGGTGGACGTGGGCTGCGTCCCAGACCCTCTCACTCTCGGTGAACCAGTGCTGGACCGCTTGAACGTCCGATGGTTCGCCTGTCCATGGGAACAGAGGTGGTTGGTATCCCAGAACGCATTGGAACGGCGTCAAGCCTGTAGATGTTTGGCGTAGAGAGTTCTGGGCATACTCTGCCCATGGGAGGTACTGGTCCCAGCGGTCCTGTGCGTCATGGCAGTAGGTTCTCAGGTATCTCCCTATCTCCTGGATCTTACGCTCCGCTTGGCCGTTGGATTGAGGGTGGTCCCCCGACGTCAGGCTGACCGATACTCCTAGAAGCTTAAAGAACGATTTCCAGACTCTTGATATGAACTGTGGTCCCCGATCCGATACTATGTCCTCTGGGATTCCGAAGTGGCGAAAAATCTCGGTGAATAACATCTCTGCTGTCTTGAAGGCTGTGGGGAGTCCGGAGAGGGATATCAATTTACAGGACTTGGAAAATCTGTCAACGACCACTAGAATGCAGGTCTTGGAGTTGGACGATGGTAGATCGGTAACAAAATCCACGGCGAGATGGGACCAGGGTCTGTTCGGAATTGGTAGGGGCATGAGCTTCCCTTCTGGGAGATGTCGAGGTACCTTGGCCATAGCACAAGCGGTGCACCCCTGCACGTATCGGGAGATATCCTGGGCCATGCCGGGCCACCAGTAGCGCTGTTGGAGGAGTGAGAGGGTTTGTTGGCTGCCTGGGTGTCCAGAGCCCGGAGAGGTGTGTACAGAGTCCATGAGGTGAAGGCGGAAGTTGGTAGGTACGAAAACCTTCCCCTCAGGACCCCCCGGCGGAGCAGGTTCGGTAAGGGTGGCGTTGGCAATGAGTTTGTCGATGTTCCACTGGATGGGACTGACAAACATGGCTGGAGGGAGTATGGTTTGGTTGATTTCTGTGGAGGTTTCGAATTGATAGAGGCGTGATAGAGCGTCTGCTTTGAGATTCTTGGAACCCGGGCGGTAGGTAACTGTGAAATTAAAGCGTGTGAAAAAGAGAGCCCACCGAGCCTGGCGAGGATTTAATCTTCTGGCCTCCTGGAGATACTCAAGGTTGCGGTGGTCTGTAATTACTTGAAATGGGTGGTTGGCTCCCTCCAGCCAGTGTCTCCACTCCTCTAAAGCTAATTTAATAGCCAAGAGTTCTCGATTACCGAAATCATAATTCTGCTCTGCCGGGGACATCTTGCGTGAAAAGAAGGCGCATGGATGGAGTCGTGGAGTGGTCCCCTGCCGCTGTGAAAGAACAGCTCCAACTCCGTTGGTGGACGCATCCACTTCCACTATGAACGGGAGATCAGGGTTGGGATGACACAGCGTAGGAGCAGAACAGAAGAACAGCTTTCTTCAAACCCTCAAAGGCCTCGGAAGCTTCAGCAGACCAGGTTAACCGTGTGGTACCCTTCTTCAGCATGGAAGTTACTGGAGCGCAGATCTTAATATAATCGCGGATGAACCGACGATAGAAATTGGCAAAGCCAAGAAAACGTTGCAGCTCCTTCAGGGACTGGGGTTTAGGCCAGTTGATCACCGCTTCTACCTTATTTAGATCCATAGAAATGCCGTCTGGCTGAATCACGTACCCCAGGAAGTGCATGGATTCTTGATGGAACTCGCATTTTTCTAACTTCAGGTACAGTTGGTACTCACGGAGGCGTTTAAGGACTTGCTTCACCTGTAGTACATGTTCATCGAGGTTGGAGGATTAGATTAGGATGTCATCAATGTAGATGACCACAAACCGATGGAGCATGTCTCGGAATATCTCGTTCATGAAGCCCTGGAAGACTGCTGGACTATTCGACAGCCCGAACGGCATAACCCGATATTCATAGTGCCCAGCAGGAGTGATAAAGGCAGTCTTCCACTCATCGCCTTCACGTACACGAACCAGGTTGTAAGCACTTCTCAAATCGAGTTTGGTGAAGACCCGAGCTGAACGTCGCTGTTCCAGAGCCGAAGGTACCAAGGGCAGTGGATATCTGTACTTGATGGTAGAAGCATTAAGGATGCAGTAATCAATGCATGGGCGCAGTCCTCCGTCCTTTTTCCCGACGAAGAAGACGCTCGAGGCGGCAGGGGACGTAGAAGGTCGAATGTATCCTTGGCGTAAGGCTTCCTCCACATACTCCTCCATGGCCTTCTGCTCCGGGATGGACAACGGTTAGATCTTCCCATGCGGTAGAGTGGCCCCAGGCAGCAGGTCAATAGCACAGTCCCATGGCCGGTGAGGTGGTAGAGTGGTGGCGAGTTGTTTACTAAACACGTCCTGGAAGGCCCGGTATTCCGGAGGGATCTGGTGGGAAGACTCGGTGACTGGACTTTCGACGGAGGTTGAACCCAGGACTGCTGAGACAGCGGATATGGCGGATGAGGATTGTTTCTTGACAGGACGTAGACAATGCTTTTTACAGTGATCACTCCAACGACTTACTTCTCCAGAAGTCCAGCAGATGTCAGGCGAGTGTTGAGTAAGCCACGGGCGTCCCAGGACGATATCTGCAGTGGAGCCCTCCAGTACCAGTAAAGAGCATCTTTCTTGGTGAAGACAACCGATAGACAGGTGTAATTCGGGACTGCAGTGCTTAATACTTCTTTTACAAAGGTTTTTTCCAAGGATGGAATGTATATTCAGTGGTTGATTTAATCGTTGACGGGGGGTTTGCAAACGGTTGAGTAGAGAAGCTGAAATGAAGTTCCCCGCCGCGCCGGAGTCAATCAGAGCTTTCGCTGGAATAGAGTGTTTCAGATATGTTATTAAGACTGGAGTTTGTTTTAGGTTTAACACTGGAAATGGTAGATCTACAGTACTCACCGCCGAAAGGCTGGGACGGACGGGACATTCGACACGATAATGTCCAGAAGCACCACAGTAGAGACATAGATTATTAGTTCGACGTCGGTTACGTTCAGATGTAGTTAAACGTCCTGTATCGACTTCCATTGGCTCAGGTACTGGAGGGCTTAAGGACGAGGAGATGCGAGTACGAGCAGGGAGATTAGACAAACATGCAGTGCGACGTTGGTCTATGAGGATCGAGCGTTGGATGAGTTTTTCAATCCCAATGGTGTCATCATAGATGGCCAATTGTAGCCCGACATCTGGGTTGAGTCTTTGACGATAAGCGCTCATCAAAGCGATTGCGTTCCATCCGCTGCTTGCCGCGATCGTCCGAAACTTCAAAGCGTATTCTGAAACAGAGGAGGTGCCTTGTCGTAGGCGAAACAGCTGATCATGAACGGAGATGGCACTAGAAGTTTGAGCGAATACAGTGTGAAAATGTTCAAAGAATCCATTTAAAGTCTGTAATGCTGGTGCATTGGATTCCCAGAGAGCTTGAGCCCAGTTTAACACGCGATCCGAGAGCAGAGAAATTATAAAAGCAATTTTGGCTCTTTCAGAAATAAACTGAGCAGCGTTTACCTCCAAGTAGAGTTTGCATTGAAGAAGAAATCCGTTGCAATCCTCCCCGCCTGCATATGAAGCTGGTTTGGCCTTGGGACTTACTGAGGCAGGTCGGTAGTTCTGAAGAGCGTGACGGAATTCAATGAGGGTTTCTTGAAGTGATTGTTGCGGAGCGACGGCTGCATTAGCAGAGGCATCCATCAGCAGCTGAGGTGCGGCGGCACCCCGAGGGGCTTCGGTGGATGCAGCGTGGATCTCAGAAGCAGAGGAAGCTTGCATGGTGTGTGGTCAGGTCTTCTGTCACACTACTGCAAGGATGAAGACACAGAGAATGGCGTTAACAGGTTTTATTTTAGACACTCTATGCAACTCCTGAATACAGGAATGAGCTTCGAGATCCACACAGGGAACACAGGGAGAAGACTTGAACTTGAGTCCGTCTTGTAGATACTGGAAATAGCTGACCACTGGACACTTAGAACACAGAGAGGCGGTTTGGAGAATCCCGGGGAACCACCGCACACAGAGGCTGCTTGGAATATACACACACACTGGGAGGTTAGTGTAGAAGGACAATACTTGCGTAGATATATTGAGGATACTGGAACCAGACCGAAGGGTTTAGGAACCGGAGAGTCACTGGCATCAAAAGACGAGACCTGACAATGAGCTGTAGACTGACTGGGGTTTATATGCAGAGCTGGCGTGGTGAGTGAAGTGATGAGGGTGCAGGTGAGGTGAATCAGAATTCCGGTGATTGCGATCGGGACCAGGTCTGTTGGGTTGAAGCTGGCTGGGGTGTGTTGTTGGGTGAATCCGTGACACTGGTGGATTTGAGGCAGTATCGACATGGTTCCATTGTTCAATCTTTTGAGATTTTTAGAATATTTGTGACTCTGTTCACCACGAATGTTCTGAATCTTGTGCTTTCGTTTCTTAGATATTTAACCCTCTGGGGTCTAAGGTGTTTTTGGGGTCCTTGAGATGTTTTGACATGCCCTGACATTTGTGCTTTTTTTCAGTTGCTTATAAACATATTAATGGCAAATGTGTGATTACACTCTATTTAGCACAAACAGAGCTACCATAATATGTGAGCAACATGGATGTACATGTTTGTATTTTTGAGAGAATAATGTTTATACATGGTTATTGAAAAAACTAAAAATTTTAGTTTCTGAAATAAGGCCACAAAACACCTACTAAATGTGTGTCCACATTACTTTTGACTAATGGATGTTTTCGCCTAGAGTTTTTGCTTCAAAATTATCTGAAAATCATCCTGCCTAATCATTCACATAAAAGATTGATTAGAAATAGATTTCTATAGATTGATTTAAATTTTGTAAAACACTTTTTGTTTGGAAAGGCAATATGCATGGTGGTGTGAATGATCCAACACGATTATGAATAATTATGTGGTTCACACCTGAGATGTGTCACACAAGAAAGAATGCGAGGACAATATATATATATATATATATATATATATATATATATATATATATGTATATGTATATGTGTGTATATATGTATATGTGTATATATATATATATATATATATATATATATATATATATATATATATATATATATATATATACAATTCAAATATAAATTAAAGTCAAAAGCACATTTTTAGTACATAGTCATACCCGGAAACAAATCCTGTTCAAATAGGCTATATGAGCCATTCTACGGAATTTAGAAGTTACATTTGGAAACATCTTGAAAAGAAAATTGTCTTTTCCTATTGTAACTAGCATTACTTAAGACATCAATGAGAATATCACAATGACCTATTTTTAGTGATATTTAAGTTATTAGAAATCAGGGTAACACTTTAGAATACGGTTCCTTCGTTAATGAATAACTACACAAGAACCAATGAGTAACACAATATTAACAATATATTAACTATTATTAACTAACAAGAAACTCTGATTAACGAACTAGTAAGTAATAGCGCACAGATGAAAGTGGTAGTTCACTATTAACTAATCAATAACTACTATTTTTTTAATGCTTCCCAGAGAACTACTGAAAAAGTTTATTAACAATCTAGTAACTACTATTAACTAAAAAGAAACTCTGAATAACAAATTAGGAAGTAATAGTGCACAGATGAAAGTCATACTTCATACTTTTATGGGAATTACTTATCATTTGGATCCGTATTCTAAAGTGAAGATCATGGGAACTAACTAGTAATGACTCAAGTGTTACTACATGATCTAGTCATGATTTGTGCAACCAAACACAAAAGTAATTTCAAGCGTTTGAGATTGTTGGTGAACTTTAGTATACTTTTAGAAAATTTCTTTAGAAGTATAGTAACACTTGAGTCATTACTAGTTAGTTACCGTGATCTTCACTTTAGAATACGGATCAAAATAATTAGTAATTCCCATAGAACTATGTAGTAACACTTGAGTCATTACTAGTTTGTTCCCATGATTCTTTCAGTAGTTATTAATGAAAAGCCAATAAACTGTAGAATCTTCTCACTCACAAGACACACACACACACACACACACACACATATATATATATATATATATATATATATATATGCTAGGAGACATACATAAAACAGATTTTTTTGTGAGGTAAGTTAAATAATAAATTCAATCTATATGGTAATTGGATGGCTGATGACTCAATATGTTCCAGTCGTCACCGTGACCCTAGTGATTCAATGCCAGTCCAAAGGAATGCCAGAAAATTGGCCACAGGACAAGTAAGGTTCTGAGTCCCGACAACTGCATTTAAAAATCCATTTCTTTAAAATGATTCAGTTGATAAATAGACAGCATAGGCCAATTACATATTGATAATTTAGAACAGCTTACATATTGATAATTTAAACAACCTTGTGTATTCGTTTATGGTAGCAGTTCAAATGTTAATGTAGTGCTAGTCATTTATCCTGCATTGGTTATTGATTAGTTTTGTATGAATTATTAAAATTTTCAGTAGTTCTCTGGGAAGCATAAAAGAATATAGTAGTTATTGAAGTACCACTTTCATCTGTGCACTATTACTTCCTAATTTGTTAATCAGAGTTTCTTTTTAGTTAATAGTAGTTACTAGATTGTTAATAAACTTTTGTCACAAGGTGACAAATCGAGCGGAACCAATTTCCGCTGGGAGTGTGTTTCCCCCCCGGGACGATTTCACTGACACACCGTGCGGGTTTGCTTGTTGTCAGTTGCCATGACAGTGACAGCTGATTTAGCTAAGCTGTACCAGGTGCGGGCGTTTGGTGTGGGGATTTGTGATTGGGAAACACAGCCTAGAGAAGCAGTTAAAAGGAAAAGGAAAAGGCATTCTGGTGTGGTGATTCCCCGGGAGAAATCGATTCTTTTGGCAGTGGCTTGGATTTGCTGGGATTTTTGGAGCGGCTGTGAGGATCTGACTGGAAAGGGGTGCAACAGTGGTTGTGGGAGTACAAGCTGGAACGTGAATTGGATGTGAAGTGAGTGTACTTTGGAGATTGAGTCAAGATTGGAGAATGTCATCACTCGAGAGAGAAAGATAAGTAATGAAACACCGGATCCGTGTGAATGGATGTTGTGTATTGAACTGAATAAGAAATTGTGAAGTGTATTGACCACAAATATAATTGCCATCAAGAGTGTGAACTGATTCATCTGTGAAACCCTGATATCTTCTGCTGAGTGTGAAAGAGTGTTGAAGACGCTGTGTTCCATGCGGTGTGAAGTCCTCTGCATCTCTTCAGCTTCTGAGTATTGATCCAGCGCAACAGTGGAGGGATTGAACAGTGGGTGAGTGCTGGCCTTATTGCACGAAGGTTTGAGAGTGGATTGCGGTGCCCGAATTGAAGTGTCACACAGTATTGGACTTGACGTGAAGTAGTGTGTGGATGTACACATTTACTTAACCGCCAGCTCTCCAGTCCACGTCCTCGCCCAGTGTTGCGGAGCAAAGCCCTCAGGTTGAATGTGTATGTTCCATTTCGGCCACCAGGTCCTGTGATATGAGAGAGGAGTGTGATTGTCCTGTTTAACTTGTCTTGTCTATTTAAATAGAACGTTCTTCTGCCGCCACCTTCGTGTGTGCTGCCTGTTCGGAGGAGAAACACACCCCAGCCTTAGTGTTGCCGTGGGAACCACCCTGCCCAGCCATAAGCCTGAGTCTCCATTATACGGAAGGATCGTGTTTGCTCTTGTTCTCAAATGCTCCGTCTATTTAAGATTCTCCTGCCACCGCCTTCGTGTGTGCTGCCTTGTCGGAGGAGGGACACATCCCAGCCCTAGTGCCTGTGTGGAGCAACCCAGTCCAGCCGTAAGCCGATTCTCCATTATACGAAAGGATCATGTTTGTTCTTGTATCAAAGGCTTTGTCTATTTAAATAGAAGATTCGTCTGCCTCGGCCTTCCTGTGTGCTGCCTGTGCCGGACATCTACCGAATAGTTGACGCTTGGGAAAAACTTACCTGCTACCCACCTGTCCTGTGGAGAGAGTCCCCTCCTGGCCCGTGGCACCGGCCCTGGTTTGCGCGGGTCGCTGCCCGCCTGTATTACGCCGAAAAGAGTCTACTTACCACGGTACTTACCTGCACGCCGGACGGGCGTTTGACTCCTTCCTCCTCTGTGGCGGCCAGAAACCCGGGCCCTCGCAGTGAACCCCTCGGCCTCCTCCTCCCTGGAAAGAGAGACGAAGCCCGCGTTAAGACTTTTAATTCTTGCTTTTATTCAATAATGATTGTTACTTTTAGAAATTCTTCTTGTCTGCCTGATCTCTGGTACGCTCCTCGAGGTGGTCCTGGGTTTGAGGGGTGGGCGCAGTCTGGCTTGGCCCCCCCGACCTGTGACACTTTTTCATTAGTTCTCTTGGAAGCATAAAAAAATAGTAGTTATTGATTAGTTAATAGTGAACTACCACTTTCATCTGTGCGCTATTACTTACTAGTTCGTTAATCAGAGTTTCTTGTTAGTTAATAATAGTTACTAGATTGTTAATATTGTGTTACTCAATGGTTCTTGTGTAGTTATTCATTAACGAAGGAACCGTATTCTAAAGTGTTACCAAAATCAGAATTAGGTTTGGCTCTTGAAATGAATTGGCTACGCCCTCTGTTTGAATAGCAAACGCAGTATCAAAACATTTATTTTAATATTCCACAGGGATTGTGAAACACACATAAGAAACAATAACAAATTCCCCCAAAATAGTCAGTCAGTTTAAAGAAAAAGAAAAAAATCAGTCCAGTCAAATAGTTCAATGTTCAACTCAGTTGAGTTTCAATTCAGTTCCGATGTGGTTTGTCGAACAAAAGGCCTTGTTTCAAATCACTACCCGGCAGTGTGTGATAACGTTGGAGATCTCTTAAATCTTATCTGTATGTTGTATCCGAAAATGTGCAGTCCATCCACTTGGTGAGTTGATGGCCACTGGTTACAGTCACACTCCAGAATCGCTGAATCACAGGATCCCTGGCTCGCCGTAGAATCTCTCTCAACAGTGGCAAAATATGCACTGTAGTGAAACTCAGTGTGGGCGTAGGAAGAAGAAGACAGGGTCGGCAGAATTGGGAATCACACTTTATTTAGAAACAAAATAAAAGAAACAAAAAGGGGCGCTCGTGCGCCTTCACCGTAGTGAAAAACTACAGCACAATATATGAAACACTCTGCCCACTGTACCAGCTCACGCTGTATGTCTCCAGCTCTCACAGTTCAGTCAGATGACCACTCTTTCCACTTTAGCAAAACTCAGTCCGTTTGATATGCAACCCTTTCCACTTGAATAAACTCAGTCCGATGTCAGCGTGTGCGAGTCCCAAGCCTCTCTCTCCCCGCTCACTCATTCCTGGCAGCTTATATGCGGTCTCCACGCCAATCACTGCAATCAGACACAGGTGTTCATCATCTGCACTTGACCTACTTACTCACCGCACAGCTCGCTGACTCGTCTCTCGCTACAGACTTCGCTAGACCACGCCCACCTCGCCACATTCACACACAAAAAACAGTCGAAGATTCTTAAAACAAGGAAAACAAACGTGTAAACGGCAGTTTACAATAAATAAGACTTCTTTCCGCTTTTACTAGATAATAACATCGAAAATTATTTATCCTGTGTGTTAAGTGGTCTGCTTCATCTTCATCTCACGATGCACTAGACGAGAGGGTAGGAAAAGTGAAAAAAAGATCGCAAATCTTCTTTAGCTGCGCAACATAGAGTGATTCAGACAATAAACATGAATCAGCGCCATCTAGGGGAATGGAGAATCACAGCAATTACTTCAGCCCTGTACAGTTTATGTGGGCTACACTATAAATATCTTATAAAGTATTATTTTTTAAAGTAGGCCAATACTTTTATCAATTATTATTTCAAAGTATTTCAAAGTTAAGGATTCATTAGTTTGATAAAGCTTACATTGGAACAAACACTATAATAACATCTTTGTTTATGAGTTTATTTTTGACAAAACATACTATATATTTAACATATGAGCAGAAACTGGCAAACAAAAGCTTATTTGATGTCTATTTTAGAGTAAAAACTTTATGATCTATCCAAAACTAGTCAACGGAATGTTGTCTTTCATATTTCGTCTGTAACATAGTAAACAACAGTGTGCATCTGTGCCGTTCATTCATTCACACACAGGCACCCGATTCATATTTAAACAGTCTTTTTGCAACCAGCACTTGTTCTGAGGTAAATTTCCCAGGATTATTCCTCACAGCCTTGCAAGATGACATAGTACATTAATCTGATTAAACTTGGTGTGTTTTACCGAGCTGATGTGGGCGTTGACATGTTTGCATGTGTTGCCTCAGATAATTTGCATTTGAATAGCTTCATATGCTAATGTCACATTAGCAGAATAATGAGCTGCGAGAATGATAATGAGAACGACTGACATCTGACATCATTTTATTAATTAATTAATTAATTATAATTTAAAAGTACACACTTAAATGATATTTAAAGAAATATTGCTCATGTATTTCAGTTTTGTTTAAGTTTAGAGACGTGCTCCAGAAAAAAAGATCACGGAGGCAGAAAGCACACCCTGTTTTTTTTTTTAATTTTACAAAATCACAATGTTTTATTTTGATTGTAAGTGGACACATAAAAAAGTAGACATTTAATTGTTTATTTTTTCATATTTCTTAAGTCTGTAAGACCAAAAATGACAGAGTATTTTAAGTCTATTTTGCTGCTATGTGAAAAAAATCTAGCAAAACGCGCCGGCGCGTTTGCCGACCCCAGAGGGTTAAGTAGACTAAAGGTTTAAGTTTCTGTTGTAGTTCTCTGTAACATCAGATCCATTTTTGTGGCAACTGTCACAGCTGTCAGTTCCATTCGTGGAATTATAGGTCTTTTAAGAGGGGCAACCCTAGCCTTCCCCATCATCAATGCACAGTTCACCTGATCCTGTTGATTACGTAGAAGAAGATAACTTGCTGTACCTTTGGCATCCTTACTTGCATCAGCAAAGGGATGTAGTTGTGCCTCAACTGCTTATCCAAACCCTGCTGGTCTACATGTATCTACTCACCTTGAACTCTTCAAGCTGATGAAGTCCATTGAGCCAATCTGTCCACCTTTGTTTTACTTGCTCTGGAAGATCGCCATCCCATCCAATTTTCAGCATGCACAAGTCCTGCAGGATCATCTTGTAACAAATAAAGTTCGGAAGCAATAGCAAGTAAAACTCTGTTTATTTAAGTGAAAGTCTATATAAGAAGGTCCAAGGGCGCAGGGACTCTGATGGTCAGATGTAAACCAGGTTCAAGAAGTGGTGAGAGTGACGATCAACACAACGAATCCAGGACATCCACGGGAAACACGACAGGAACAAAGAAGGACTGAGACTGGAACTTAGAGGGATCAACACCGAACACCAATAAACAGCGATCTGACAATGGAGATGAGAAGTTGATGAGAATATATACACAGGAATGGATAGACTGCAGCTGGTGATGAGGTAATGAGTGATTGCTGAACGAGCGCTGATGAGCGGTCACGCCCCTCTGATATGCGCACACACATACAACAACAGAGACACGAGACAAGAAGAAGACATAGGATTTACCAACCGTGACAGTACCCCCTTCCCTAGGAACGCCTCCTGGCGTTCCCAGACTCCCTTACCTGCCGATTGTAATCATCGATAAGGGAGTGATCCAGGATGTCTCTAGCCGGTACCCAACTTCTCTCCTCCGGACCGTAACCTTCCCAGTCCACCAAGTACTGGAATCCGCGCCCCCTCCGTCTCGAGTCCAGAACACGATTGACCGAATAAATGGGTTCCCCGTCTACGAGACGCGGCGGGGGGGTGGGGACCGGGGCTGGCGGATTAATGCGAGCAAAAAAAACTGGCTTAATTTTAGATACATGAAAGACAGGATGAATCCTCCTGTACACTGGAGGAAGATTCAGGCGGACTGTCACCGGACTAATGATTTTGGTGACAGAAAACGGGCCAATGAATTTAGGTGCAAGTTTATTCGAAACGGAGCGGAGAGGAAAGTCCTTGGTAGAAAGCCACACTTTAGAACCGACGACGTATACGGGAGGCTTCCGCCGGTGGCGATCGGCTTCGGCCTTGGTGCGCACCCCCACTTGGAGTAGAGTCTCACGAGCTCTAGTCCAAGTGCGGTGACACCTCTGGACGAAGGCGTGGGCGGAGGGGACCGCGACTTCGGATTCCAGACTAGGAAAAATAGGTGGCTGGTAACCTACGCTACACTCAAATGTTGATAGGCCCGTGGATGACACTGGCAATGTGTTGTGGGCGTACTCCACCATAGACAGTTGCTGACTCCAAGAGGAAGGGTTCTTGGACACTAAACATCGCAACGATCGCTCCAAATCCTGGTTGGCTCGCTCAGTTTGACCATTGCTCTGGGGATGGAACCCAGAGGACAGACTGACAGTCGCGCCCAGAAGTTTACAAAACTCTCGTCAAAATTTGGACACAAATTGGGGTCCCCTGTCAGAAACCACGGCTGTCGGGAGGCCATGAATCCGAAAGACGTGATCAACGACAATCAACGCTGTCTCCTTGGCTGAAGGTAATTTGGGCAAGGGAATAAAATGGGCAGCCTTCGAGAACCGGTCCACCACGGTCAAAACTACCGTGTGACCCTGGGAGGGTGGGAGGGCGGTGATATAATCTAGTGCGATATGGGACCAGGGTCTCGAAGGTACCGGCAGCGGTTGGAGTAACCCATCTGGAGGTCGATTGGAAGTCTTACCCGTGGCACAAACTGAGCAGGCCAATACAAAATTGTGAACATCACGAGCCATGAGAGGCCACCAGAATCGTTGCTTGACTAAGAACATAGTACGATTAACTCCCGGATGACAAGCCACATTGGAACAGTGTCCCCACTGAATAACGCTGGACCGTAAACTCTCCGGCACAAACAAACGGTTCGGTGTACAACGAGTCGGAGGCGTTACCCCTTCTAAGGCCTTCTTGACCTTCGATTCAACCTCCCATGTGAGTGTAGAGATAAATAGGGTCTCTGGTAAAATGCACTCGGGAGTAGACGGGCGATCGGAGCGGTCAAAAATGCGCGATAAAGAATCGGGTTTGATGTTTTTAGAACCCGGGCGGTACGAGAGAGTGCCTGGAATTAAGTCTTTTAGCCGTACGAATGTATTCCAAATTTTTGTGATCAGTCCAGACGATAAAAGGTACCCCCGACCCTTCTAACCAGTGGCGCCACTCCTCCAATACTAGCTTGACCTCCAACAACTCTCTGTTGCCAATGTCATAATTGCTTTCGGCGGGGGATAAACGATGAGACAAAAACGCGCAAGGGTGCATCTTGTCGTCTGAAGGAGAGCGCTGGGATAACACTGCACCTACCCCCACCTCTGACGCATCGACCTCCACCACGAACTGACGTGATGGATCAGGGGTTATCAGGATGGGGGCTGAAACAAAGCAACCCTTCAGTTTGCCAGGATAAGTATTCTTTACCGTGATGTTGTTCAACCCCCGGTAATCAATACAAGGTCGCAATGATCCATCTTTCTTCCCCACAAAAAAGAACCCCGCCCCCGCTGGAGAAGAGGAAGGGCGGATGAATCCCGTTGCTAGAGAATCAGAAATGTATTTCTCCATGATCTCTCTCTCTGGGACAGAGAGTGAATATAATTTGCCCTTAGGCGGAGACGTACCTGGCAATAACTCTATAGCACTGTCATAGGGACGGTGTGGAGGAAGAGAATCAGCCCGAGACTTACTGAACACCTCTTTCAGGTCGCGATACTCTGTGGGCATGTTAGATAAATCCACTGTCTCCTCCTGCAACACATGAACAGAAACAGACGGACAGGCAGACACAAGACAGGACTTATGACAAAAATTGCACCACGCGGCTACTGATTTGAGCTGCCAGTCTATTTTGGGGTTGTGACGAGTGAGCCATGGGTGACCAAGAACGATGGGTGCAAGCGGAGTGTCCAGGATATAAAAGGAGATGGTTTCTGAGTGGTTGCCTGACGTGATGAGGGTGATGTCTTCAGTGACCAGAGATATAGTGGGGAGTTCTTGGCCATTGAGGGCGTGTACTGCAATCTGATGGGTGAGGGGTTTGAGGGGAACTTGGTGGTTGAGTGCAAAGGTGTGGTCCATGAAGTTACCTTCGACACCCAATGCCAGAAGTGCGTGACAGTCGTGACGGTGGTTGGACCATCGGAGTCTAACCGGAAGGAGAGTCGATGTTGATGAGGTCCTCTCGGCGGAGATCCCACCCGACAGTAGCCTCATACTTACTGCTGGGCTGGGCCTTTTAAAGGACAGTTGTAGGCGAAGTGTCCCGTTCCTCCACAGTACATGCAGAGGCCATGGGATCTCCGCCTTTCCTTCTCCTCCCGGGAAAGCCGGGCTCTACCCACCTGTATGGGCTCGGGATCGTAGACATGGCTGACCGCGTCCCTGCCTCCAGAGCGTTGGCCTTCGGATTCCGCCGAAGAGCGGATAGTGGGCACTCGCCGTTCCGCTCGTGACAGCCTGGCGTCCACTCTCAATGCTAAGGCGATTAATTCGTTGAGTTTAGGGGGTAAGTCCATGGCATATATCTCCTTCTGGACGCGGTCAGCCAGCCCATGCAGGAACATGTCCCACTGCGCCTCCTCGTTCCATTGGCTCTCCGCCGCTAGAGTCCGAAACTCGATCGAGAAGTCCGACACGGATCGCTGTCCTTGACGCAAATCGGCCAGCACTCTGGCTGATTCTCTGCCGGCCACTGCACGGTCAAAGACTCGCTTCATTTCATCAGAGAGCGCTTGGAACGAGGCGCAGCAATCTTCCTGGTTTTCCCACACCACCGTTCCCCATAGAGCCGCTCTCCCAGTCAGTAGTGTTACTGACTGCACTTAAAAATAAATGCACTTAATCAGGCGGAAACCTCCTGTGGAACATATTGCTCGTAGACCATCATACAGCTATTTGGCTTTTGTCTCAGTGGTTGTGGACTTTAAACAGTTATGTACGTAAAAATTTTGAGAACAGGAATCAACAACTTCAGCTTTGAATAATGTGTTATGATCTTCAGAACACTTCCTCAAAGCAAAGCAGGCGCACCTAGGCGAAGAAGTAGTGCCAAATAAGTGGACAACTATTTTCTGTTCCACCAATTAAAATCTGGTCTCCATTATGATCTCTGTGAGGCCACTACAAGAACCTTAGAAGATTTGAATCCTATTCATGGACGCGAACCTGGTGGAACATAGCTTGCACATTTTCCACAATAGTGATACTTTCCTGTCTGAATCTTGTAATGATACCAACAAGATTACTTGTGATTTTAGGGCCTTGTAAAAGTTGGTGGTTCAATGACATCCCTTGAAAAGATGCCCCACAATCGAATTTTTTGATGGGATGGTACACGTCATGATGAAGTATGTACCATATTTTGCCATCTGTTTGCTTGTGATTGTCATCTGTCAGCTTAACATCATAGTCATTTCTGACGAGACTGTTCATTAAAGACGTGTGGAACTCTGTGTGGAACTCAGGATTTCTGATACATTTTCTTTTCAAATTCAGAGCCCGTTGTTCAGACACCCCTCAATTATTTGGCATCTGAATAGCCTTGTTCTTCACAGGCAGGCACAAGCTGTAATGACCATCTACAAGTTTAGCTGACTTAGACATACTTTTCATAAATTGGTGGTCTTCTTTGGACATTTCCAATTGATAATCCTTTTCTGGTTTAGGAAAATCCTGCTTGAATTGCTGTTGCCACAATTCTTCTAATCTGGGTACTGATATGCGATTCACTGGTACTTGAATATGCCTTCCTTTTCTTGTGACATCATTAATGTTACTGAGGGGTCCATTAACTGTCCAGTCTATTTTCATTGCGACACTCTGTGGTTCTTTAATACCCTTTTCCAAGCAGAATCGGCATTCTCGAGCCCAAGCTTGCTTCTGGGCAGCAAAGTATAGCCTATCACAAACGGCTGCATTTTCCCAAAGACTTCCAAAAAAAGAAGCAGTGACATAAATGCTGCTACATGTTGTTTACTTGACTACAACTAGCTTAACATTGCTTGTTTGGCTGTTTGTACAGACACTTACATTTTGCTTTTCACAGTACTAGGAGTGATTACGCCTTACCAGTAGCTCTATATAAACTGTCGGTCCCTTATTTTGTCCTTGCTGGCAGGGGCGGACTAGGACCAAAAAGTGGCCCTGGACTTTCTGGCCCACCACAGCCTACATCATAACACATTGGCTCATTAATGTGCAGAACAATTTTTAACACCACTTATAGCATAAAAATATCACACAATACAAAAATAAATGCTATTTAAACATTTATGTTATGTAACCCATCATATATTAGGTCATATTTGTAAAACAAAGGGAAACAAACAGAAGAACATTACGACTTACAACATTATTAATATAAAACTATCAAGACAGTGTAATGTCAGGCCAGCAGAGGGAGCCCTCTCCCGAGTACTGACTGTGTGCCACTCCCTCTGCTTCACTGGTTACTTCCTGTTTGTGAGACATTTAAGCATGGCCTGGCTAACAGGCCATTGCGAAGTATTGCCAGTCTACCTGATTTACTGAGTGCTATATTGTCATTGTCTTGTTTATCTCATGTATGACCATTGGCAGCTTTGTTCTGTTTTTGCCTATTGGATTATCCCCTTTGCTCTGTTGCTTGGATTGGACTGCCTCATTGTGTCTTACCTGTACCTGTCTTAAGTTTATTTATTTATTTTATTTTATTTAACCTTTATTTAACCAGGAAAAGTCCCATTGAGTTACAGTAACTCTTCTCACAGGGAGTCCTGGCCAAGACAGGCGGCCAAAAAGTTTCAAAAATCAAAATAAAAGACAGGACAAAGATTACATATTACACCACAAATCTCTATACATACACTATATATACACTAACAAAACATTTTACCTACTTATATTGGCAAATACAAACATACATGCTATTTATGCTATTTGCCTGCTGATTTTGGTTTGTTTGCTGTGGATTTTCAATAAACGTCTGCATATAGATTCTGCCTCTGCTTCCGCCTCCTCACAGACAGCAAATCAGCTAGTCTGGGGGTAGCACTTAAATCACTTAAGAATAAATAACTTACTACATCAGCTGGATCTGTTGCTCCTCGAAATGAAACTAACAGTACTTCTGGTACATTTTCCAGTATTATTAGTTAGTCCAAACCGTGGGTTCTTGGAAAAACGCCCATACAAATAAGCTGCCATTGGGCGCACTGTGGGTCGGAGGGATCGTAGGGTGAATTTGGATGACAATTGCCCACAGACTTGTAGAGAAGTGGGCCTTTATTACTAACCCCCCTATTCACGGTTTCTTACCTACTTGCCACGGAATAGGTGGTTTTCGGACACCTCTAGTGGGCGACAGAGAGCATATTGCCCCATGACCCACGGACCCACTATTTGTCCAATAACCCACCATATTTACCAAAAGTCCCAAACGGAGACGCAGGGTCGTGGGACATTGAGATTTGAGATTCTGGCCCTCCAGGGGCCCCTAACGCGGGGCCCCGAAGCGCGGATCTCTAGGGCCTTTAGAAAAATTTGACATTGCTCTAGCGCCCCCTGCTTTTGGTATGTCGGTCAGGGAGGGCCAAGGGGTCAGCGTGCCGAATTTGGGGCCCCTGGGACGTTTCTGTAAAAATCCCACTCGCCCATTAAATGAATGTATTTTGCCACAGTGGTTTCGCGGACGCCGCTTCAAAAGGGTCGACGGACTAGGGGGCGCCGTTTTCCGACTCGCCACGGCCCCCTGGTGCGGGCGGAGAAGTTTGGTGGCCCTGGGGCCTCGTTCAGTGGTCGAAAGGTCAAAAAAGTGTGAAAAACACGTTACAAGGGTCAAAAAGGTCAAACCAACGGAACGCGCAACCGTACGGAGACGGTAGGTCGCGGGAGCCCGAAACTCGGCGAGTTCCGTCGTCGGATGGCCCCGAGTCGGGCCCCCGAGTTTGAGGGCCCTAGCCGCTTGCCAAGCGTTTAAAGTCCGGACGAGTGTACGGCTGAAAATGGGCCTGTTTCTGAGTGTCTGCCATTGACCTCAATGGCAGACAGAGAGATGGATCAAAGCTGATAAAAAATACTTTCTCAGGCCTTAGGCCCGGGCCCTTTCGGTACGTCGCTCGGGGCGGGCCCAGGGTTCACCGTGCAGAGTTTGGGGCCCCTGGGACATTTCTATAAAAATCCCACTCGCCCATTAAATGAATGTATTCGCCGCAGTGGTTTCGCGGACGCCGCTTCGGAAGGGCCGACCGACTAGGGGGCGCCGTTTTCCGACTCGCCACGGCCCCCTGGTGCGGGCGGGAAAGCTCGGCGGCCCTAGGGCCTCGTTCAGGGGCCGAAAGGTCAAAAAAGGGACCGTGAGTCAGGGTTAGTGTGACAGTTAGGGTTAGAGGCTGAAAATGTTTTGCCTTCGCTCAAGGGCCCGGTGCTTTCGGTACGTCGCTCGGGGCGGGCCCAGGGGTCAGCATGCCGAATTTGGGGCCCCGGGGACATTTTGAAAAAAATCCCACTCGCCCATTAAATGAATGTATTCGCCGCAGTGGTTTCGCGGACGCCGCTTCGGAAGGGCCGACCGACTAGGGGGCGCCGTTTTCCGACTCGCCACGGCCCCCTGGTGCGGGCGGGAAAAATTGGTGGCCCTGGGGCCTCGTTCAGGGGCCGAAAGGTCGAAAAAGGGACGCTCGTCCGCGAACCCGCTGCGCCGTTAAATGGCCCGTGGGACGGCCCCCGTACGGAGACGCGGGGTCGTGGCACATTGAGATTTGAGATTCTGACCCTCCAGGGGCCCCCGAGTCACGGCCCCGAAGCTTGAAAATCTGGGACCTTCCGAAAAAAAGTTTGCCACTTATAACCAACTTTCACTCAAAAGGCTCTTAGAGTACATGAGTGAAAGACACACAAGGCCGAGATTAGTGTTAAAAGGGCGGGAAAGTGTTGCCTTCGCTCTAGAGCCTTGCGCCTTCGGTACGTCGCTCGGGGCGGGCCCAGGGGTCAGCATGCCGAATTTGGGGCCCCGGGGACATTTTGAAAAAAATCCCACTCGCCCATTAAATGAATGTATTCGCCGCAGTGGTTTCGCGGACGCCGCTTCGGAAGGGCCGACCGACTAGGGGGCGCCGTTTTCCGACTCGCCACGGCCCCCTGGTGCGGGCGGGAAAGATTGGTGGCCCTGGGGCCTCGTTCAGGGGCCGAAATGTCGAAAAAGGGACGCTCGTCCGCGAACCCGCTATGCCTTTTGAATGGCTCGTGGGACGGCCCCCGTACGCAGACGGAGGGTCGCGGTACCCCGATGCTTCAGATTCCGACTCTCCAGGGGCCCCTGACGCGGGGCCCCGAAGCGTGGGGCCCTGGGGCCTTAAAAAAAATCGCCCCTCCCCCGAAAAAAAATGAAAAGCCTGAAAGTGCCTTTTCAGTCTGAGAGGGAAACAGCCCTGAGAGAGGATTTCTGCACAGAGGCTGAGAAAAATTTGACTCTGCTCTAGCGCCCCCTGCTTTGGGTACGTCGGTCGGGGAGGGCCAAGGGGTCAGCTTGCCGAATTTGGGGCCCCTGGGACGTTTCTGTAAAAATCCCACTCGCCCATTAAATGAATGTATTTTGCCATAGTGGTTTCGCGGACGCCGCTTCGGAAGGGCCGACCGACTAGGGGGCGCCGTTTTCCGACTCGCCACGGCCCCCTGGTGCGGGCGGGAAAGTTTGGTGGCCCTGGGGCCTCGTTCAGGGGCCGAAAGGTCGAGAAAGGGACGCTCGTCCGCGAAACCGCTATGCCTTTTGAATGGCTCGTGGGACGGCCCCTGTACGCAGACGGAGGGTCGTGGAACCCCGGGACTTCAGATTCCGACTCTCCAGGGGCCCCTGACGCGGGGCCCCGAATCCTGGGACTCGAGGACCTTTGCAAAAAATCGCCCCTCCCCCGCCATCAAATCATTCAAAGGCCTGAAAGGCTCTTTCAGTGTGAGAGTGAAAAACAGCCTCGAGGGAGAGTTTTTGCATAGAGGCTAAAAAATACTTGCCTTTACTCGAGGGCCCGGTGCTTTCGGTACGTCGCTCGGGGCGGGCCCAGGGGTCACCGTGCCGAATTTGGGGCCCCTGGGAGCTTTCCAAGAAAATCCCACTCGCCCATTAAATGAATGTATTGACACAGTGGTTTCGCGGACGCCGCTTCTAAAGGGCCGACCGACTAGGGGGCGCCGTTTTCCAACTCGCCACGACCCCCTGGTGCGGGCGGAGAAGTTTGGTGGCCCTGGGTCCTCGTTCAGGGGTCGAAAGGGTGAAAAACACGTCACGGGGTCAAAAAGGTCAAACCAACGGAACGCGCTGCCACAGGGAGACGGAAAGTCGTAGGACCCCGACTTTCTCGGCGAGTGCCGTCGTCTCCCGTCCCTGAGTGGGGCCCCCGAGTTTGAGGGCCCTAGCCCCTTTCTAAGCGTTTCCTAACCCCCGTTTGTGATGAGTCCATTGATTGTGGATGGTGACTGGACAAAATTACAACGTATTAATTTTTTGTGATGTCCCACTTGGTCCTACGGACACCAACATTTGATATCGTTTAGAGGGGGACGAGACCTTTACTTTGAGACCACCCACGGCCCCGTGGGCCCCCGGGGGCCAGAGATGTAGATGAAAATACACATTTATCTAAGCGAAAACTGGACGGATCCGGCCGTGGTTGGGCTCTTTGGAACCGTCTGATGACGTCACGACCTCGGGAACAAAATCGCTCATATCTCGGGAACGCGAAGACCCAGAGAGCTCAAATTCGGGTGAGGGGGTCCCAGTAGGGCCCTTGCTCGAACCCTGGAGTGACGGGCCTCGGGAGCGCCCCCTACGGGATCGCCGATCGCTGGGGCCCCCGACTTTGAACGGCTATAACTCGGGGACCCGGGCGAGTTGGACCTCGGGGGTGGTCTCATTCGAAAGGGCCCGTCCAGCACTACGATCTATTAGAGTTTGGGGAACATTGAGCCAGGGGTTCTCGAGATATAAGCCGACAAAGCTGCGCCTTTGACCGGACGTAACTCCTTGGCCCCGTTGGACAGGGCTCCTCGAGGCCTACAGACGACCCGAGTTTGAAATTTTTTCGCCGTGTGGTTTTTGAGATATTCGAGAAAAACAAACATTCACATACGTTCAGTGGTTATATGGCTGTCACCCATGTCTCAAACGGGACTTTCAGATGATTAAAAACTTCTTTTTCAGCCCCAACCACCTCTACTGTACTAAGCACACCCCACTGAACACATCTCACTAATTTTCAAGTCATTTCAGTGTTTAGTTTGCATTAAAACGAGTGTCCTCGAAACCACGTTTTGGTAATGTGATAAATGCTACGTGGGATGGGAAACATTTTCTGTCAAACACATTTTAATGAAAGTTCCAAATCACGATAAAAACTATTTTACTGCACCCAGGGGCCTCCCCTGAGTCCGTAGCACCAAGTCCCATCCCATAATTCCACTGTCCACGAACCCATTATTTTTTATAATGTAATAAATGCTACGTGGGATGTCCATAGCTCTGGTCAGGAAGGGTCTAGAGCCTCCATTTTTGCACTCAGGTCTAAGTCTCATCACCCTCTATCAGAATCCAGAGTTCCCTTTCGTTGTCACTCCGAGTTACGTCGGATGACGACGAATGGGGTTTCGCTTAGAACACCTATCGACTTCGAGTATTACAAAACGAGCCAATGGCAAGGAAATGCCATGGGTCTGCGGAATTTGCATGGCGTAACTCCGCCCCACCTCGTGGGTATAAAAGGAGGACGCCGGCAACAGGCAGATATGTTTTCGCTTCGGAGCCAAGAGCATTTTTTCACTCCACAGTCATCTCTGACTTCGCTCTACGAGACGAGCTTCTCTCTCCGGTGTTGGTGTGACGGCGATCTGCAGCGAGCTCACAGTGCCTGCTGATCTGTGCAGTAATCTGCCAGTGTGTGTGTGTCTCCCTGTGCGCTTCAACATCGCGGAGTTTTTTCTCTCCTCTCATAAAAGAGCTCGCACGCGGCACGTCTTTTTAAAGACGGCTCGCCCGTGCATTTCTGGTTGCAGCGGACTGGTATCGGACTCTGATGGGCACGAGCGCTGTCTAGTGTGTTTGATCATGCTTGAACAGCGCTCGTGGGTGACTCATGTTCTCGCAAGGGAACGTGATCATCGCGTCATAAATAGGTCGAGACTCGGTGAACTCGCAAGAGTGAGAGTCCCCTCATCCACCCCCCGATCTTCGGCGGGTGGCCAGGGTGACCTGAGGGTTACGGTCTGGAACAAGGCGCCGACTATGTGTCCGTGACCCCAGCCCCCCTCTTCAATGACGGTGCCCGCTAGTGAACTGCTGATTCCCGCGAGTCTACCCTCTGGTGGCCCGCGTGTTTCAGTTGAAGCTACAGAGGAAGATGCCATGTCTGTTGCAGCATCACTAGGTGGGCTTGAGTCTTCTGGAAGTGAGGGCTCGTCACAGCTGCCACCTTCCGGTGTGCATACGGCTGTGCCTGAGTCTGATCCGGAGATGACGGCCATGCTTTCCTGGGACGATTGGTTTTGGGTAAGGCCGCCGACCCTCGTCCGTGGCAAACCCCAATACCTCTCTTCCCGGACGTGCATGATGAGATCTCGAAGTCCTAGAAGACCCCCTTGTCTTCTCAGGACCGCTCGCTGATCTCATCCGCCTTTCCTCCCCTCGATGGGGCCGCTGCCCTTGGGTACACTGGGGTTCCCCCGGCTGAACGCTCTGTTGCGATGCTATGTGTCCGCAGAGTGCTTCTTCTCGGCGCAATCCTAAGCACCCGCCCGTGGCCTGTAGTTTTTCGTCTACGCTTGTGGCGAGATCCTATAGCGCCACGGGACTGGCAGCCGCCTCACTGCATGCCATGGTCATTCTGCTGGTCCACCTGACCCAGATGCTCATGGACCTGCACGAGGGCGGGACTGACCCAGGGCTCTTCACTGAGCTGCGCGCCGCCACTGACCTTGCTCTCTGAGCGACGAAAGTGGCCGTACGCTCCCTGGGTCAGGTGATGCTCACCAGTCTGTGGCTGAACCTGTCTGATGTGCTGGATGTCGCGCGGACCCGTCTGTCCGACATTCCCATATCCCAGGTCGGCCTCTTCGGCGGTGCGGTTGAGGGCTTGCCCAACAGCTCTCAGCCGCCCATGAGCAGAGTGAGGTTGATTCTGTCCCGACGGCCCCGCCGTCCGCTCAGATCCCTCGTCTGCCCACCGCCGAAGGCGCCCTCCCGCGGCTCCCACCCCGCCCGTTCACGGGCCGGCTCTGGGGGCCGCGGGCGGACGCCACAGCCCTCTCCAGCCCCGCCCCCCACTACACGCCGGGTTAAGCGGCGCTCGTGAGACGGGCACCTCGGCTATGGAGCAGACTGAGGTTGTTTCTGTCCCGACGGCCCCGCCGTCCGCTCAGATCCCTCGGTCTGCCCACTGCCGAGGGCGCCCCCCCGCCACAGTCCTCTCCAGCCCCGCACCCCACTACACGCCGGGTTAAGCGGCGCTCTTGAGTTGGGCTCCTCAGAGATGGGACTCAGTTCTTTCCAGGAGTTGGTAGCAGGACCACTCCTTTCCCCGGGGAGGGCCGGGGAAGAATCCTTATTCTCCAAAGAGCTGATTCTCCCGTCTCTGAGCACAGAGTTCTCGGACGTCACAGAGCGCCGCCCACAAGCCGTGCTCTCCTCGTCCCCCTCTGTCCCAGAGGTGGTTGACATGGCGTGCCGTCCACGGACCGCTTCGCCCCTGTCCCCCTCTGTCGCCAGACCCCTGGCAGAGCAGGCCCCCGCGGGACGACCGGCCTGGTCCTCCCCTGGCCCCTCTGCCAGGGCGCGGTTGCTAACTGTTCCCCCACATCGGGCCGCTATGCCGTCCACGTCTGGGCCAGTTACTCCGCTTCGCTGCCCCTCCGGGGGGACGCCTGTGGTCGCATGATCCCGCTGGTTCAGTTCCTGGGAGCCTGGTTAGAGCTTCCCCGTCTGGCGTGCTGGGTCGCGCGGACCATCAGGCTCGGCTATGCGATTCAGTTCGCACGGTCTCCTCCCCACTTGGGGAGTCCGCTCCACTTTTGTCGGTGGCTATGCCCCCATCAGGAGAGCAGAGATTGCCACCCTGCTGGCGAAGGGCGCAATCGAGACTGTCCCTCCAGCCGAGATGAGGTCCAGCCGGCTTCGCAGCCCCTACTTCATTGTCCCCAATAAAACCGGTGGGTTACGGCCAATCCTGGACTTGCGCGTGCTGAACCGCTCCCTTCACAGGATACCGTTCAAGATGCTCAAACGCGTTTTCGAATGCATACGGCCCAGGATTGGTTTGCAGCGATCGACCTGAAGGACGCCTACTTCATGTCTCTATTCTCCTTGACACAGACCATTCCTTCGGTTTTCTTTCAGGGGCAGGCATCCAGTACGCGGTTTTCCCTTTCGGGCTAGCCCTGTCTCCTCGCATCTTCACGAAGGTCGTCGAGGCTGCCCTTGTTCCCCTTCGGGAACACGGGGTTCGCATCCTGAGTTATATCGACGACTGGCTGATCATAGCTCACTCTCGAGTTCAGGTTGCGAACACAGGGACCTAGTGCTTCGGCACCTAGCTCGTCTGGGCCTTCGGGTCAACTGGGAGAAGAGCAAACTTTGCCCCGTGCAGAGGATCTCTTTTCTCGGTATGGATATCGACCCGGTCGCCATGTCCGCGCAGCTTACGAGCTAGCGCGCGCGCAGTCACTGCTGACTTGCCTGAGACAGTTCGAGGGCAAGAGTGCGGTTCCACTGAAACTTTTTCAGAGGCTCCTGGGCATATGGCTTCTGCAGCCGCGGCAACGCCGCTCGGATTGCTTCATATGAGACCGCTTCAGCTTTGGCTTCGCGACCGAGTCCCGAGGTGGGCATGGCAACACGGCACCCTCCGAGTAACAGTTACTCCGACCTGCCGTCAGACCTTCACCCCGTGGTCGAACCTCAGTTTTCTACGGGCCGGAGTGCCCCTGGAACGAGCTTCGCGGCATGTTGTTGTAACGACAGATGCCTCCTCCACGGGCTGGGGTGCCATGTGCAATGGACGTGCTGCCGCGGGCTCCTGGACAGGACCCCGCCGCCTCTGGCACATCAATTGCCTCGAGTTGCTGGCCGTACGTCTTGCTCTGCGCCGCTTCCGGGCCGTGCTCAAGAACCAACACGTACTAGTCCGTTCAGACAATACCGCCACTGTAGCGTACATCAACCATCAAGGTGGTCTACGCTCCCGCCGTATGTCGCAACTCGCCCGCCACCTCCTCATATGGAGTCAGAAGCATCTGAGGTCGCTTCATGCCATTTACATCCCCGGAGCCCTGAACTGTGCAGCGCACGGCTTCAGCCCCTCCCGGGAGATTGGCGACTCCATCCCCAGTCGGTTCAGCTGATTTGGGACCAGTTCGGGGACGCACAGATAGATCTGTTTGCCTCTCACGACTCGACCCATTGCGCCCTGTATTATTCCCTGACCGAGGGCACGCTCGGCACGGATGCACTGGCGCACAGCTGGCCGCGGGGCCGCAAATATGCGTTTCCCCCAGTGAGCCTTCTTGCGCAGGCCCTGCGCAAGGTCAGGGAGGACGAGGAGCAGGTCATTCAGGTCGCGCCATACTGGCCCGCCCGGACCTGGTTCTCCGAACTAGTACTCCTCGCGACAGCACCTCCCTGGCCGATTCCCCTGAGGAAGGACCTCCTTTCTCAGGGACGGGGCACCCTATGGCACCCTCGTCCCGATCTTTGGAACCTCCACGTGTGGCTCCTGGACGGGACGAAGCAGGTTGAGTACCCTTCCACCTACGGTGGCGGCTACCATCACTTCCGCTAGAGCGTCGTCCACGAGACACGTCTACGCGTTGAAGTGGAACCTCTTCGTCAACTGGTGCTCTTCTCTTCAAGAAGACCCCCGGAGATGTTCGATTAGTGTCGTGCTTTCCTTCCTTCAAGATAGGCTGGAGCGAAGGCTGTCTCCCTCCACCCTGAAAGTCTATGTTGCCGCTATTGCCGCACACCATGACCCAGTCGAAGGTAAGTCTGTTGGAAGGCACGACCTGATCATCAGGTTCCTGAGAGGAGCGAGGAGACTGAATCCTCCTCGTCCTCCTCTCGTTCCCTCTTGGGACCTCTCAGTGGTTCTAACTGCCCTGCGGAGTGCTCCCTTTGAGCCTTTGCAATCAGTGGAGCTTAAGTTCCTGTCTATGAAGACAGCGCTCCTGGTTGCATTGGCCTCCATCAAGAGGGTGGGGGACTTGCATGCATTCTCCGTTGACGAAGCGTGCCTGGAATTTGGGCCGGCTTACTCTCACGTGATCCTGAGACCCCGGCCTGGATATGTGCCCAAGGTTCCTACCACTCCCTTCCGGGACCAGGTGGTGAACCTGCAAGCGCTGCCCCCGGAGGAGGCAGACCCAGCCTTGGCACTGCTCTGTCCAGTACGCGCCCTCCGCGCCTATGTAGACAGGACGCAGTGTTTCAGGACCTCAGACCAGCTCTTTGTCTGTTATGGTGGGAAGCTGAAGGGAAAGGCTCTCTCCAAGCAAAGGTTGTCTCACTGGATAGTGGACGCCATTGCCTTGGCATACCAGCAGCAAGGTCGACCGTGCCCCCTTGGTGTGACCGCCCACTCCACCCGGAGTGTGGCATCCTCTTGGGCTCTAGCGCATGGCGCCTCGCTAACAGACATCTGCAGAGCTGCAGGCTGGGCGACACCTAACACATTCGCCAGATTCTACAATCTCCGAGTGGAGCCAGTGTCCTCTCATGTACTCGCTTCAACCAGCTAGTACTGGACCCGCTCAGGTGTCTTCGCTTGCTCGCCATTCCACTCCACGGACTGGATACGTGCGATATTCTCCTCAGGTGAGCTTCCCCGAAAAGCCCTGAGTTCCTCCAGCACTCCTGACGTTGGCGCCAGTGTCTATTGCCTGTGCGTCGGCTAGGTGCCTCCCGTGTGCATGGTCCCTCCTCTGAGCGACCCCCACATGTGTATTTCCACTGTAAGCCTCTCTGAGCGTGTGTCTTTCCCTTGGCAAGCCACCTTGCCACCCCTGGGGTTGAAATATTCCACCTGCGGCTGGACACCCCAGTGTTCTCCATATGTCTCCTTCGGGTCATATGTGTATTCTCTAAGTCCCCCCCCTCTGGGTTGGCAGTAATTGCATATTTCCCCTAAACTTTGGGATATGCTCCCCAGTGTACCTTGGTATTCCTGTGCTAAATAGGAGTCCTTCGTCCGTGCCAGTCTCATGACAGGGATCTCAGATTTACGCAGGGCACTGGAAGACAGCTGAGAAGGTGGCGTGATTAGACTGGTAACCCCATTCGTCGTCATCCGACGTAACTCGGAGTGACAACGAAAGGGAACGTCTCGGTTACGTATGTAACCCTCGTTCCCTGAGTAGGGAACGGAGACGTTACGTCTGCCTGCCACTTTCCGCTGTACCGCGGGGATCGCCTGAGCTCAGTCTTGGCTCCTCAGCGAAGAAACATATCTGCCTGTTGCCGGCGTCCTCCTTTTATACCCACGAGGTGGGGCGGAGTTACGCCATGCAAATTCCGCAGGCCCATGGCATTTCCTTGCCATTGGCTCGTTTTGTAATACTCGAAGTCGATAGGTGTTCTAAGCGAAACCCCATTCGTCGTCATCCGACGTAACGTCTCCGTTCCCTACTCAGGGAACGAGGGTTACATACGTAACCGAGACGTTTCAAGAAGATCGGAGAAACTTTTTTTTCCGACCCGAAAAAACCGACAGGGTCGAGACAGGTTTCTCCAATCTTCTCGAAACTCTGGATTCTGATAGAGGGTGATGGGACTTAGACCCGAGTGCAAAAATGGAAAAGGTGGGATTGTGTCCGATTGCAGCTTATTGCATGAAGGCCACGGTTAGTACTTTTCAAAAATAGTGGGTTATTGGACAAATAGTGGCTTCGTGGACAGTGGAATTATGGGATGGCACTGGGTGCTATGGACTCTGGGTGGCCTGCAGAGTGCAGTAAAATGGTTTTCATCATGACAGCAACTTTAATTCAAATGTCTATCAAAGAAACTGTCTGAATATCCCCATTCAATCGATGGCAGGTGGGATTGTGTCCAATTGCAGCTTATTGCATGAAGGCCAGGGTTAGTACTTTTCAAAAATAGTGGGTTATTGGACAAATAGTGGCTTTGTGGACAGTGGAATTATGGGATGGTACAGGGTGCTATGGACTCTGGGTGGCCTGTTGAGTGCAGTCAAATAGTTACCATCATGACAGGACCTTTAATTCAAATGTCTATCAAAGAAACTGTCTGAATATCCCCATTCAATCGATGGCAGGTGGGATTGTGTCCGATTGCAGCTTATTGCATGAAGGCCGCGGTTAGTACTTTTCAAAAATAGTGGGTTATTGGACAAATAGTGGCTTCGTGGACAGTGGAATTATGGGATGGCACTGGGTGCTATGGACTCTGGGTGGCCTGCAGAGTGCAGTCAAATAGTTACCATCATGACAGGAACTTTAATTCAAATGTCTATCAAAGAAACTGTCTGAATATCCCCATTCAATCGATGGCAGGTGGGATTGTGTCCGATTGCAGCTTATTGCATGAAGGCCGGGGTTAGTACTTTTCAAAAATAGTGGGTTATTGGACAAATAGTGGCTTCGTGGACAGTGGAATTATGGGATGGCACTGGGTGCTATGGACTCTGGGTGGCCTGCAGAGTGCAGTCAAATAGTTACCATCATGACAGGAACTTTAATTCAAATGTCTATCAAAGAAACTGTCTGAATATCCCCATTCAATCGATGGCAGGTGGGATTGTGTCCGATTGCAGCTTATTGCATGAAGGCCGCGGTTAGTACTTTTCAAAAATAGTGGGTTATTGGTCTGATCACTCTAGTGGTCAATCGGACAAATAGTGGGTTAGTAGGACGGGGCAGAACTGCTTAGGGTGGCCTCGGGCTTCGGGGCACTCCCGTCGGGCCCCTGAGGGGGTCGGCACCCCGACCCCGCCCGCGTGGGTCGGGGGCCCGGGGAGGGTCGGCCTGCGGCGTCGGCCGACCCCCCAAAAATTTCGGGGGGTCGGCGCGCTCGACTCCCATCGGCCCAATGACTGAATGGACGCTTTTTATTTTTATGGACTAGCTAGAGATAGTATTATTCCTCACAGCGTAGCAGGACAAGGTAAAGTACAAGATTTTTATTAAACTTGATGTGTTTTATAATCCAGCTGGTGGGCGGTGGCATGTTTGCATGGCTTCACACAGATCATTTGTGTTTGAATAGCGCGCGCTCTCCGTGGGCGTGGCACATTAACACGTAATCAGGTATAATGAGCTGAAAAGAAAAAGACTGACATCTCTCTCAGGGGCGCAGATGGCACTGGGGACAGGGGGGACATGACCCCCCCAGATTCATAGTGACCCGATCCGTCCCCCGCCCTCACTATCCCTGAGAAAGGCGTCAAAAATCGTTAAAACAGAGGATTAACCAGTATTTTCGCTATGTAGCTTACATAAGCCAAAGTAGTGTCCCGGCCCGCCGCTGCTTCTGAATCGGGTCAGGGCAGACGCAGACTGACACAATAATAATCTACACCGGTCACCATTACTTTGTTTGTACCCACGTTCTCACTACACGCTGCTCTGTTGTCAATAAAAACACGATGCTATCATGCCACCGACGTTTATACTCTCTCTGTGTGTGTGTGTGCTACGACTCCTGAGTGACGTCGCCGGGGTCCTATGAGGAGCTGGTAGCTGCCTCAATCGTGCCTGTAGGAGCGGACCGGTAACCATAGTGATCATATACCATCTATGACTGAGCTGAGTCGGTGATTTTTTGAACTTAAAAAAAAAAAAAATCGACTGTATAAATGCCACATAAAGGTGAATGAAGATCAACAAAATGAAGAGACAAAAAACAATCACCTCGTTTTTTCTAAAAACAAACAATGTAAGTATCCTATGCCTGTTGACTTTCCCAGATGTGGCAGATTAGATTTGTTAAGAGGAATAGCTAGTCTGACAATAATGGTAAGAAGGCTTTTGCACTTAGTAAACACAGCAAAATGTGGAGACCATAACTATGCATTTAGGTGAGTGAACAGAGGCAAATAATGAATGAACACAAAAAGAATGGTTGGATAAATCAAACAATTTATCGTCGTCAGGAAATAATGTTTTATCTTACAATTTAACCCATTGTACTGTATAAATTGACTGAGGTATGTTCACTGTCGTGTAAGCCACTATAAAAATAATTATAATAAGTTAATTTGTGTGGTGCAAGGTTTATGCAAACACCAAATAAAGGCCTACATAAATTTGACATCCTCTTATAGCAGGAAATCATGTTTTTTTTATTGTACGGAGCGATATAGATTCTTAAATTATGAGCTATGAAAAACATTTCTTAATATGTCATACATAATTTAAAAGATATCTCTAATCTATAAATTGCAACAAACTTGTAATTAACACTTAAATTTTAAAATTTGGAGTTATTCTTAGACATTTTTGAAATAGTAGTTTTAGCCATTAATTCTCAGGAATATGTTGTATTTCACATTGTTGTGAAATTCTATAGAGGCATAGAGGGTTAACTGAAATTATAAGATTTAAAATGTTGTCCTCCTGGCCTGCAGGCGATTTCTGATGACAGTAAGACAGGCCCTAGTCAGTCAAGTGAGGATCTGCAGGAGGGCAGCCACAGTAGAAAAAGACAGCATGAGGAAGGAGAGACAGTAGAATTACAGACAGAAGAACAACAAGGAGGGAGTCGAGGGACAGGAGGCAACACAGAGGGAGAGGAAGTTGACATGATAATGACATATACAAAGCCAAATCAACCTGACCCTAAAGTTTTGCAAAAACAAGTGATGAAAGACCGGACACTGACATTCCAAAAATCCTGGTATGAGAAGTATCCTTGGCTGCATGTTAGTATGGGTACAGATGGTGTTCTGTGTTTTCATTGCTCTAAGTACTTTAAGACAGGGAAACCAGCACAAGCCAAGAGTATAGACCCAGCTTTTGTCAGTACTGGATTTAAAAACTGGAAAAAAGCACTTGAAAAATGTTCCATGCATGAGAAATCAGAGGGTCACAACATTGCTGTTACAACTGCTGCCTATGAAAACAGACCAGTTACTACACAGTTGAGCAGTGGAGTCAGTACACAGCAGGCTGAAAACAGAGCTAGCCTGTTAAAAATAATAGGGGGTGAGATGTTTCTGGTGAGGCAGGGATTGGCCTTTAGGGGGCATGAACATCATCAAGGTAACCTTGACCAGCTTTTAAAATACAAAGCTGAAGATGATCAATCATTCACTAGGTGGTTATCTGCAAAGAGGGGGGTGCACACATCTTGGGATTGTCAAAATGAGCGTATAAATTTGATGAGTTCATCGATTATCAGGACAATTGCAGATGAGATCCGGTCCCTTCCAGTGTTGCAGTATTCGATAATTATGGATGGGACAAGGGATATCTCTGGTGTTGAGCAGGAGGCGCTGTGCCTACGTTATGTTGACACTGATTTGCTGGTGCACGAAGACTTTATAGGGTTGTATGAAACAACTTCTGCAACAGGTGAAAACATTGCCAGAATCATTTTGGACGTTCTGTTGAGACTGAATTTGCCAATATCTGGCCTCAGAGGTCAAGCATATGATGGGGCTTCAAATATGTCTGGAAAGTACTCAGGTGCCCAGGCTGTCATTCAGCGAGCACAGCCACTAGCGCCATATATACATTGTGGAGCACACTGTGTTAATTTAGTTACACAACAGGCTTGCTCAGCCTCCAGTGTCGTGCGAAATGCACTTGACTGGATACATGAACTTGGCACATTTTTTGGGCAGTCTGGTAAGCTGAAAGACAAGTTTAAAGCTATTGTTGCAGCTGAAGGGGAAGGGCCAGCCCTATCCATCAGGCCTTTATGTCCCACTAGGTGGACTGTACGCTCACCTGCTATCCGTGCTGTTCTCAGCCAATATGGGATGGTACTAAATGCACTGGATGAGATGGCTGCAAGTAATTCTGGATCTGCAAGCTGGGCAGAGGGCTTACGTGTTCGACTGCAACAGGGTAATGTGGTACTGGGACTTCTGCTTGCTTTAGATGTGATCAGTGAACTAGAGGTTCTAAATGCATCTCTCCAGAAAAACACTCAGACAGTGGAGGGCATGCTCTCTGCAGTCTCTCTTGTCCAAGAAAGCTTGAAATCCAAAAGAAACACTGAACATTTTGAGGCAGTCTTTAAGGAGGCAGGAGACATGTGTGACAATCTGTCTCTAGAGACCATTGTTCCACCACGCACACATAGGCCCCCTAAGAGATATTCTGGGCAGGCTCCTGCATACACACCTGGATCAGCTGTGGATTTTTACAGAGTAGAGTTCTACCGTGTCCTTGACACAGTAGATGCACAAACTACTGAAAAGTTTATGTAACCAGGCATTCAAACTTTAAAAGAACTGGAAAACTCACTCCTGACTCCCATTACAAATAATGCAGCAGTTTGTAAATATCCTGAACTGAACGAGGAAGACTTGAAAGTCCAATTATCCATGTTTAAAAACAGATACAAGGTCAGCACAACTGCAGATGCTGTGCATGTTTTGAGAGAGATGCCCCCTGAAGTCAGGGGCCTATTTGATCAGGTAGAGACATTAGTAAGATTGTTGATTGTGGTGCCCATATCATCTGCTGAGGCAGAGCGCAGTTTTAGTGGGTTACGCAGGTTGAAAACTTGGTTGCGATCAACCATGACACAAAAAAGACTCAATGGCATTGCTGTGTGCCATATTCACCAAGAGAGGCTTGACAGACTGGACAGACAAGAAATTGCCCAGCAGTATGTTCAGGGTAATGAAAGGAGGAGAGATGTTTTTGGGTCCTTCATTGAGTAAATTTGTTTGGCTGTACAAGACGGAATTTCTCATACTCCGTATACTTACTTATTTTTATTTATGTTGTTATTTTATTTTATTATTATTTTGCACATAGGTTCTTTCGTTTTTTTGTTCGTAATGATAGACTTTGTATGCTAAGATAAGCAAATGTTTAAATAAAACATACTTTGCTGAAGACATGAAGTTTTGGTGGGTGATGGGCATACTAGTCAAATAACAGTCTGATCATGCATTGCTAGTGGTGATCAGGTAGGCCTTTGTTTACCTTTGTTCATTGTTGTTTATCCATGATTTTAAATAAGAATCCCCCAATGGCTTTTTAGTGCAAATCATTAGCCCAAATTATGCAAAGTAACTACTTGAGCACTAGTTAAAGTCCAAATTACACAAAATAACTAATTGAGTTTAAATAATTTGCTGACAGCTTGGTCCCCCCCAGTTAAAAAATCCTATCTGCGCCACTGATCTCTCTCTTTTCATACAGATTACATAAACTGAGAATATATTTTTTTTTATATGAATTACTTCATTTAAAAGAAGAGAGTTCAAGCTTTATAAAGAAAAACAAGTATTCGCGGAATTAATTAATTTTCGGACGCGTTTCAGAATGGACTTCACTGACAGAGAGAGGGCAAAACTCGCATCATGTTTAATAGACACTTAACAGGATCAAATGATGTATAACACTTATATGTAAGATCAAAAGAAACTGAGTATTTTGAGTCTCTTTTGCACTGATAAGAAAAAAAGTGAGACTATCACGCCGGCGCGATAGCCGACCCCAGGGGGTTAAACTGAAACCGTTGATTAACTCGCAATGTTGCACACTTCTCTCTCTTGCATACACATACAGAGCAATGTAATGCAACATTATTACAGAGACAATGTCAGCATTCTCCAGCCCCCTGTGGAACAGAGAACTCAGAATGACCTGGAACCTACACCCAAAGCATGTCTTTGGAAAACTTGCACTATGCTTTTTGGGTGAATTTTATTTTATACACAAATTTTATACCCCCCCCCCCCCCCCTTATTATGTTATGATAATGAGCACTTAATTCTAATAATTGGTGCACTTACGTCTAATTTTAGGCCTACCTTTAAGTTAGTAGGGTATAACATTTTCCATAAAACAAGTGGGCATGTCGGTTTTATAAGTTTTTGTTGTAAGTTTACACACTCTCTATGTTCTGTTATCCCACCTACCTGTAGCTCAACACTGGTGTTTCTCTCTAGGTTCAGTTATCCCACCTGACGCAACATTGGTGTTTGATGTGCTTTTGCTGGATTTGTGGAATAAAGAAGACAAAGTTCAAATTCGTATGCTTTACAGACAGCAGAAGTGCAAGCGGACAGTGATGCCCACTGACTTTGTCCGTTATCATTACAATGGATCTTTGTTAGTGGGAAACGTGTTTGAGTCCAGGTGGGCCAAAATAACAAATTTTACTTTTTGGGAAAACATTTTTAGAGAGCAATGATAGCTATTGCAGTATGTGCATAAAGTGCTTTGTCTGAATTTCATAGCATTAGATACAAAATATCAAACCAAGTGGCATCTGCAAACAAGCAAGCAAATTATGCCAGATCTTTTTTTCACAAGTGTGATTTATTACATTATTTTAAATTAAGTTTATTTTAACAAAGTTCGAGAGAAGCATGTTCAGGTAATCAAGCCAATCAGCACAGTAGGAAGCCTATAAACAGTCAACTCCCACCTCCATTTCTCAACAGTTTTCCGTCATGTGGGATTTTCCGTCATGTGGGAACGGTCTGTGGGATATTTTGAGCTTACATTTCACAGACGCATTCTGGGGATACATGAGACTTATATTAAATCTTGTAAAAAGGGGCATAATAGATCATCATAGCACAATGATGTTAAATGTACTAGGCAGCATTATAATTTCTTACATGTCTGTAATTACTGCGGTGGTGCACATGCCCAATCTATTTGTCTCGTTTTGAAGTCTGTCAAAAATAAAAAGCCTAAAAACTATTTGTCTACTCCTGTCAATATTTCTCGAATTGCTGTTAAATTATCTGACCACCCTGACATAATTTTTTCTAACTACCTGTTATCTGATCTCAATCACAGTCTTTAATAATCTTAAACCCACTCTCGCCAAACCTGATATAGTCGACAGTCCAATTTAAATAGAGGTTAACCCTCTGGGGTCTGAGGTGTTTTTGGGACCTGGAGGTGTTCTGACATGCTCTGACATTTGTGCTTATTTCTGTTGCTTATGACATTTTCATAGCTAAATTCTGATAACACTGTATTCAGCACAAACTCTGCTACATTAATATGTCAGCAGCATGTATGTACACGTTTGTAGTTTTGAGATAATGAGATAAAAAAAACAAAAAAGAATTGTCACTGAAATAAGGTCATGAAACACATTCTGATTATTTCTTCACAATACTTTAGACAATTGTATCACATAGCCTAGAATATTTGCTCCAAAAACTATGTGAAAATCATCCTGCATACTCATTCAGATAAAACAATAAACTGATTTAAAATTTGGAAGACATGTTTTGTGTGAGAAAGCTTTATGTGAAGAAGCGTGATGTCTCATTAATATTGATGCATTTCACACCTGAGAAAGACAAAGACCCTCCCCTAATGGCCCTATTAGGTGCTATCAGGCCCTATCATTATGAGGAGCCTTGCACAAAGAATGAGGAGAGCCTTAAAAAAGAATGGCTTTTTGATTGTTTGGATTTATTTACAACACAACATAATCCAAAGATACACAACAAATGATAAAAAAGCAGATTATTGAACACACTTACTGAGACTTGAACAGTCACACACCTTTGTGCCATTCCTGAAACATAGTACCTGTCATTTCCAAGGTGTTTGATTTTTCATTTTACCATGTTCATGTACAGAGTCTCATGTGAATGTTGAAGTAAGCAGGACTCCGTGGGGCATCTGGTCCCTGTATATAAACAAATAAAAAATAAAAAAACGAAAAAACTGTGAACAAGCTGATATCAAGAGAAACTATATGGCTGCATGACTTTGGGCATACATTGTAGTTCCCTTTCAAGGGAACTCGAGCTGCGTTGAGACGCGGTGGGAACGCTCTGCGTGATTGCGTCGTGAAGCACGTGTATAATCAGTCCAATTGAAGAACGAGACGTCATAGGCGGTGACGTCATAGACCAGGAAGCTATAAAGCACACCAGAAATCAGACCGCGACAGCTTCTGTTGCCTTCAGCAAGCGCTCTCTGTATACTGTCCTTGTCTATTTATTGTTGTCTGTCACAAGCACATTATCTATCTATATATATATATATATATATATATATATATATATATATATATATATATATATATATTATGGCGAAACAAGAATTCAAGCGTTGTGTTGTCCCTTGCCCTCGTTTCATCACGGGTGGGGACACACATCAGCTTTGTGTTGCTTGTCTGGGAGTGGAGCATGCCCAGTCAGTTCTCGAGGGAGCTGACTGTGAGCATTGCGAGAAGCTGTCCGTGAGGACGCTCCGCTCTCGCCGGGCGTTCTTTGAGGAGGACGGTTCGGTTCGCGCTCCCCGAGGTGCGGGTACCGCTGCTGCCGAGGCACAGCGAAGGCTTTCATCTTGGGGTTCGCATATGGATCTAGTAGCGGGGCTTGAGACGGGCCCAGCCCTTTCTCAACCCTTACCTGCTGGATCCGGTGCCTCTGCCCAGGAAGGAGCCCGCGCTGCGGCTTCTCCTTCCCAGGTTGGGGCACCATTGTTGCGGCTATCCAGTTCTGAGGATCTGGATGTCGTCAGTGTTGATATGGGGGATGTTGAGTTTTCGCCAGCTCATGCCTCCGATAATGATGAGGAGCTTATGGAGGTTTTATCTCGTGCTGTAGCTAGATTAAATATTGAATGGCCAGCCGATGATTCTCTGAGTGTTACTAGAAAAAGTTTATTAGATGAAAGATTTTTACCATCTAAAACACAGCCTCCACGTCGGGGACTCCCGTTTTTTCCCGATCTCCACAATGAGGTTTCGAGATCGTGGAATAAACCGGCGTCATTCAGAGTATTTAACCCACAAACTTCCTGTTAAAGTAATGTTCTGGGTGCATCTGATTATGGTTATGTTAAGGTGCCTCGGGCTGAAGAGACGCTCGCGAGCTATCTCTCTCCCGAGTCATCGTCATCATTAAAAACCCCGACGTTACCCACCAAGCCATTAAAATCCACATCTTCGCTGGTGGGTAAAGCTGATATAAAGGATAAAGATAGGTCTGTTCTTCTGGACGCGCCACTGTCACCTTCAAGTTTGTTCGGCGACGCTATCAACTGTGTCGTCGATAGGTTTCAAGAAACGAAAAAACAATCGGCTGCGTTCCAGAGGTTTCTTCCTCGATGTTTCAATATCCCCGAGACTGCTGGGCGAAAAATGATTATTAAATCCGAGCAGTCTCATCCGAGTACAAGCTCCTCACAGCACAGAGTGCATCAAAAACAGAGCGTCGCCACTCGGGCTCCTCCACAATCTGGGGAATCTGGGTGGCGGTCGCAGTCCAGGCCAGCTAGGGGTAGGCAAGATCTGAGGACTTTCATCTCTAAGAAGGCTTGGGCTAAGAAGAAGTCCTGACGCCCAAGGCGTCAGGCTTCTGAGGGTGGTCCCCTCCGAGGAGGGACGATTTCGAGAAATCGTTCATCCTCGGCACCCTCTGGGGGGCGATTCTCTGAGGAGAGTCGCAGCGCTGCCACATCGGTTGTTCCCTGCCAGTTCGCCGCTTCAGGGCACCGGGGTGTCAGCGTCCCCATACGATACGATTCTCCGAGGAGGATCGTAGAACGGTCAGTTCGGTTGTTCCCTGCCGGTTCGCCGCTTCAGGGCACCGAAATGTCCGTACAACCGAATCCCGAGGCCAGTCTCGAGAGACTGGTCCCCTTAGTAGAATTTCTGGCAGCGTGGAAACTACTGCCAAATATTTCTCAGTGGGTCCTGCATATAATAGAAAAGGGTTACAGAATTCAGTTCGGTTCTCGTCCGCCCAGATTTCAAGGGGTCCTTCCCACAGTGGTGGACCCAAGGCAGGCTCGGGTCATGGAACTAGAAGTACTGACGCTTCTGCAAAAAGGGGCTATAGAAAGGGTTTCTCCTCCCAGCAGAGAGTCAGGGTTTTACAGCCGTTACTTCATCGTTCCCAAGAGGGATGGGGGGTTGCGTCCTATTCTAGATCTGCGTCAGTTAAACAGCAGAGTTCAGAAACTCAAGTTCAAGATGCTTACACTAAACAGATTGCATCACAGATTCAGTCCGAGGACTGGTTTGTCACAATAGACTTGAAGGACGCTTACTTTCATGTATCCATTCATCCTCATCACAGGAAGTTCCTGAGGTTTGCTTTCGGGGGCGAAGCATACCAATATCAGGGGTCCTTCCATTCGGCCTAGGTTTATCACCCCGCACCTTTACGAAATGCGTGGATGCAGCGCTGGCTCCTCTGAGACTCCAGGGCATTCGCGTATTAAACTATATAGACGACTGGTTGATCCTGGCTCGTTCCGAGCAGTTGGCAGTTCGGCATCGAGATGTGGTTCTGTCTCACTTAAAGAGGTTGGGGTTGCGGCTAAACACCAAGAAGAGTGTGCTCCTCCCAGCCCAGAGGACCACTTTTTTAGGGGTGATGTGGGATTCGACAACTATGCAAGCACGATTGTCTCCAGCTCGTATTTCTGCGATTCTCACAGCCGTAAATATGGTAAAACTAGGCCAGTCACTCACTGTGAAACAGTTCCAGAGACTGGTGGGTCTCATGGCAGCTGCGTCCAACGTAATTACTTTTGGCCTTCTGCACATGAGACCCCTGCAGTGGTGGCTCAGGACCAAGGGGTTTTCTCCGAGGGGAAATCCGTTTCGCACGATCAAGGTCATGCGGCTATGCCTACATGCCTTGGTCATGTGGAAGAAACCTTGGTTCCTCGCCCAAGGCCCAGTATTGGGGGCTTCTTGTCGACGCGTAACGCTATCGACGGATGCTTCCCTCACAGGCTGGGGGGCGGTCATAAGTGGCCGCTCGGCGACAGGTGTCTGGCAGGACCATAAGCTTTCGTGGCATATAAACCGACTAGAGATGATGGCGGTATTTCAGGCTCTCAAATACTTCCTGCCAGACCTGAGAGGCCATCATGTGCTCGTCCGCACAGACAACACATCGGTGGTCTCTTACATCAACCATCAGGGGGGTCTGAGGTCCCTATTATTATGCAAACTGGCTCATCAGATCCTCCTATGGGCCCAGGGGAAATGACTGTCACTCAGGGCAGTTTATATTCCAGGGTATTTGAATGTGGGAGCAGATATCCTGTCAAGACAGGGGCTGAGACCCGGGGAGTGGAGACTTCACCCCGAGGTGGTGGATCTCCTATGGGAGAACTATGGTCAAGCTCAGATAGATCTTTTCGCATCTTACGATACAACCCATTGTCCGCTTTGGTTCTCCCTCACATATCCAGCTCCTCTCGGACTGGACGATATGGTACAGGAGTGGCCGAGGCTGCACCTGTATGCATTCCCCCCGATATCATTGCTTCCGGGAGTTCTGGAGAGGGTTCGCCGGGAGGGGGCTCATCTATTATTAGTAGCCCCGCACTGGCCGACCCGGGTGTGGTTCTCGGACCTAGTGTCCCTTCTGCACGGCTCTCCCATGGAGATTCCTGTCAGGGGGGACTTGTTATCTCAAGCAGGGGGCACGATATTTCACCCTCGCCCGGAGTTGTGGAAACTGTGGGCTTGGCCTCTGAGGGGGCCCAGCTCTTAGAATTCGGTCTCTCGACTGAGGTCGTTGAGACCATCCTTCAATCCAGAGCTCCTTCCACGAGAAAACTATATTCATTGAAATGGAAATTGTTCTCTACATGGTGTGGAGAAAGTTTTTTAAATCCTGCTAACTGCCCGGTTGGTACAGTTCTCGATTTCCTACAAGACCGTTTCTCTGCTGGATTATCTCCCTCCACCTTAAAGGTGTACGTAGCGGCTATATCTGGTTATCGCTCCCCTTTGGGGGCTTCTTCTCTTGGGAGAGATCCTCTTATTACTCGTTTTCTCCGTGGTACACTGAGGCTGAGGCCTGCATTGCACTCTAGAGCACCGGCTTGGGATTTGGCCATTGTACTTGAGGGTCTGGCCCTGGCTCCCTTCGAGCCTATTGAAGAGGTTTCAGAGAAGTTCCTTACACTAAAAACTCTATTTCTTCTCGCTATTTCTTCTATCAAGAGAATTGGAGATCTGCAAGCCCTGTCGGTGGCTCCTTCATGTTTGGAATTTGCACCTGGTATGGTGAAAGCATTTTTACACCCTAGGCCGGGTTACATCCCTAAGGTCCCCACTAATGTGGCGGCCCCTATTGTGCTGCAGGCTTTTTGCCCTCCACCTTTCGTTACCCCAGATCAGGAAGGTCTCAATCTGTTATGTCCCGTTAGGGCTTTGGATGCCTACGTTCACAGAGCTGCCCTGTGGCGTAGATCAGAGCAGTTATTTGTCTGCTTCGGTTCAACCAAGAAGGGTTGCCCTGCATCTAGACAGGTAATGAGCAAGTGGGTAGTTGAGGCTATCTCACTTGCTTATGAAGCGGCTGGACAGCTCTCACCTATAGCTGTCCGCGCCCATTCTACTAGGAGTATGGCTGCCTCTAAGGCTTTAATTTCAAGGGTTTCCCTTCAGGACGTTTGTAATGCGGCAGGCTGGTCCTCACCGCATACATTTGTCAGATTCTATGACCTAGACCTCTCCACTCCCGGGGCTAGGCTGCTTGTTTCTTAGTGTGCGCAAGGACTCCACACAGAACGGGCATTTCTCATTATGGCGTAGTGGACATGGGGTTCCCACCGCGTCTCAACGCAGCTCGAGTTCCCTTGAAAGGGAACGTCTCAGGTTACGTATGTAACCCTGGTTCCCTGAGAGGGAACGAGACGCTGCGTTCTCCTGCCATACTTCCTGCATGCCCTGATCGACTTGCTTCAGGCCTTTTCAGAAGCTGTCGCGGTCTGATTTCTGGTGTGCTTTATAGCTTCCTGGTCTATGACGTCACCGCCTATGACGTCTCGTTCTTCCATTGGACTGATTATACACGTGCTTCACGACGCAATCACGCAGAGCGTTCCAACCGCGTCTCAACGCAGCGTCTCGTTCCCTCTCAGGGAACCAGGGTTACATACGTAACCTGAGACGATTTTTCTGGTTAAAATTGCGATTTAATTTATATATATATATATATACAGTATGTATATATATATATATATATACATACATACACAGTGCCTAGAATAAGTGAACACACCCATGCTTAAGTTGACTAAAAAGAGGAATAAAAAAACATTAATGCCTTAAAAAAATTAGGAAAACTCCAAACTTTAGGGACACCAATTTTCTTTGTGAATGAATAATGTATCATAAATAAATAAATGTTCTTCCTTAAAATACAGGTTGCATAAGTCAGGACACCCCTATGTTAAATTCCCGTAGAGACAGGCAGATTTTTATTTTTAAAGGCCAGTTATTTCATAGATCCAGGATACTATGCATCCTGATAAAGTTATATTGGCCTTTGGAATTAAAATAGCCCCACATCATCACATTCCCTTCACCATACCTAGAGATTGGCTTGGTTTTATTTCAGTTAGCCTAATAACTGGTTTGATTTGCATTGAGAGAATATCTTATGGAAAGTACCCCATGCCAATCTCTAGGTATGGTGAAGGGTGTGTGATGATGTGGGACGAATTTAATTCCAAATAATAATAACAATAGCCTATAGCATGCGGCCTATAAATCGTTAAAAAGGAAAACTTCAGTACATACACTAGAGAAAAATATATGGATATGTTACTTCAAATGTTTCCATTCGTTACAAACACAGTATTTAACAGTAAACATGGTTCTAAACATTATAATATTCACCATATTAGAGTAAACACTGATACTAGCCTAACATTACTTCTATATCGTGCTGTGTTTTATTATCAAACATAAAAAAACATCCTTGTGTCGTACATGTATATAAATTTTGCATTGAAAGGTAGCCTGCCTGTCTATAGTTCATATTTCAACATGTTTCCATCGATTTCATACATTTTAGTCTAGCAACAGTACAACTGCAATGTTAAGTTTATGCAACAATAACACTAAATAATATAGTTCATAATACATTTCTTACCTTAAATCTTTCTTGTCTTCAAATCATGTTCTTCTTCTTCTGAGGTAAATCCAATGTAAGCTCACAGCGTGTCTTCCAAACTCGAAGAAAAAGCAGGTGAAGTTTGGTGCTTTGTTTTTGAGGTAATGAGCGCGTTCGCATTCCTTCACGTGGAGATTTGCATATCAATCTCTTTTGCGCGTGTGGGCGTGGTCAGATTAAAACTAATGAGCAAGTGTTTGAGAAACTGGACATCTTGTTGGTTTTATACAAATTACTTAAACAGAGTTTTGAACCAGATCATTTAAAAGTACACACTTAAATGATTATAAAGATTTATAGCTCATGCTTGGGTGAATAGTATTCGCTGAGTTTTGTTTCAGTTTTATAGACGTGCTCAAGAAAAAAAAGTTCACCAAGACGGAGAGGCAGAAAGCACACCCTGTTTATTTTCTTTATTTTACAAAAGCACAATGTTTTGTTTTAATTGTAAGTGGACACATACAAAAGTAGACGTATCACAAACAATTTTTTCATATTTATTTTTTCTGTAAGGCCATAAATGATGGTGTAATTTAAGTCTATGTGAAGAAAATCCAGCAAAACGAGCCGGCGCGTTTGCCGACCCCAGAGGGTTAAATCAGGCTTCATGAATAGCTCCTTTAAAACACTCCTCTTTCCATATCAGCCCTATTGGAGTGGCTAATAGGAAATTCTCTGGGACAAAACTAGTGATAATAGTTCTGAATATTCTCTTCATTACCACAATATCAACCAAGCTAACAATAATTAAAATCATTGGCCGCAGCATCACCTCAGCATTTAAAGTAATGCCCATCCATCCAGATTTATGGGATTTATTCGGGGTGCGTTGGTTTGATATTTTATTTCGCTGTTTGTTTAACCTTTTGCTGCAAAAGCACCCACACAATTTTGGAGACATTGTCTGAAGCAAAATACTGGATTTTTTCCAATAATTACGCAGTTCCATACCTCATCCAATTCCTCAACGACGACTTAATCATCCAAATCTACCTAACTCAGATGCGAATTCAACCCCAACCTCAGTACCTAATTTTTCCTTAAATCACCTGCTTAAATCACTTCTTGACATCTCGCTCAACTCCGTCCTACAAGCCGCCTTGCCAAGAACCCTCCAAACCTACTGGACTGTAAATGATTTCACCTCATCTACAACCTCCCGCTTCCTGATTTTTTCCTTCTATCTGTCACCAAAGGACTCCAAGCCAGATCCATCTAAGTTTATCTGAAGAGAATCAACATTTTTCATAAATTAATTCACAGTAAACCTCTCCCGCAATAAGCAAACCTCAGACCTCCCTCCTCATTAAAGGTATCCAGAGAACCCACCCAGCCCGCCCAGACACCAGACAACCCTTAACCATAGACTTACCAAATGTATCTCCACTCTCTGCCTAGGCTACCATTGCATCAATACTTCCCATACACTTGATGCAATGTTCAGTTTAGCTTTCTTTGGTTTTCTTTCTCTGCTCTGAACTCACTATCAACTCCAGTTTTAACTCAAAAGTCCATTCTACAATTTCAGATTTGCTGGTAATAAATAGACAATGAAACTTCCTTTTTCATTAAACAAAGCAAGGCATTAATAATTAATCGGCAGGCATGAGGTGAACAGTCTCTGGCTCGGCAGGCATGACGTGAACAGTCTCTGGCTTGGCAGGCATGATGTGACAGTCTCCGTCTCGGCAGGCATGATGTGAACAGTCTCTGGCGCGGCAGGCATGACGTGAACAGTCTCTTGTGTGGCAGGACTGACGTGAGGCTCAGGCGAAGATCGGGCTGGTCAGGCCTGATGGAAAGATCGGGCTGGTCAGGTGTGAATCGAAGATTCCCTGGGTCTAGCTGCGTTCCAGATCGAGGCACGACGCTCTCCAGACAACGGAGGACGGTCTCCCTCCAGTCCAGTCCAGTGGTCTCTGGGAGGTGGTGTCTGGGCCCCTATCCGGAACAAGGTGCTCAGGCTCACATCATAAAGGGTGCTGGTGATGACAAGGCAGCAAAAGTCCTTAACAAAGGAAAAAGGTTTTGGCTCTCCTGATCCATGATGATTATTCTGATCCTATCATCCATTTCGGGTGGTCTGTTCTTCTGTCACAGGTGTGGTGCAGGCAGAAGGAGAAGAGGAGTCCAAAGTTCCAATGCAAAGCATTTACTTACAAAATAACTCAAATAGGTACAGACAGGCAGAAAACCAACACACACTAAGGAGAACGGACCAAGACTGACTGAAACGAAGGGAACTAAATACTAACACAGATGAATATAGATAAACAGGACACAGGTAAACAGATGATGATGATGATGATAATTAACTAAACACAGGTGATGCAGATGAACTAAATGACAGTAACCATGGAAACAGATGAGTAGCGGGAAAACAGAACAAAGGAAGATGTGACTAGTGACAAGACTCAGACAGAAACACAACTGTGACACTAATAAGGTCTAACCGCTTCTACATTAGTAAAGCTCAGCAAACCCTAATCAGTTAATCTACTAATAAGCATCACCTGCAAACCCACTTCATCGTCCCTTACCAACCCGTCCAGCACATGTCCAAATTGATACCCATTGGCACGCCCAATTCATTCTAACTTCCCCAGATGCATACATTCTAATGCAACCCATCCTCCAACACATTAAGTATTTTAAAATACTTTGCATTATCCCATGAGCGCCATACCCACAGCCTTGCACTCCACAATTATTTTAGGGGCTTTAGATAAACCTTACTCCAGCTGCTGTTCTGTATTTTTGCTATCTGCCTTATTTAGGGCAGGGTTCTCAAACTCAACTTACCTGGGAGCCGCTGGAGGTAGAGTCTTGGTCAGGCTGGGCCGCATCAAGTATTACACAAAAAAAGGAACGCAACTGATCCAATCTTCTCAATCTTTATTATTAACAGTTCTTCAACATGAATGTTTCTTCTGAAAATGAACTGTTCCTCTGAATTTGAACATTCCTTTCTGAACATGAGCGGTTCTTCATGAACTGTAGTTCTGAACATGAACGGTTCTTCATGAGCTGTCCTTCTGAACATGAACGATTCTTCATGAACTGTCTTTTTGAACATGAACAGTTCTTCAGAACATAGGCTTCTCTTACCTACTCCTTGCTGCCAGAGACCTGGCAGCGCTTCCTCTCACACAGCTGAGACACATTTGGCTTGAAGGAGGAAACAGTTGAAACCCTCAGTATGGCTTGAAGATGCTCATCAGTAAGTCTGGACCTGTACTTTGACTTATTGAAGTTCATGGTGGAGAAGAGCTTTTCACATAGATATGTGCTCCCAAAAAGCTACATGGTCCGCCTGAACATCCTGGAGTGCTCAGGGAAGGTGGGTGGCAATTCTCTCAAAAATTGTCCAAGCTTGTCTTCTTTTCCACTCACCTCCCTGAACTTGGCTTTGAGTTCAGAATTGCACTGTAGGTCAATGAGCTCCATTTGAAGTACAGGAGGAGTATCTTGCACATCAAAGGAGAATGGGGCCAGCAAAAATTTGAAAAGTGGCTCTGTGTGTCTTAAAGTCTGCAAACCTGCGATCAAAGTCCTCCTGTAGCTTCATAATGGCATCAGCATACTTCTCACCACTGAATGGTGTGCCCACATCCATGAGTGCCTTGCATGCTGGGAAATGGCAGAGGTTTGTCTGAGAGAGCTGGGCTTTCCATAACACATGTTTTGTGAAGAATGCCCTCACATTGTCATAGACAGCACTGACAAGCTGCCCCTGGCCTTGTAACTTCTTGTTCAGTATATTCAGCTCCTGTGTGATGTCAACCAGAAAATCTAAGTCCATGAGCCATTTGGGATCACTCAACACAGGAACAGCCATCCCAACCTTCTCCATGAAGGCTTTCACTTCTGCTCTCAACTCAAAAAACCTCTTCAAGACATTTCCCCTACTGAGCCAACGTACCTCTGTGAAGTAGAGCACATCCTCATATTCTGACTCTATTTTCTCCAAAAAGGCATGGAACTTCCAGTGCTTTAAGCCCCTAGATCTGAAATGGTTTATGCATTTGACAACAACAGACATCACATTGTCAAACCTCAACGGCAATGGCCTCCTCCACATTCTCCTCTTCCAGTTTTCTTTGAACAAGTGCTACCAGTCCATTTTTCCTTCCTGTCATTGATGGCGCTACGTCTGTTGTTGTTCCAGCAAACCTCTTCCATGGCAAACCGGCATCCTCAATAGCACCACACAGCTGGCGGAATATCTTCTGAGCACTGGTCTGACCATGCATTGGAATCACAGCGAGCAACTCCTCGATCACTTCAAAATTGTCGTCAACATCACGGACATATACTGCGAGCTGAGCAGTGTCAGTGTTGTCCATGTTCTTATCAAGAGCGACTGAGTATGCACAAAAACGTTTGGCTTTCTCATTCAGTTGATCATATATGTTTTCTGACAGGTCAGAAATGCGCTCTGCCACTGTGTTTGCTGAAAGGCTGATGCTGCTAAACTGACCCTTCTTTTCTGGACAGACTTTACTTGCAGCTAGTAACATGCACTTTTTGATGAACTCGCCTTCTTTGAACGGCTTTTCCGGCCTTTAGCAATCATCTCACTCACCATGTAGCTAGCTTCGACTGCTGCTTCATTCTCTATGTTTGCTTTCTTGAATAAATCTTGTTGCCTCAATAGAAATTTTTTAAGATTGGTGACCCGGTTCTTTCTCTCATCTCCCTGGTATTTTGTATACTCCTCAGCATGTCTAGTTGAATAATGACGTCTGATGTTATATTCCTTGTACACCGCAACTTTCTCTGTGCATATGAGACACATAGGGGTGCCCCTGTGCTCGACAAAAAAATATTCCGTCTCCCACTTTTCCTGAAATTGCCAGTGCTCGTCACCAACCTTTCTCTTCACGGCACGTTTAGAGAGAGACATGACTGGAACTCGGTGATGGCAAATATTTTCCGTCCACTTAGTGTCACTCCGGTTTCAACCAAGTGACTAACATTGATATTTCCCCAGGTACTTCGCGGTTGGCTTGACAACCGTTGACAACATACACCACCGGAAGCTGTCACGAGACTATCTATGTTAGTGTAACGGTGGTTTTCCCATATTTTTAATTGTTCAGGTTGGGCACCAACAGTTTAAAAAACTGACAAACAAATGATGTTCAAATTAAATATTCTGTTAACCACTCTTATGGGAAGAAGAAAGAAACAGAAATGTTTGACAGGAGTCTATTAATTTCCATTCACATTTGATAGCAACAACAACAATAAAATAAAAAAAAAAAATCAGTCTCTTAGTGTCCAGAAACACGCCCTCAGAAATGAGCAAATGAAAAGATTATTTACAAAGGAAATACCGGCGCATTGGCACACAGGCCGTCAATGTTCAACAGTAGGCCTAGGGATTTTAAAATAATAACAAAAAGGTGTCTCAAAATCGAGTAAATATATAATGAAAACGAAATTAATTCAGACAAAATAATAGGTATCAGATAGAATACTTGTTTTTGTGATGAGAGAGTGGGGTCATTTGAGGTTATCACACTGAGTTAGAGAGATCGGTAACCAGGAGGGCGCGGGGAAGACAGAATGCTCCTTTTACCTTTTGGTTTTGGTGATCACACGTCGGAAAAAAGTCGCAGAAGGAACCAACACTCACAGGTTCTGCAACTTCACTGGGTCAAAAACTCTTTTAGGCATTGTTTTTTCACAGGCGGCGTTCAGATTTCAGCTCGTTTGCTACTCTATACTCCATGCACGCGCGTCCCTTCTCCATCATTTCACAACGCAGAAATTCGGACTTTCCACATGGAAAATAATCCCACAGAGTACCTTCACGACACGCTGAAACAACAGCCTCGTTTTCCCTTGACTTTTCCAGACGCTGCTTCCAAACTTCCCGACCAGGCTCTCGCTTCCACTTCTCTACTTCCTCTTTTATTTTCCTCTTAATCACCCAAACCCCACCACTTTTCGTTACTGTATTTAGATTTTCGTTTGTACAAATTCTAATAACTGTTATGAAATTGTGTAGGTTTCCATTTTGTGTTATTTAATTTAATTATTAATTAAATATTGGTTCATTTGTTTTATATTGTAGCAGTTCGCTACAGTAGCCCATAAGTGATAAAAAAATAAAATAAAAGCGTGGCAAGCGCGGCACACTTAACGACTCAGCAAAAAGGTGCGTTTCAGAACAACGCGCGGGCTGGACTAAAACTAAACTTTGATGTCAAGTAGGGGCCACAAAACATCACCCCACGGGCCTCAATTGGCCCCCGGTCCGCGAGGGTGAGACCAGTGATTTAGGGGAATACTTCTTTTTTTTTTCTTCTTCTTTTTTTTCATTTTCTATAATGTTTTGATTAAAAGGTGTACTTGTGCTAGTTTTTTAAATAAATGCCACTATGCCGCTTGTTTTGATATTTTGATAAATAAAGCAAACATATTAATACATTTTTAATTATGGCTTAAATTGCCCAAATACATACTGGGGTCACTGTACAGAATGTAATGGTTAAATATATGTAAATATGAATATTAATATATTGTATTCTGTCTCTTGTTTTTTATTATAATGTCTGTAAATTCTTATCATAGCCAACTTCAAAACTCAACATACGACACATATGTGAGAGAGGGCAATCTCATCAAAGGCATGGTGGAAGGCATTCTGGGCATGTGTGTTGGGGAGAGGCGATCAATTATCATCCCACCATTTCTGGCTTATGATGACAAAGGATATGGTATAAGTATTGCTTTCATCTGTATGACATATATTGATTAAAGGGGTGGTTGATTGCGATTTCACTTTTTTAATTTTAAATAGTGTGTAATGTTGCTGTTGGTGCATGAACAGTATCTGCAAAGTTGCTGCACTGAAAGTTCAACGTAACCAGAGATATCGTCTTTTAAAAATCAGGAAGTTTAATGTCTACAAAAACGACTCGAATGGGACTGCAACAAGATACTCCCGGGTTTTATACGTAACTAACCCATAATCAACCCTTTGTCGAAGAGGAAGAGTTCTAGTGGAGAGCTGTAGCCATGCCATCGAAAGTGTGTTATTTTCACCCAGCTGTCAGGTCTTCTGTGTTCGGGCTTCCTACGGACGCTGTAGTTCGTCAACAATGGCTGCAATTTATGTCTGATTATGTTCCTGAAAATTACAATCATAATTTAGCTCTCTGTGCTGCGGAAGACAGCTTCCAGAATCTACTGGATCATGTTTGGAATCTACTAAAACATGAAGCAGTTCCAGTTTTAAAACCAGAGGCAGCAGTTGTTGGGCCACAACCTGTAAGTAAGACTCAATAATTTTAAATGTGTTTGCATGTATAATTTCAGACGTAATGTTTTAGTTTTTATCAAGGACGTATAAACAAATGCCAGCGCTGGCTTTGGTAGTACGTAGTTATGATATTTTGTGTGTCTATGACAAACGCATACAAACATTTTGGACCTGAATTTGTAATTATGTACTAATTTTGTAAATGTATTTTCCATGTATAGGCTATACTTTATGACGTAATTTTTCGATTTGATTAAACGTAAACCAATGCCAACGCTGTTTGTTTATAGTACCCAGTTAGTTCGATGCTATTTTGTGTGTAGACAAACGTGTACACCTAAAGAAAACGATACACTGAGTAAACTAAGTTTTGTGAATAAAACGGTTGTTCATTATATCGATAAAACAATAACTTTAAAAAAACTGTATTACTCTGTCATTTATAATAATAATCATAATAATAAAATTAAAATAAAATGTACCATTCAGAAACGTTTTGTAAGAGCCGTGGGGAGGTTCTGCTTGACTCTCTTCAATGCCTCTTTCTGGGTCTGATTCTGGCTCAAACTGATACGGCAGTAGGCTATTGACACTATTTACATTTGACCGGAGCACATGCAGCTTTCGCCCGTAAAGGTAATTATGGGCGTGAAGTTTCCGGACTACGTGCGCTACGCAGTTTAGCCAAATACAACACACCAGCCCAACTAACCAATCTGAGCCCATTGCTTGCTTCTGAGGGAGTGGTTTCATAGAATCAGGAAGTCAACCGGTCGTTCAAATGACAGAAGAAAGCGGCTTACAATAAAGGTGAAATTTATGAAAAATAAGGCTTTTAAAAAAAAAAAACCACACACTTAGACATGTTATATTGTACCCCATAAACACAATCATGCAAAGAAAAAAAGCTGTAAACCACCCCTTTAATCTTCTTGACTCATTTATGCATACATTATTATACTTTTATTGTACAGCTGTAAAATGCATAATGCATAATAATAATAAAGTATATGAGGGACATTTTTGACGAGTGTAATATTTTTATGCAATGGATATAAAAAGTCTACATACGCCTAAAACAGATGGTTTTTGTAATGTAAAAAATGAAATAAATTTTATAATTGGGCTTGGGGCTGTTTTCAGAATTAACTGTTCCCTTTCAAGGGAACTCGAGCTGCGTTGAGACGCGGTGGGAACGCTCTGCGTGATTGCGTCGTGAAGCACGTGTATAATCAGTCCAATGGAAGAGCGAGACGTCATAGGCGGTGACGTCGTAGACCAGGAAGCTATAAAGCACACCAGAAAAAAGACCGCGACAGCTTCTGTTGCCTTCAGCAAGCGATCTGTGTATTCTGTCCTTGTCATATTTACTGTTGTCTGTCAAGTTGCAATATATATATATATATTATGGCAAAAGAGAGCAAGCAGGTTTTTATGTTGTTCCCTGCCCACGTTATATCACGGGTGGGGACACACACATCAGCTTTTTGTTACTATTTGGGAGTGGAGCATGCCACAGTCAGTTCTCGAGGGGGCTGACTGTGAGCATTGCGAGAAGCTGTCCGTGAGGACGCTCCGCTCTCGCCGGGCGTTCTTCGAGGAGGACGGTTCGGTTCGCGCACCCCGCGCGGGTCCCGCTGTTGCCGATGCACGGCGGCGACTCGCATTTTGGGGTTCGCAAACGGATCTGACAGCGGGGGTTGGGACGGGCCCCGCCCTATCTCAGCTTTCACCTGCCAGATCCAGTGCTGGCGATTTCCAGTTCCGAGGAATTGGTATCGTTAGTGTTTTGTTTAGAAAAAGAGAACAAAACAAATAAAGATATTAAGAAAAGGCAGATGTTTGAGTTTTCAATAAATGAATAAATAAGTCAGCTCATAACTCTGTTGAATAAAGAGGAGCTTTAAAAGGAGGTTTATCTAGTGCTGTTGCTAGTTAAATATTTTCTGGCCAGCTGAACATTATGAGAGTAAAAAGAGTTTATTAGATGAAATAAATCTAAAAACAGAAAAACTCTGTATCTCAGCCTCCTCGTCGGAGACTGCCGTTTTTTCCCTATCTCCACACCACACTGAGGTGTCGAGATCGTGGAATAAGTCGGTTTCTATTTTATGTGTTTAATGCCCAACGTCTAACTATAGTAATGCTATGGGTATTAAGTATCATGGTATGACATTGCCTCGGGTTAAGAGACGCTTGCTAGCTTTCTCTCTCCCGAGTCGGCGTCATCATTTTTAACCCCGACGTTACCCACCAGCCATCTAAATAAAATTTTTTATTAGGCAACGCCGGTGGATAAATTATAAAGACATGGATGAATGTGAGGTTGTCACCACTGACGCTATTCGAGAATTGCGTCGTGCAAAAACAGATAAACTATACTGGGGAGGTACGGTTTCGAGAAATCGTTTCTCCTTTGCGTCCTCTGGGTGGCGACTCTCTGAGGAGGGTCGCAGCACGGCCAGTTCGGTTGTTTTTCCTGCTGGTGGCCACGGAGTGATATATATATATATATATATATATATATATATATATATATATATATATACGTTTTTCTGATTTAAAAATAAAGAAAAATAAGATAAAATTATGTCTGTTCTTCTGGACGCACCGCTTTCAGAAACAAAACCGTTCAGCGGCGTTCCAGAGGTTTCTTCCTCACCAATCTAATGTTCCCGAGACTGCTGGGCGGAGCAGTCTCAGTCTACTAAGCTCCTCGCAGCACAGAGTTCAAGAACGAGCATCGCCATTTGGGCTCCTCCACAATCGAAGGGGACTTGGGTGGCGGTAGCAGTCTAGCCAGTTAGAGATAAGCAAGATCTGAGGACTATTTTATCTCTAAAAAAAGCTTGGACAATAGGAAGCCCTGACGCCGAGGCTATCAGGCTTCTAAAGGGTGGTCCCCTCCGGGGTAGGGATGGTTTTGAGAAAATCGTTTCTCCTCGGCGCCCTCTGGGCTGCGACTCTCTGAGGAGGGTCACAGCGCTGCCAGTTCGGTTTTCCTGCCGGTTCGCCGTTCAGGACACCAAGGTGTCAGTGTCACCAAACGATCCTCCGAGGGGGGTCGTATAGCAGTCAGTTCGGTTTCCCTGCCGGTTCGCCGTTTCAGGGTGCCGAGGTGCCTGCTTTTTCCAATGATCCTCCGAGGAGGGTAGTTGGAACTAAGTTATTTAAAGGGAGGCAAGATCTGAGGACTGTCATCATCTCTAATAAAGCTTCTGAGGGCTCCTCCGGGGCAGGGACGGTTTTGAGAAATCGTTTCTCCTCTGCACCCTCTGGGGTGCGACTCTCTGAGGAGGGTCGCAGCGCTGCCAGTTCGGTTGTTCCCTGCCGGTTGCCGTTCAGGGCACCGAGGTGTCAGCGTCCCCATACGATCCTCCGAGGAGGGTCGTAGAACGGTCAGTTCGGTTGTTCCCTGCCGGTTCGCCGCTTCAGGGCACCGTACTGACTGTTCAACCAAATCCAGAGGCCAGTCTTGAGAGACTGGTTCCCCTAGTAGAATTTCTGGCAGCGTGGAAACTACTGCCACATATTTCTCGGTGGGTCCTGCACACTATAGAAAAGGGTTCAGAATTCGGTTCTTGTCCGCCCAGATTTCTAGGGGTCCTCCCCACTGTGGTGGACCCCGAGCAGGCTTTGGTTATGGAGCAGGAAGTACTGACACTTCTGCAAAAGGAGCTGTAGAAGGGGTTCCTCCTCCCGGCAGACAGTCAGGGTTTTACTGCCATTACTTCATTGTTCCGAAAGAGGATGAGGGGTTGCGTCCTACTCTAGACCTGCGTCAATTAAACAGCAGGTTTCAGAATCTTAAGTTCAAAGTATGCTTACGCTAAATATGATTGTGTCACAGATTCAGTCCGAGGACTGGTTTGTCACAATAGACTTAAAGGACGCTTACTTATCTATCCATCCTCATCACAGGAGGTTCCTGAGGTTTGCTTTCAGGGGCGAAGCATACCAGTATCGGGTTCTTCCATTCGGCCTAGGTTATCACCCCACAACTTTTACAATATGCGTGGATGCAGCTCTGGCTCCTCTGAGATTCCAGGGCATTCGCGTATTAAATTATATCGACGATTGGTTGATTTTTAGCTCAGTCCGAGCTTTTGGCAGTTTAACATCGAGATGTCGTTCTGTCCCACATAAGGAGGCTGGGGTTGCGGCTCAACACTAAAAAGAGTGTACTCCTCCCAGCTCAGAGGACCACTTTCTAGGTGTATTATGGGATTCGACAACAATTCAAGCACGTCTGTCTCCTGCACGTATTTCTGCCATTCTCACAGCCGTAAAGAATGTAAAACTAGGTCAGTCACTCACTGCAAACAGTCTCTGAGACTGTTGGGGCTCATGGTAGTTGCGTCTAACGTAGTTACTTTTGGCCTTCTGTACATGAGACCCCTGCAGTGGTGGCTCGGGACCAAGGGGTTTTCTCCGGGGGGAAATCCGTTTTCGCATGATCAAGGTCACGCGGCTATGCCTTCGTGCCTCGGTCATGTGGAAGAAACCTTGGTTCCTCGCCCAGGGCCCAGTGCTGGGTGCTTCTTGTCGATGCGTCACGCTATCGACGGATGCTTCCCTCGCAGGATGGGGGGCGGTCATGAGTGGCCGCTCGGTCAAGTCAAGTCAAGTCATCCTCATTTATATAGCGCTTTTAACAATGTAGATTGTTTCAAAGCAGCTTTACAGAGATAAAGATATAATTTAAGGTAACAGAGATTGGTTTGGTTTTATAGTGGCTCTTGAAAAATGTTTTTTCCAGCTAAAGTTAGTTTTGATTGATTCACTTCCGTCTAAATGATAGTTTGTTATTAAATTAGGGGCCGCTAAGACGACACCGTTCTCTCTAAACAGACTTTAAACGTGAACCTGTGATAGACGCTGATGGCGTTCACATGCGCATTAAGAATTGATTCTATAGTTATGTGCGTTTGAATATATGAGTGCAGTTTTATAATTCCTTACAAACCATGCCTAAACAAACTACTTGTCTATAAATTTTGATGCAGAATTTTTATTTTATCTTATCACTTTGGGTAGGTACGCTGTAACAATCTGACCATACAATACAGCCGAGTTACAAAATAATTACGAACGCCTGTTCTATCTTCCTTTTTTAAGATGGTTGAAATCAGAGTTCATTGAACATACTGCAAATTCAATATCTTCTTCCGTGTATTCCACAGCAAACATAGAAACAAACAATAATACCATATACCACAACAATATAAGCCGTTGTATGAGTGTATGTGTGTATGCGTAAGTTCGAACGCAAGTTCAATAGTCCCGCGTGTGTGTGTGTGTTAAGATCAGCCTCACCAGACGGAAAGTCAAAACCGTGAGCGTGATCAAATGCGGGGATGTCAGGCTTTTGTCCTCGAAAAGTAATCCTGGCAACGAGCCAATAGAAGTTCTCCACAGAGGAACGGCGACTCGGCGCTTCTAAGACAATCGATCCCGGGAAAATCCACACAAACACCGGCCGGTTTGTGAATGAGAAGACGCTTCTCCCGAACAGCAGCTTTCCGGTTCCTTTTAACGCAAACTAAAAGTCTTTTCCTGTTTAACTGTGACAAACGCCCACGTGACAAACCTCATCACATGTTCAAGCACGCACAGACCTTGGGATCCAAATACAGTACAATAGCAAGGCATACAGAGTACAGAGTAAAGTAGAAAAAGTTAGGAAATTCCAGTGACTAAACATTAAATAAGTCACTAACCTTATCTAAACTTTCCTCCTATGTGGCCACGCTACATAGATTCCCCCCCCCCAGCCTTCGGCATAGGAGGAGATTGTCCGTACCAGCGCTTTAGATTAACCACATTTACAACATCTGATTTAAGTGGATTGCCCCAACTCACTGTGTAATTTATTGGCCCCATCCTTTTTAATATCTCAGCTGGACCCTCCCACTTGGGCGCTAGCTTGGCAGCAAATCTAGTGGCGGCATCCGAGAGAGGGTGAGTCCTAATCCAGACTAGATCTCCCGGCTTGAATTGCGCATCCTTCCGTCCGGCATTATAATATCTAGCTTGTCTGGTTTGTTGTACCCCAACTCGGAGTTTTACCTCCTCTGCCATGTTGTTTTGACGTTCGACTAGAGTATAGGAAACTTGGTCAGGCGTGGGGGGTCTAAGGATCAACCTCTCCAGAGGTCCATTAAGCTGCTGGAGCTCTACCGGTGGTCTCTTGGTGAGCAGTATTGATGGCGAACCTTAGCTCCGGTAACCACTGATCCCACGTCTGATGATATTGTCCTACATAGGACGCAATCATGGTCTTTACTGTCCTGTTGATTCTTTCAGTCAGGTTGGTTTGCGGATGATAGCTGGTAGTGAGTTTCTGGATGCTTCCCCAAGACCGGCATAGTTCAGCTAGCACCTTAGATGTGAATTGTGCTCCTCGGTCCGACACCAGGTATTTAGGCACCCCCCATCGGGTAAATATTTCTTCTCTGAGTATTTTAACTACTTTCAGCGTCTTGCTATCTCGCAGGGGAAACAACTCCACCCACTTTGTGAAATAGTTAACAATCACTAGAAGGTATACGTTTCGTTTCTTACTCAGAGGAAATGGACCCATGAAATCCATCCCCAAAGTGTGTCCTGGTTCATTAACCTGGGTATGCTGTAGGAAGCCGCTTGGTTTTGTATTTTCAGGTTTATATTTTTGACATATTTCACATCCTTTGACGTACTGCCAAACATCCTTACGGACGGACGACCACCACGCTACTTCTAAAAGCCGCAGCAAGGTTTTTAGTCGGCCTAGATGTCCTCCCAGCGGGTTATCGTGGAAGTAGTGTAAGAAACCCGGTATCAGCTCCTGAGGCACAACCAACTGGAACCGCTCTCCATCATTCTTGATTGGTATGCGCCGATATACCACCCCCTGGTGTTCTACGAAGGTAATCCGTTGATCTTGCCGCTTACTAGTTTGGGGGTTCCCCAGCAGGAGAGCAATATTACTGTCACGGCTTTGGGCCTGCGAGATTTCTCCTAGAGTGTGAGGTATGTCGGATGCATATCTGGGTGGGGTTATAGTCATACAGTGTGCATTGTCTTTTTCCAGCGGCCCATAAGCTCGAGACAAGGCATCTGGTCCCAAATTGAGACATCCTTTCCGATGATGCACTTGGAACGTAAATTGCTGCAGTCTCAGAGTCCATCGAGTTAACCGTGAAGAGGTTTTTGGACAATTAAAGGCCCACGTTAAAGCAGCATGATCACTGTAAATGTCAAATGGCCTTCCTTCCAGATAATGTCTCCATTTTTCCACAGCCCAGACCACCGCTAGACACTCTTTTTCCGATGTAGAATAGTTTACCTCTGGTCCTCTCAAGGTTCTTGAGGCATAAGCTATTACTCTCTCCCCTTCAGGGGTAAGCTGTGAGAGGATAGCCCCTAGGCCCACATCACTGGCATCCGTGTGAACCTGGAATGATTTATTGAGGTCCGGTTGAGTTAAGACAGGTGGGTCTTGCAATTTCTGTTTGATAGTCTGCAGACTGGTTTGGCATTCTGGAGACCATTCCCATTTTACTCCTTTCTTCTTTAGATGGTTTAGGGGAGCAGTGATGTCAGCGAAGCGTGGAATGAATTTGTGGTACCATCCAGCTAATCCCAAGAAGCGTTGGAGGGCTTTAAGATCTTTGGGCGTGGGATAATCTGACACTGCCAGTGTCTTTTCAGGATCCACCTCCACCCCTTTCTCCGACACAATGTGTCCCAGGAATTTTAACTGTCGTTTAAAGAAGTGACACTTCTTCATGTTGAGAGTAAGTGCAGCCTGATGAAGTCTCTGTAGAATGGCATTCAGATGTTGTACGTGCTCTTTTCTTGTCCGGGAATATATTATAATGTCATCGATATATACAAAGCAAAACTGCCCTCTCAATTCTCCTAAGACTTTTTCCATCAGCCTCTGGAAAGTGGCTGCGGCATTCCTGAGACCATAAGGCATAGAGCGGAATTGGAACAGCCCCTGTGTGGTGATGAAGGCCGTTTTATTCTTACTTTCCTCCTCCATTTCCACTTGCCAGTATCCTGATCGCAAATCCAATGTGGTGAACCATGAGGCGCCTTCCATGGATTCAAGGATGTCATGAATGAGTGGCATCGGATATGCGTCAGGTATGGTCTTACTATTCAACTTCCTATAGTCGATGCAGAACCTATAGGACCCATCCGGTTTGGGGACCAGGACTACGGGAGACGACCATGGGGAGAAGGAGGGCTCGATAATGTGGTCTCTTAGCATCTGACTGAGTTGCTCCTCAATTATTTTTTTCTTCAAAGGCGACACTCGGTAAGCCCTAGATTTAACAGGCAGCTCATCACATAGTATGATCTTGTGTTGTTCTACCGATGTTTTTCCGAGCAGCTTGGAAGTGGTATGAGGCCAGGTCTCAACCAGCTTCTGTAACTCTTCCTGATCGTCGGAGTCCCAGTTGGGAGTGACTTCCGCATCTGGCGAAGCGAGAGAGAGATGCCCTGTAGAAGGTAAGGCATAATAAAGACTCACTGTAGCAGAAGAGGGTTTTCTCTCTCCTACTGGCATCATAACACCTCCGGGATTTATGGTAGTTGTTATAAAAGAATGATACATATACCCGTTGCCCACTTTCAGACCATATCTCCCTTGGCCTACATCCACTACTGCTTCAGTGGCTCTGAGGAAATCCAAGCCAGCTATCAGGGGAAAAGCCAAGTGAGCATCCTTCATGATATATGTATCCACCCCACATACTTTATCATGCCAGTTGTAACAGATGGTTTTCTTATTGAATGCTTGATGTATCTTCCCGTCCGCCATAATGAACTGCTGAAGAGGTACCGGGGGGTTAGCATTTGGTTCACCACCTAACTGTTTCCACAGACTTTCTTGCATTAGGGTGTAAGTGCTCCCTGTATCTAGTACAGCCTTCACCTCTTGCCCTTTTATTGTTACCGGGACTACCAACAGGGAACTTATAGGGTGTGGTTGCGCAATGGATAATCCTGCTAGACTTTTAGAGATATTCCGCTCACTTGGTCTTTTATTGGTCTTTTCTTTCCAATTCTGACAATCCACCTTCTGCCAGTAATCCTTAACTCCCATGCAGTCTTTTTCCACCATTGAACCCACTTTTACCAGTTGTTCCACTGTTTTCACCGTTCCCCTCAAACAGCCTGCCACCCTGGGATTCGTATTGTTAAGGATGCGGCTCACCATCTCTTCTTCAGCCATATCAGGTTTCCATTTAAGACATAGGGCTCTGTAATCATAGGTGAAATCTCTTAGGCGTTGACGCGGCAACTGTACCAGAGACCGCAACTTATCCTCCACCTCAGCGAGGTAATCATCTGGAAGAAACGCATCCATAAAGGCCCCTTTGAATGATTGCCAATCAGTTACCTTTTTCCTCTCAGCCTTCCACCAACTCAGGGCAGGTCCTTTAAGAACAGTGCTCAGGGTGCCGACCAGCTCCACACTGGGAAGGGGTCTGATGTTAAGATAGTTCTCACACTGTTCAATAAAGTTGAGCACATCCGAAGTCTCCGAAGACTCGCCAAACGTCGGAAACTCCAACCGAATTGGGGGCCGCCCGCTGAAGGACGAGATACTGGGAACCACTGGAGGGGTAGGCACATTAGATTTAAGATTATTTACAGGGGTTACATCATAAGTAGCATTGACGGTCTGGGAAGTGGGAAATTTAACTCTAGATGTATGCGTGGTAGTTCTAGAATCATGAATCGACGATATGGGAGTAGTTGGAGAATAGGGCTGTAATCTAGATAGATAAGAAGGAGTACTGGGGATTCGTAGTTTTTTCAATTGATTCTCCCATTTTGCATCTCTTCTCAGGAAACAATCAAACACAGCTCTCTCCAACTTTTCTTGTGAACTACGGAAATATTCTTCCAACTCTGCCAAGCCAGCGTCCACTGCCTCACGGAAACTAGTTTCTCTATTAAGTGAACTGTCCACTGACTGTTTATAATCATTTTCATTTGTTTGTACTCTAGCACTAAGAGCCAATAAATCCACTTTAAGTTTATCAACTTCAATTTGCATTGTCTGTACCACATTCACACTCAACACACTGCCTTCATCATCATCATCATCATCATCATCATCAGAAATATACATTGAGCTAATCATAGATGTTATCTCTCCGGTAGGATTGCGTCTAGTTACAAACGGACCAGCAGTGAAATCTACTGCTGGGGTTACACCCACACTCAATCTTGAGTCTGGAGCACCATCATCAGAGTTATTGGTATTTACAACTGGTATAATCTCATCAGCATTTCCATTCTGAGACTTCATCCCATCATTTACATTTATCCCTTCATCCATAACCAGGGACAACAAAGAAACAATTTCACACACAAAAAAAACAAAACAGCACGTCCCCGTACGGGCCACCACTAAGTAACAATCTGACCATACAATACAGCCGAGTTACAAAATAATTACGAACGCCTGTTCTATCTTCCTTTTTTAAGATGGTTGAAATCAGAGTTCATTGAACATACTGCAAATTCAATATCTTCTTCCGTGTATTTCACAGCAAACATAGAAACAAACAATAATACCATATACCACAACAATATAAGCCGTTGTATGAGTGTATGTGTGTATGCGTAAGTTCGAACGCAAGTTCAATAGTCCCGCGTGTGTGTGTGTGTTAAGATCAGCCTCACCAGACGGAAAGTCAAAACCGTGAGCGTGATCAAATGCGGGGATGTCAGGCTTTTGTCCTCGAAAAGTAATCCTGGCAACGAGCCAATAGAAGTTCTCCACAGAGGAACGGCGACTCGGCGCTTCTAAGACAATCGATCCCGGGAAAATCCACACAAACACCGGCCGGTTTGTGAATGAGAAGACGCTTCTCCCGAACAGCAGCTTTCCGGTTCCTTTTAACGCAAACTAAAAGTCTTTTCCTGTTTAACTGTGACAAACGCCCACATGACAAACCTCATCACATGTTCAAGCACGCACAGACCTTGGGATCCAAATACAGTACAATAGCAAGGCATACAGAGTACGGAGTAAAGTAGAAAAAGTTAGGAAATTCCAGTGACTAAACATTAAATAAGTCACTAACCTTATCTAAACTTTCCTCCTATGTGGCCACGCTACAACGCGAACCGAAAAATTCCACAACGCTTTATCTGTAGAGTGGTATAGGGATCCTTCATAGGGAGAGGCTAGTTGGCACTTCAGCACTGCATTGTCATCGGGTCCAGGCGGAAGTCCTTCGTCAGATCTGGAAATGGCCTGGATCCGGCAGGCTGCGGGAAAACCTCGGGATAAACAAAGACACTAAAATTAGCGTAGATGCCATTCTTCTTATGATGTAACGAGTACATCAGGATTTGAGGGAAGTGTTCCCAGTTCCGGCTGACCTAATCTAAGCAGCCTAATATTAAATTATAGAAGTCTATAGAGTGTTATGTGAATGCTAGGTCAAAGAGATGTGTTTTTAGTCTAGCTTTGAACTGACAGACTGTGTCTGCTTCCCGGACAATGTTAGGAAGATTGTTCCAAAGTTTTGGTGCTAAATAGGAAAAGGATCTACCGCCAGCAGTCGATTTATATATTCTAGGTATTATCAACTGGCCGGAGTTTTGAGATCGCAATAGACGTGAAGGACTATAATGCGTTAAGAGCTCGCTCAAGTACTGGGGAGCTAAACCATTTAGTGATTTGTAAGTAATCAGCAATATTTTAAAATTTATACAATGTTTAATAGGGAGCCAATGCAGTGTTGACAGAACCGGGCTAATATGGTCGTACTTCCTGGTTCTGGTAAGAACTCTAGCGGCTGCGTTTTGGACTAGCTGTAGTTTGTTTATTAAGCGTGCAGGGCAACCACCCAGTAGAGCATTACAATAATCTAGCCTTGATGTCATGAACGCATGAACTAGTTGTTCCGCATTTGTCAATGAGAGCATATGACGTAATTTAGATATATTTTTAAGATGGAAAAATGTGGTTTTACAGACACTAGACACATGACTTTCAAATGAAAGATTGGTATCAAAGAGCACACCCAGGTTCCTAACTGACGGCGAAGACTTAACAGAGCAGCCATCAAGTGTTAGACGGTATTCTAGGTTATTACGTGTGGAAGTTTTTTGTCCAATAATTAGAATCTCAGTTTTTTCAGAATTTAGTAGTAGGAAATTATTAGTCATCCAATTTTTAATATCAACTATGCATTACGATAATTTTGTGAATTGGTGAGTTTCGTTAGGTTTGGAAGAAATATAGAGCTGAGTATCATCAGCAAAACAGTGAAAGCTAATTCCATGTTTCCTAATGATATCTCCTAAAGGTAGCATGTAGAGAGTGAATAGCAACGGTCCTAGTACTGAGCCTTGTGGTACGCCATACTGAACTTGTGATGGATAAGACATCTCTTCATTTACTGCTACAAACTGATAGCGGTCAGATAAATATGATTTAAACCGTGCTAGTGCAATTCCACTAATGCCAACATAGTTTTCTAGTCTATTTAAGAGAATGTTGTGGTCAATGGTGTCAAATGCAGCACTAAGATCAAGTAACACTAATGGAGATATACAACCACGATCGGATGATAAGAGCAAATCATTTGTGACTCTAATGAGAGCTCTCTCAGTGCTATGGTGCGGTCTAAATCCTGACTGGAAATCCTCGCAGATACCATTTCTTTTAAGAAAGGAACACAGTTGTGAGGATACTGCCTTTTCTAGTATCTTTGACAGAAAAGGTAGATTTGAGATCGGCCTGTAATTGACTAATTCTGTAGGATCGAGTTGCGTTTTTTTAACAAGCGGTTTAATCATAGCCAGCTTAAAGGTTTTTGGTACGTATCCTAGAGACAAAGATGAATTAATGATGTCAAGAAGAGGATCTATGACTTCTGGAAGCATCTCTTTCAGTAGTTTAGTCGGTATAGGGTCTAACATACATGTTGTCGATTTAGATGAATTAACGAGTTTGCAAAATTCTGCCTCTCCTATGGCAACAAATGAATCAAATTTTACCTCGGGGAGACTATAATGCACTCCCTGATGCGATGCTGTAGTAGACGGTTGCATAGTTATAATTTTGTCCCTAATATTATCAATCTTATAAGTGAAGAAGTTCATAAAGTCATTACTGCTGTGTTTCTTGGAAACTTCTGCGCTTGAAGATTTCTTTTTCGTTATTGTAGCCACTTTTTCAAATAAATACCTTGGATTATGTTTATTTTCTTCTAATAGGGTTGAAAAATAAGCAGATCTAGCAGCCTTTAAAGCCTCTCTGTAAGCAATCGAGCTCTCCTTCCATGAATCCCGAAATACCTCTAGTTTTGTTTTCTTCCAGTTGCGCTCCATTTTTCTGGCTGCTCTCTTAAGGGCCTGGGTGTGCTCGTTGTACCACGGTGTTGGACTATTTTCTTTAATCTTCTTTAAGCGCAACGGAGCAACTGTATCTAAAGTGCTGGAAAGGAGAGAGTTAAAAGTTTCTGTTGCAATATCAAGTTCTTCTAAGCTATCTGGGATGCTGAGATGATGAAACTGATTAGGAAGATTATTGATAAAGCAATCTTTAGTGGCAGAAGTGATAGGTCTAACATACTTGTAACACGGAGTTGGCTTTGCAGCCTTGACTAAATGTAATTTACATGAGACTAGATAATGATCTGAGATGTCGTCGCTCTGCTGCAGAATTTCAACAGCATCAACATTGATTCCATGTGATAATATTAGATCTAGAGTATGATTACGACAATGAGTAGGTCCTGACACGTGTTGTCTAACTCCAATAGAGTTAAGAATGTCTTTAAATGCCAATCCCATTGCATCTTTTCCATTATCTACATGTATATTAAAATTACCAACAATTAGGACTTTATCTGCAGTCAATACTAATTCTGATAGAAAGTCAGCAAATTCTTTGATAAAATCTTTATGGTGCCCTGGTGGCCTGTAGACAGTTGCCAGCAGAATTGTCAAACTTGATTTATCGTTTACATTATATATTTTTACATTAAGCACCAACACTTCAAAAGAAATATATTTTAAACTAGATTTTTTAGTGGTTTTGAAAATATTACTATAAATTACAGCGACACCTCCCCCTTTGCCTTTCAGGCGAGGTTCATGTTTATAACAGTAATCATGGGGGGTGGACTCATTTAAAGTAAAGTAATCATCTGGTTTTAGCCAGGTTTCTGTCATACACAGCACATCTAGGTTATAATCTAAAATCATATCATTAACTATGAGTGCTTTTGAAGTAAGGGATCGAATATTCAGCAACCCAAGCTTTATCGTTTGCTCATCTGTATTATATCTATTTTTTATTTGTTGAATATCAATTACATTTTTAACCTTAGATCGGTTTGGACGTTTTTTGGATTTCCAAATTCGGGGAACAGACACAGTCTCTATATGATGATATCTAGGTGAAAGAGCCTCTATGTGATGGGATTTATCTGACCTTGGTGACGCGAGGCCGCTAGCAGACGGTCGGTTTAGCCAGTTTGTCTGCTTCCTGACCTTAGCCCCAGATTGTCATGTTTTGTCTCTAAGACTATGAGCCAAATTACTAGAGAGAAGAGCAGCACCATCCCAGGAGGGATGAATACCATCTCTTTACAACAGGTCAGGTTTGCCCCAAAAACTTTTCCAATTGTCTATGAATTCTATATTATTTTGCGGACACCACTTAGACAGCCAGCCATTGAGTGATGACAATCTGCTAACTATCTCATCACTCCTTCGAACAGGAAGGGGGCCAGAGCAAATTACAGTGCCTGACATCGTACTTGCGAGTTCAAACACCTCTTTAATATTAATTTTGGTGATCTCCGACTGGTGGAGTCGAACATAATTAGTGCCGACGTGAATAACAATCTAAGAGAATTTACGATTAGCATTAGCCAGCACTTTTAAATTTGCTTTGATGTCAGGCGCTCTGGCTCCAGGCAAACATGTGACTATGTTGGCTGGTGTCCCTATTTTCACGTTCCGTGTAATAGAATCGCCAATTACCAGGGCACAATCAACAGAATTCTCAGTGGGTGTTTCACTGAGTGGGACAAATCGATTTGTTGTGGTAATCGGAACGGAAGAGTGGTTTTTTGATCCGTGACTAGAGCGATCCCTCACTGTCACCCATCTGCCTGGCTGCACAGGCAATAATTCAGCCGGAACCGAATCATGTAAAGAGTTCACTATGCTAGGCGCATCCAAAGTAGAATCTAAAGCTCTAGCACACTTACTATCCTCAATTAAAGTTTGGATGCGTGTTTCTAATTCTGAAATCTTCTCCGTCAGCCTGACTGTCTCCTTGCATTTATCACATATAAACCCTATATTGCCGACGGGGAAGGCTATGCTAAACATGTAACATGAAGTGCAGGTGACAATAACAGGACAAGACATTACTCACCGTGTTTGTTGACTGATTCTTACTCACCTGGGCTTTTTATGAACTCAGACGCGCGGGCGCGCGCGAGAAAAAATAAATAAATAAATAACTGAGCGCACGGGTGGCGCGTTAACAGGCTAGCGAGTTACTAGCGTGTTGTTCTAACAATAACGGAAGCTAGTGATGTCAGGTTAATCTGATATGTTGTCTAAGCTGTATTTAGTAGTATAAACAACTAGAAATGGTAGTAAATGATGGTTCAAAATAGAAAGAAATACAAAGCTAATACGAGGCTTAGACGGAGCTTACAGCCTCGAAGCAAACAAAACACAGCAGGCAGCTAGGCAGACAGGAGCAATCGATCGCTCGGTGAACGGTCTTTGGCTGGGGCTCATGGCAGTTGCGTCCAACGTAGTTAATTTTGGCCTTCTGTACATGAGACCCCTGCAGTGGTGGCTCGGGACCAAGGGGTTTTCTCCGAGGGGAAATCCGTTTTCACATGATCAAGGTCACGCGGCTATGCCTTCGTGCCTCGGTCATGTGGAAGAACCTTGGTTCCTCGCCCAGGCCCAGTGTTGGGGGCTTTTTGTCGACGCATAATGCTATCGACTGATGTTTCCCTCACAAGTCGGGGGCAATCATGAGTGGTTGGTCGGCGAAGGGTCCGGACAACACACTGATGGTCTCGTATATCAGAGCAGATATCCTGTTGAGGCAGGGGCTGTGCCCGGGGAATGGAGACTTCACCCCGAGGTGGTGGAGCTTCTTAGGGAGAACTTCGGTCAAACTACAAGTCGACCTTTCGCATCGCTTGTACAATGCATTGCCCTTGTGGTTCTCCCTCACGTATCCAGCTCCGCTTGGACTGGATGTAATGTAATAGGTGTGGTTGCCACTACACCTATACGCTTTTCCCGATATCTTTGCTCCTGGGAGCTCTAGAGTTGTGGATACTGTGGGCTCGGCCTCTGAGGGGGCCCAGCTCATAGATTCAGGTTTCTCGACCGAGGTCGTGGAGACCATACTCCAGTCTAGAGCTCCCTCCACGAGAAGACTAAATGCTGTTCTCTGCCTGGTGCAGAGAACGCCTTCTGAATCTCGTTTCTGCCCTGTTGGTACAGTACTTGATTTCTGTAATGAATGTTTCTTTGCTGGGCTATCTCTGAGGAGAGATCCTTAATTTCGTCTTCTCCGTGGTACATGAGGCTGAGGCCTGCACGTACTTGGATTTGCACCTGGTTGGTGGTAGTATTTTTTCACCCCAGATCGGGTTGTATTTCTAGGTCCCTACTAAATGTGCGGGTCATTTGTGCTCCAGGCCTTCTGTCCTCCACCTTTAATACCCCAGATCAGGAAACTCTTAAATCTGTTATGCCCTGTCCGGGCTTTGGATGCTTAGGTCCACAGAGCTGCTCAGTGGCGTTTATCAGAACAATTATTTGTCTGCTTCGGGTAACCTAAGATAGGTTGCCCTGCATCTAAACAGATAATGAGCAAGTGGGTAGTTGAGGCTATCTCACTTGCTTATGAAGCGGCCGGACAGCGTTCCCCTATTGCTGTTCAGGCCCATTCTACTAGGAGTATGGCTGCCTCTAGGCTTTAATTTCGGGTGTTTCCCTTCAGGATATTTGTAATGCGGCAGGCTGGTCCTCACCTCATACATTTGTCAGATTTTATGACCTACACCTCTCCACTCCCGGGGCTAGGTTGCTTGCTTCTAGTGTGCGCAAGGACTTCACACAGAATGGGCATTTGTCTTATGGCGTAGTGGGTATGGGGTTCCCACCGCGTCTCAACGCAGCTCGAGTTCCCTTGAAAGGGAACGTCTCAGGTTACGTATGTAACCCTGGTTCCCTGAGAGGGAACGAGACGCTGCGTTCTCCTGCCATACTTCCTGCATGCCCTGATCGACTTGCTTCAGGCTTTTTCAGAAGCTGTCGCGGTCTGTTTTCTGGTGTGCTTTATAGCTTCCTGGTCTATGACGTCACTGCCTATGACGTCTCGCTCTTCCATTGGACTGATTATACACGTGCTTCACGACGCAATCACGCAGAGCGTTCCCACCGCGTCTCAACGCAGCGTCTCGTTCCCTCTCAGGGAACCAGGGTTACATACGTAACCTGAGACGTTTACCAAGCTCATATGAAATAGTACACACCTATCTTCACCTGGAGTCACTATGATTAACTTTAAATAAATCTCAGGTGTTCCTGTAAGATCTTCTTGGCTGCATGCTACAAGAGCCATGGGCCACAAAGAGCTTACAAAACATGAACAGGATCTCATTGTTAAAAGTTATCGCTCAGGTGAGGGCTACAAAAAAAAATTCTAAGGTACAGTCTTAGACCGTCTTTAACAATTCATCAACATTTCTAACAAGTAGCCTACTGGTTGCTCCCTACATGTGACAACTATCTCCTGTATTCTCCATCTGTCTGGGCAATGGGATAGAGTAGCAAGATGCAAGCCTTTTTCTGACTAAAATACATACTGTAAAATGTATTATGATGTGCTGATGAGACAAAGAATTAACTCTTTGGCCAAAATTGTAAAGCGTATGTTTGGCGCAAAAAACAACGCAGAAAATTAGCAAAATAACATACATCATACAAACGTGGGACATGGTGGGAGCATCATGCTTTGGGGCTGCTTTTCTTCAGCTGAAACTGGGGCTTTAGCAAACGTGTAGGGAATCATGAATAGCTCCAAGTACCCGTTGATGTTGGCACAGAATCTTCTGCCGTCTACGAGAAAGCTGAAAATAAGGAGAACTTTTCAGCATGAAAATAATCCAAAACACATTTATAAATCTACAAAAGAATGGCTTCAGCAACATAAGATTAATTTTTGGTATGGCCTAGCTAGAGCCCAGACATGAATCCCATAGACAATATGTGAGAGACCTAAAGAGGGATGTGCACAGGAGATGCCCTCACAATTGAACAGATCTGGAATGTTTTAGCAAAGAAGAGTGGGAAAATATTCCAAGTCAAGATAAGTATCAAGTTCATGTCTTATTCTAACGAAACGAGAAACAGGTTCCAGGCACTCAGTCAGGTTAAAGTTAAAAAGCCTTTATTAAATGTGGCTTAAATCATAATAAAAGTACACGAGCCAACATGTTTCGACCAACACATGGTCTTCTTCAGGGCAGAGTAACACAAGAAATGAGAATGGCAGCAAATTGTAAGTTAAGTCCCAACTCTAATCAGAAAGAAGTCAATTAGCCTAGAAAGGATCAATACAATCAATTAACCCAATAAAGCAATCAGGTCTACCAGGATAGGGGAAACCAACATAATGAGTATCTAAACAGGTGACACTCAAACCCCCCCCCCCCCCCCCCCCAAAAAAAACCCCATAATATAGAAAAATATCTCCAAAGCAATCTCCGTCAACGTAGGTTATCTGGAGAGAAAAATAGAGAAAAATAGAACAAATAACATGTATTGAACATACACAAAAAACAAAAGAATAAGGCAAAACCATATCATAAGAAAAACTTAAACTCAATGTCCTCATTTAGACCTGGATAACGGAGCGCATCCAGCTGATGAATCCAAGATGACTCACGCTGGTTGAGTTTGCGGATCCTATCACCACCTCTATCCAAAGGTTTGACATGCTCCAAGACCTCTATTTTTAGTAGAGAATCATTCTTATTATGCACATGCAGGAAGTGTTGGGCCATCTGATAGTCAGGGCTACTGATACGAATAGCATATTTATGCTCCGCCAAACAATCACTTAGACGTCTTTTAGTATGACCTACATAAAACACATTCTTACATGGGCAAGATAAACGATAAATAATAAATGTAGTGTTACAGTTTATAAAGTCTTTTATCTTGAATGTTCTATTAGATTTAAAATCCACAAAAGTTTTCGAGGGAATTATATTACTACAATGGGGACAATTCATAAACGGTATAACCCAACAGGTCTCTTAAGCCAACTAACCTTTTTCTCAGGGGGAAGATAACTATGTACCAACTTATCACGAAGTGTCGGAGCCCTTCTGTAAGAGAACAAAGGCGGTTGAGGAAAGACCTGTTGGAGAGTAGGGTCAGAAATGATAATAGCCCAGTTATCCTGAATTATTCTTTTGATCTGTCTAGCCTCTCTTGTGTGACAAAGAAGGGGAGGGAACGAGTAACTGTCTTACGTCCCTTCTTGATCAAGGTATCAGAACGGTGCAGGGATTTAGCTCTAGAACGTGCTTGAGCGACGGTGTCTGGTTTGTAGGCTTTTTAAATAAAACGTTCTGACATAATGTCTGCCTGTTCTTCAAAATCAACATTGTCGTCACATATACGGCGCAACCGCTGGAATTGGCCGAAAGGTACATTATCAATGAGATATGGAGGATGGAAGGAGTCAGCCCTAAGCATAGTGTTTCTAGAAGTCTTTTTTCTGAAAATCGTGGTATGTAACTTCCCTTCTGGATCAATAGAAATAGTTAGGTCTAAAAAATCAATAGTGGTCTTGGAGTATTCTAAAGTAAATTAATATTCCTATTTATGGAATTAAGGTATTGGTGAAACTCCAGAACCTGAGTAACAGTACCCGTAAAAATAAATAGTATATCATCAATGAAATCATCAATGACGTCAAACGTGATCATTTTTGCGGAGCATAAATATGCTATTCGTATCAGTAGCCCCGACTATCAGATGGCCCAACACTTCCTGCATGTGCATAATAAGGATGATTCTCTACTAAAAATAGAGGTCTTGGAGCATGTCAAACCTTTGGATAGAGGTGGTGATAGGATCCGCAAACTCAACCAGCTCAACCTTGGAGTCATTTTGGATTCATCAGCTGGATGCGCTCTGTTATCCAGGTCTGAATGAGGACATTGAGTTTAAGTGTTTCTTATGATATGGTTTGTGTCTTATACTTATGTTATTTGTGTATGTTCAATACATGTTATTTGTTCTATTTTTCTCTATTTTTCTCTCCAGATAACCTACGTTGAGGGATATTTTTCTATATAATGTTTTTTTTTAATGGTTTTTGAGTGTCACCTGTTTAGATACTCATTATGTTGGTTTCCCCTATCCTGTTAGACCTGATTGCTTTATTGGGTTAATTGATTGTATTAATACTTTTATTATGATTTAAGACATTTAATGAAGGCTTTTTAACTTTAACCTTCTCCTCATTGTTAACCTGACTCTCGTCACCACGGCTCTGTCTCTTTGCCAGTCTCTTTGGCTTTTTGGCTCTACCTGAGTCTCCAACTCTACCATTGCATAGGTTGTAATTTTCACATTAAAAGTGCAAAAATAATTGAATGATTTATTATTGTGTCATTTTTTACATCCCAAAAAAACATTTAAAGGGTGTGTAGACTTTTTATATCAACTGTGTTTAACAAGATCTTGGTTTTGTGTAAATATGATTTGTTTGAAGCATAGTCTGAAGGAACTTCATCTTCAGGTACAAAGATCCCCCCATATGCAACTGTAATTTTTGATGTGTTACTGGTGGACGTGTTTAACGTGAAGGATGATGTGAACGTGGAGGTTCAAAAGATTCCAAAGCCATGTAGAAGAAAGGCAGTGGTGGGAGATTTCATACGTTACCATTATAATGGAACATTTCAAGATGGCACTGTCTTCGATTCCAGGTAAGTCTTTCATCTGGAAAATAAATATTTTCACATAACAAGGAGTATTGCACATGTTTGTTTTTTGTTTGTTTAACATGCAGTGCAGTGTAAAGTGCTGTTAGAAAAATTCTGTGCATTTTGATTTCACAAGATTGTTGAAACTTACCTGTCAACTTTGTACTGCAATAGATTTTTATTTTACATTCCTAGTTATTCTCGAAACAGCACTTACAACACGTTTATTGGCATGGGTTATGTGCTTGCTGGCATGGACAAAGCCCTTCAGGGAGTATGTGTGGGTGAGTGGAGACGAGTCACTGTGCCGCCTCATCTGGCCTATGGAGAAAATGGATCAGGTGACTTTTAGAAAGAAATTAGAAGAGATGAATAAAGAATTCATGTAATGTAATTATACACTATTAATTTACATAATGTAACATAAGCATGCTAAAATGTTTAGTATTACTTAATAATTTTAAACAATATTATTTATTGGAAATGTTACAGGATGCATTGTTGTGTTCAAACAAGTATGTTGGTTTAATATTTCAGTTTAGTTTCAATAGGTCTTCATGGTTTAAAAATCAAAAAGTACTCAATTTCTAACGTTAGTTTTTATAGAGTCTACTGAGTGACTGATGGAGACTGATGGTAGAATACTGCATATTCAATGTGACCAAATCTTTCTCATCTGCTCTATTTTCCGCTAAAATGTTCTCAGGTGAGCTGATCCCAGGATCTGCCGTACTAATTTTTCACCTGCACGTCATTGACTTTCACAACCCTAAAGACCAAGTGGACATCAAAGTGACATATAAACCAGCTGACTGCAACCTGACAAGTGCTGAAAATGACCTGATTTTATACCACTACAACTGCTCTCTGCTAGATGGCACACGTCTCTATTCTTCGTAAGTTCTCTCCATTTGCAACTTGTGTTTATTTATTAATTGAACAAGTTGACTATATGGCCAAGCATGGCCTGTGGCTAGCATAACGACTTGGTTACTAACGTAACCTCGGTTCCCTGAGAGGAGGGAACGAGTATTGCGTAAATAGCTTACGCTATGGGAAAACTCCTTTTCTCAAGAATATTGAAGTCTTTATGTAAAACGCATTGCAGCTGCACAGCAGACAGCAATGAGCGAAGGAGCTCGGTCATTGGCTGTGCTGCGGCAACTTGCTCGAACCAATGACGGGGCGATTCTGAATGCGCGACCAATGAGCGCGCCTCAGAACCCGCCAAGATGGGCGTGGCCAAGAGCTATATATTGGGCGCCCCGTCATGAGAGTTCTTTAGGTTAAAACGACTGAAGCGAACTAACCAAGCACAAGCACGGCAGCTTACGCAATACTCGTTCCCTCCTCTCAGGGAACCGAGGTTACGTTAGTAACCAAGTCGTTCCCTTTCGAGAGGTCTCTCCTATTGCGTAAGTAGCTTACGCTATGGGAACACCATGCAAAACGCCGTGCGTGCTGAACTTCGCCTTATGATAGCCAGAGGCAGGTGCCTGAGCTGAAAAGCAAAGTTATCATCCAACTAGCCGGCAGAGGCGAGCTTTATATGTGGGAAAAAGTATAGAGCGGCTAGAAGGCGCTCAGTGTGACACAAGCACATACATAATCTAGATACGAACTCATAGTTCTACTAGCATCATACTGATAGTACATTGGAATCTGTAGGTTGTAAAACCTGATAAATGTGGACAGTGAGGCCCAGCCTGTCGCCGCACAATTATCCTCGATCGGTATCCCGCTCGACCATGCCCAGGAAGAAGCCATACTCCTGGTGGAGTGTGCTTTGACTCCCCAGGGGCATGGCAGTCCCTTGGCTTCATAAGCCAGCGCTATAGCCTCAACTATCCAGTGAGAGATTCTCTGCTTTGAAACGGCGGAACCTTTCGTACGGCTGCCAAAGCATACAAACAGTTGTTCTGTCTGTCTGAATAGTGCAGAACGCTTCAAATACACTCTGAGAGCCCTAACGGGGCAGTTTAGATTAGCGTCGTGTTCGTCTGCTGGTGACGATAGCGCAGTTAGGGGGATAACCTGTGCTCTGAAGGGAGTGGTGAGCACTTTAGTAATATACCCATGTTTTGGCCTAAGGACGACCCTGCAGTCGTTAGGTCCGAATTCCAAGCAGGCAGCGCTTGTCGAAACCGCGTGCAGGTCGCCCACTCTCTTGACCGAGGCAAGTGCCAGCAAGAGCACAGTTTTGAGCGAGAGCTGCTTAAGGTGCACGGTTCGGAGTGGTTCGAACGGGGGCCCTTTAAGAGCGTCTAGGACCGTAGCTAGGTCCCAGATCGGCACTGAGGGGGGGCGGGAAGGGTTCATCCTCCTAGCGCCCCTTAGGAAACTAATAATTAGGTCGTTTCTTCCCAATGGACGTTCCATCACAGAGTAGTGTGACGCTGTGATGGCCGCCACATATACTTTGAGCGTGGAGGGGGTGCGGCCGGCCTCCAGAAGCCCTTGTAGAAAAGCGAGTACGTTCGTAATCTCGCATGTTTCAGGGTTCAGGCCCTCGGCGTTACACCAGTCACTGAACACTTTCCATTTCTGGGCATATAAGCGTCTCGTGGAGGGCGCCCGCGCCTCAGCGATGGTTTTTAGCGCTCCACTCGTGAGGTTCCTGGGAACCCGTTGAGGGGCCATGCATGAAGGGCCCACAGATCGGGGCGGGGATGAAATATCATCCTGCTGGCCTGACTGAGGAGGTTTGGCCTCAGTGGAATCGGCCGTGGTGCAGATTGCATTTGCATTAATTCTGGAAACCTTGCTTGGTTCTTCCAGAGTGGGGCTATCAGGAGCACTGCGTTTTTCTCCTCTCTGACCCGACTGATGACCTGCGGCAGCATCGCGATCGGGGGAAAAGCATATAAGGGGCGGCTCTGCTCTTTTCAGTGCTTTTCGTGAAGAAAAGAGAGCAGTGTGCATTCTCCTTGGAGGCGAAGAGGTCGACCTCCGCCTCGCCAAAGATTTTCCATAACCACTGAATCGTCAACGGGTTGAGAGCCCATTCTCCTGGGAGAATCTTGTCTCTGGATAGCATGTCTGCCCCTTGGTTCAGCGCGCCTGGCACATGCGCTGCTCTCAGCGAGCGCAAGTTGTGCTGGGACCATAAGATGAGTCTCCTGGCCATTGAATGCATGGAGCTCGACCTGAGTCAACCCTGGCGATTTATGTACGACACTACCGTCATGTTGTCCGTTCGAACCAGGGCGTGTTCGTTTTTTAGATGTGGAAGCAGGGCCAAAGCGACCGCTTTCATCTCTAGGCAGTTTATGTGTAGGCGCTTCTCCGGGTTTGACCAAAAGCCGGAGACAGGCCTGCCCTCGTAAAGGGCTCCCCAACCTATTTTGGAGGCATCTGTTGTGATCATCTTTCTCCTTGTGCCGCATATGCAACAACCCTAGCTGGAGTACGGCCGATGCTGAGGCCATAAGACCTAGCATCCTCTGAAACCACTTGACGGGGGCGTGTGCGCCCGCCCTGAATGATGTTGCAAGGGGCCCGCCCTGAATGATGTTGCAAGGTGATGAGAGACGAGCTGTCATCTGCATCGAGTCTAGAACTATTCCCAGGAAAGAAATTTTATGGCTGGGAGATAGAATACTTTTTGCAAAATTGATCCTTAGACCCAGGCATTCTAGATGGCTAATAATCCAAGATCTGTGTGCTATTAACTGACTCTCTGATTGTGCTTGGACCAGCCAATCGTCGAGATGATTCAGTATTCGCACTCCCCTTCGTCTCAAGGGGGAAAGTGCTGCATCCATACATTTCGTGAATGTACGGGGAGCCAGGGACAGGCCGAACGGAAGTACTGTGTACTGGTAAGACTGTCCCTCGAAAGCGAATCACAGAAAAGGCCTGTGATGAGGCGCTATTGGAATGTGAAACTAAGCATCTTTCAGATCCACTGAGAGAAACCAATCTCCTGGGCGTACTTGCGCGAGGATATGTTTGGTTGTTAACATTCTGAACGAGGGAATCATTAGTGCTTTGTTCAGGTGTCTGAGATCTAGGATGGGGCGGAGACCGCCATCCTTTTTCGGGACGAGAAAATACAATACCCAATACCAATTTCGGATTGTTTTCCCATGCCGCTGCATGTACAGATATGGGCTTAATACAGGCTAGGGGCGGGCCGCTGTGACTTAGGGACCCTGCCAGTGAATCGCCTGAGCTCGCAGCTCTCAGAGATGCGGGCGCGCGCTGAGCAGCTGAGTGAATGGGCGCGTGTGTGATTACAACAGCGCGCGCTATGTCTGTAAACTCGCAGCCTGAGCTGGGGCTGTGTTTGACACAGTAGGGACAGTGTTTATAAGTGGGGGTGCATAGACAGTGGTAGGCACACGCGTCACTTTTATAATGTTTCCCGCTTTTACTGGGGATGAATTCATAACTGTGTGAACAGTGCTTGTGTGTACTGGTTCGTACATGACCGTAGGCACGTGATCTACATTCATGGGGCGTGCAGCCTGAGCTGGGAATGAATTTGGCACTGTTTTGACAGTGTCTGGGAATGCACACTTTGTGGACATGTGAACCCTTAGTGACACAGGCAGAAAAAGACTCTTTTTGTGTTTTCTGTGTGTCGCCGTAAAAACGGCGTTTGTTTGCTGGTGAGCGAGCTCTGTGACTGGCCAATTGACTGCTGTATGGACATTTCCAGCCGCCTGTAAGGGGACTGGGTAATGTTTGAGATTTTGCAGAGAGAGTGGTGCGGCTTTTGCGAGACATGCACTCTCTCTTCTCATTCCTGTGGCTAGGAATGCTTTCGAGGCTCAGGGTTCAGCACAATCTTGGGCCGAGGACCCCGTCGCTCAGGAGGCGCTTTGTGGTTGTGGGAGCGCGAGCGGCGTCGAGCGTCAGTCTGAGGCGCGGGCTGAGAGGCGGTGTGGGCTGCTCTAGCCCGCTGCGGCTGTGGCGGCCTCTGTCTGCTGTGCGATGAGCTGGAGCGTTTAGGCAGGAAATGGCGCATAGCTTGTGAAGCGTTCTGGGCCTCAGTGAAGCGTTCGGCGAAACCTTTAACTGCCAGTCCAAACAGCCCGCTGGCACAGATAGGCGCGTCGAGAAATGGGGCCTTATCCGCGTCCTTCATCTCCGTCAGGGTCATCCACAAATGGCGCTCGAGAACAGTCAAATTAGCCATGGCGCGGCCAATAGACTGGGCGGTGGCCTTCGTGGCTCGCAGGGCTATGTCAGTCGCGCTGCGTAGGTCCTTGAAAGCTTCGGGTTTGGGGCTAGACTCGTCCAGGGAGCGGAGAAGCTTGGCTTGGAACACTTGAAGTACCGCCATTGAGTGTAGCGCTAACGCAGCTTGGCCGGCGTTGGCGTAGGCGCGACCAGGGAGAGCTGAAGTAGTCCGAAAGTCACAAGGCCCACCGCTCTGCTAGACGGGTGTGGGTCCGGCTGAGTGAACTGAACCAGCGGTGGGGAAGACAAAAGCGGCGGTGAAGCACGCGGAGACTGGCTCGGCGTGACGTCACTGAGCTCAGGTTCAGGAAGCCTCTGTGAGTGGCGCTTTTATCTTAATGCATGGCTCAAACAGAGGGGTGGCGGCGATGGGCTCGCTCGCGGCGAAAGCGGCGAAGCGAGCCCGCAGTGCGGAGAGACCCAGGTCGTCACATTCCGGGCATCCGCCCTTGGTCAAAGCAGCTTCTGCGTGGTCCCGGCCCAGGCAGCGAGCGCAGATGATGTGTCGATCCCCGTCTGGCAGAGGGTCTCTGCACGACGCGCAGGAAGGCATTTGGAACAACGCCTCGGAAAATTAGCTCTTTTACAAATGTCGCGGGCCGAACAGATGTAAAATACTTGCGTGTAGCCAGCAGATGGCTCAGTAGGATGGCGTTCGAAGGCGGCTGAAGATGCCGACGTCCTCGTAGCAATCCCGCTGGTATCCTTTTCCACGGCGGCGAAGGCTTTCAATAATCCGGAGGATCCAGCGAAGAAGGTGCTCGCTGAAGGAGATTAAATCTAAAGAACTCTCATGACGGGGCGCCCAATATATAGCTCTTGGCCACGCCCATCTTGGCGGGCTCTGACGCGCGTGGGCGCGAGGCGCGCTCATTGGTCGCGCATTCAGAATCGCCCCGTCATTGGTTCTTGCAAGTTGCCGCAGCACAGCCAATGACCGAGCTCCTTCGCTCATTGCTGTCTGCTGTGCAGCTGCAATCCGTTTTACATAAAGACTTCAATATTCTCGAGAAAAGTAGTTCCCTTACGAAGGGAACTCAACGATGCGTCCATCGACGCCATGGGAACGCCCCCAGCGTGACTGCGTCTGAAGCATCTATGTCAACTAGTCCAATGGAAAGAATGAGCGTCACGGGCGGGTGACGTCATGACCAGGATATGATAAAAGCACATCCGGTGCAAACCGGCATTAGCTTCTGTTGCCTCAGCAAGCGATCTGTGTCAAACTGTCTGTTATATTTACTGTTGTCTGTCTGATATATATATATTTATGGAAACTAAACAATTGCACAACTCTGTGTTCTCCCTGCTCGCGCTATTTAACGAGTAGGGACACACACGAGCTTTGTGTGATGGGTTTGGGAGTAGAGCATGCGGTATCAGCCTCCGAGGGGGCTGATTGCCAACATTGTGAGAAGCTTTCGCTTCGCATGCTCCGCTCCCGCCTGTCACTTTCCGAGGAAAGTGGCCGGGCTCGCAATTCTCAGGGTGACAGGTCCCGCGTCTGCCGAGGCAGCGCGGAGAATGCATTCCTGTGGATCGCGAATAGGATCTCTTTACGGGGTTGGAGACGGGTCCGCGGATCTTATCTCCTCCCTTTCCACGAGGGATCCAGTGCTCTCTCGCCGGTCTCGGAAGCCCGCGCTGCGGTCTCTTCCGCCCGGGGAGAGAGAGAAATCAATGCTTCAGTGCTCTACCTCCGAGGAGGTAGATGTGCTGGGCATTGAAAGTGACACAATCATGGGGGAAGTGAATTTGCCATCTCTTTCCCCAGCGTATGAGAAATATATATAGCTTATATATATATATATATATGATAGTTTATATATTATATATAAAATAAAGTGAATATATATAAAAAATATATATAAAAAATAATAAGCTGGTGGAAGTGTTTACTAAGGCTGTAGATAAATTAAATATTTATGGCCAGCAGAAATAAGGGGGCACTCGTCCTAAAAATAAAATAAATTTAACGAGTTTCCTTCCCTCTATTTTTCCACCTCCATCACGGGGCCTTCCATTTTTCCCGATCTGCACAGCGAGCTGTCTAGATCATGGAAAAAGCCTTACTCCTCTTGTCTTTTAGCCCCCACATTCATGTATATTCAGATATTTGGGGGTTAAGAGGGTATGGCTATGGGGCAATACCCCGGGTAGAACAGACGCTTGCGAGCTATCTGTCTCCCGGTTCAGTATTGTACCTGAAGGCGTCGGCTTCTCTCACTAAACCATTAAAGAAAACTATTTTTTAATCTAGTGGGAAAAGCATATATGGCAGTGGGTCTAGCATGGGCCTGCTTGCACACCATAGCAGTGCTACAAGCATATCAGGCTGACCTGCTGCGGTATTTGGACAGAAGTGAGGGAGTTTGGCCCGATGGGGTTTGAGAACTCCGTCGGGCCACAGATTTATCTCTCAGGGATGGCAGCCCTTGTGGTCACTGAGAGACACCTCTGGCTCAATTTGATGGGAATCATAGAGAAAGATACAAGATAATCTCTCCCTCGCTATGTCCAACCCCCTGGGGCTGCTGGGCGTGAGCAGCTCCAGCCGTCTAGTTTCTCATACACAACACAGCAGCCAAAGCCTTCAAAGCAGAAGCCGGATCCGAGGACCGTTCTTCACGCTGAGAAGGCTGCGGCTCAAAAGAAAAAAAGGTCCTGATGTTCACGCATCAGGCCTGTGAGGACAGCCCCGACCGAAGTGGAGCGGTGTACACCTCATTTTACGGTGCCCGTTCCATTTCGGGGTCCTCACGAGACCGTTCTGCCAACCCTGCCACCCTCGGTGCTTCAGGGCGCAGCGGTCTCCAGCGAGTCGCTGATGCTATGCTGCGGCACAGCATCGGTTTCGCGCCCTCTGAGGGGGGCCTTAGAGCGGCCAGTTCAGGTAGTTCCTGCCATTATGTTTCAGGCTCCGGAATTGGCTGTCTCGATAACACCAGAGACCAGCCTCGAGAGGCTGGTTCCCTTAGTAAATTTTCTGGCAGCGTGGAAGCTTCTGCCGAATATTTCTCATTGGGTCCTGCAGATTGTAGAGAAAGGATACAGAATCCAGTTTGGTTCTCGTCCTCCTCGTTACAACGGGGTGCTGCCCACAGTGGTGCATCCCGAGCAGGCTCTGGTAATGGAGCAAGAGGTAAAGCCCTGTTAGCAAAGGAAGCTATAGAGCAGGTGTACTCACCCGACATTGCGTCGGGTCTTTACAGTCGTTATCTCATTGTTCCAAAAAAGGATGGAGAGCTGCGTCACATACTAGATCTTCGTCTGTTGGAGTGTTTGGTGCTGGAACTCAATTCCAAAATGCTGACACTCAAACAGATCGTGACTCAAATCAGATCCGAGGACTGGTTTGTCACGATAGATCTAAAAGACGCATACTTCCATATCTCCATCCTCCCTCAGCACAGGAGGTTCCTGAGGTTTTCTTTGGGGCAAAGAACACCAGTATCAGGCACTTCCTTTCGGTCTAGCTCTATCACCCCGCACATTCACGAAGCGTGTAGACGCAGCTCTGGCCCCGCCAGGCTGCAGTGCATATGCATTCTGAATTGCATAGATGAACAGTTAGCGGTTCGGCACCGAGGTGTCGTTCTCGCTCCTATGCAGATGTTGGGGTTGAGGCTCAATGCCAAGAAGAGTGTGCTTTCTCCAGTACAGAGAACCACTTTCCTTGGTGTGGTATGGGATTCAGTGACGATGCGGGCCACTCTGTCGCCCGTTCGTGTAGCTGCTATCCTAACAGCCACGAAAGAGCTGAGGCTAGGCCAGTCACGCACTGTAAAACAGTTAGAGAGACTGTTGGGTCTTGTGACAGCAGCGTTCAACGGGATAACTTTTGGCCTGCTGTACATGAGACCTTTACAGTGGTGGCTCAGGACCAGAGGGTTCTCCCCGAGGGGAAACCCACTTCGTATGATCAAGATCACGCGGCGGTGTCTCCGCACCTTGGTTATATGGAGGAAACACTGGTTCTTAACCCAGGGTCCGGTGTTGGGAGCTCTTTGCCATCGAGTTGTGATATCGACAGATGCTTCCCTCACCGGCTGGGGAGCGGTATTGGAAGGCCGCTCAGCTCAGGGCTTGTGGAGGAGTCATCATCTCTCTTGGCACATGAATTGCCTAGAGATGATGGTCGTCTTCAATGCGTTGAGACATCTCCTCCCAGACCTGAGGGGCCATCATGTGTTGTTCTGGAACAGTGACTGTTAGGCCTCAGGGCAGCAGCGTCCAATGTGATACCCTTTGACCTGCTGTACGTGAGACCTTTACAGAGGTGGCTCAGGACCAGAGGGTTCTCCCTGAGGGGAAACCCACTCCTTACGATCAAGATCACGCGGCAGTATCCCCGCGCCTTGGTTATATGGAGGAAACTCTGGTTCTTGACCCACAGACAACACGTTGGTGGCCTCTTATTTTGGTCCCTCAAGAAATTACGCTGTCTGAGGGCAGTGTATATTCCGGGGGGGGCCAGAATATTGGAGCAGACACCCTGTCGAGGCAGGGGCTGAGGCCAGGGGACTCCACCCCGAGGCGGTGGAGCAAATATGGGAGTTTTACGGCCAGGCAGAAGTGGATTTGTTCTCGTCTCAGCATACGACGCACTGTCCACTCTGGTTATCCCTCACTCAACCAGTCCCCTCGGGGCTGGATGCTATGGTGCAGACGTGGTCGAGGCTACGTCTGTACGCATTTCCCTCCGTTGCTCTGCTCCCAGGAGTTCTGGAGTGAATCCGCCAGGATGGAATAAGCCTATTTAGTAGCACCACCCTGGCCGAGCTGAATTTGGTTTGCGGACCTAATTTTTCTCCTCGACGGACCTCCCTTGGAGGTCCCGATCAGGAGAGACCTTCTGTCTCAGGCAGGGGATGCAATATTGCACCCCCGGCAGGGGATTTGGGAACTGTGGGTTTGGCCTCTGAGGGGGCCCAACTCATAGAGAGTGGTCTCTCAACCGAGGTTGTTTAGACCATTCTAAGCTCCAGAGCTCCCGCTACGAGGAAACTATATTCACTATTTCGAGAGTTTTTCACTTCTTGGTGTTACCAGCGTCAGTGGGATCCGGTTAACTGTTCAGTAAACACAGTATTCGAGTTTCTGCAAGAACGCTTTGTATCAGGTCTATGTCCTTCCACGCTTAAGGTATAATATGTGTGGCGGCCATTGCGGCTTTCCACGCCCTGGTGGGTAGTACATTTTTGGGTCGAGACCCCCTGATCACTCGTTTCCTTCGTGGCACTTTGAGGCTGAGGCATGCAACTTGCACTAAGGTGCTGGCTTGGGACCTTGCAATAGTTCTAGAAGGCCTATCTGGGGCTCCCTTCGAGCCCTTAGATTTGGTCTCAGAGAAGTTCCTTTCTTTTAAGACTATTTTCTGCTAGCTATTTCGTCCCTATAAGAGTCAGACCTTCAGGCCCTTTCGGTCCCCACCTGCCTTGAGTGCACCGGGATGGCCAAGGCAATCTTACCCGAAACATGGATATGTTCCAAAGGTGCCTACCATTATTCCGAGGCCTATTGTGCTGCAGGTTTCTGTCCTCCCCCATTGTTCGGACCAGGAAAAGCTGAACCTCTTGTGCCAGTGCGAGCACTGGACACTTATGTTCATCGAACTTCTCTGTCGAGAAAATCCAACCTATTGAGCATATAGATAGTCGAGACTATTCTTCTTGCTTGTGAGTCTTCTGGCCAACCATTTGGTGGTCAGGGCTCATTCCACTAGGAGTATGGCTTCTAAGCGTATTATTCAGAGTTCTCTCCAAGACGTTTGTGATGCGGCGGGCTGGTCCTCACCGCTCACATTCATGAGGTTTTACAGCTTGGACCTGGATGCTGCCCCAGGTTCTCAGGTGCTTAGTGCTTAGTTACAACAGACTGACACTCAGGTACTTGGAATTCTGGCGCTTTGGGTATTCTCGTTCCCATGGCGTCGATGGACGCATCGTTGAGTTCCCTTCGTAAGGGAACGTCTCAGGTTACTATTGTAACCATAGTTCCCTGAGAACAGGGAACGAGACGATGCGTCACCCTGCCATACTTCCTGCATCCCTGTGATCGGCTTGCTTCGGCAATTTTCGAAGCTAATGCCGGTTTGCACCGGATGTGCTTTTATCATATCCTGGTCATGACGTCACCCGCCCGTGACGCTCATTCTTTCCATTGGACTAGTTGACATAGATGCTTCAGACGCAGTCACGCTGGGGGCGTTCCCATGGCGTCGATGGACGCATCGTCTCGTTCCCTGTTCTCAGGGAACTATGGTTACAATAGTAACCTGAGACGTTTTCCCATAGCGTAAGCTACTTCCGCAATAGGAGAGACCTCTCGAAAGGGAACAACTAACATGAGAGCTTTTGCGGTCTCTGCATATCCCTTACCCTAACTGGCGAGTATCAGTTCAAACATTCTCAAACATTCCTTTTGCCATTAATTGTAATCCAGTGAGGTTTTTGTATGCACAAGGAGTCTGACAACAGTCAGTACCCAGCTAAGGGGATGATCCCATAACTTTCACTAATGTTATTTATATGTTAGTAAAAACATTTCTAAAATAATGTTTCTGGAACAGTCTTATAATGTTTTCATAATTAAAATACATACTCTTAATGTTGAGTGAAAATGTTCTTAAAAACAACGTTCTTGGAATGTCTTTATGATATTATTTGTACTTGACTGATGTTCTCATAATATTGAGAGAAAACGTTCTTAGAACAACATTCCCAGATAACAAAAATATGTTCTTATAATGTTTTTCTAACATTCCCATTAAGTTATGAAGACGTTATTAGGGGTTCAAGCACAAAGTGATTTGTAAAACGCATCATGCAGACCAAACTGTAAGTGCTAGAGACTTGAAACCTGGCCAGATGGTAGACCTCAATTTGGGGTGAACCTATCAGAGTATGACGCCGATTGGCCCATAGGTGGCGCTACAGCAACCAAAAGTACTAAATCGCTCATAACTCCTAGACCGTTTGACTTAGACTCAAGCTTTTTACACCACTGTGATCCTTGGCTGAAGTATATCTCCAATATCGATTTAGGCAGGAACATTTTTCAGCTATGTCGAATTTTGTCCAAAACCTACTTTTGCGAACTAGTCCCTGGTTTTCCGCCAGATCGAAACCAACCCAGTCCAGGGCAATTCTCTGGACTCTCTCGATCAATAATTATCGAAAAAGTTGAACTTTTGCATTTGGGTGGCTCCAACAGGTTCATTTAGGAATGGGACGTGACAAAATACAGTCAAAAGCCTATAAATCCTAAAGCAAAACTTGCAAAAATGTATGAGCATATGCATCATAACATGGTGAGGAAGCATACAAAACTTTCATGGTGATCGGATCATAGGTGGCGCTATAACTGTCAAAAAGGTCTCCTTCTTATTAGGGGTTCAAGCACAAAGTGTTGAAACAGGGTCATTTATAAAACGGGCGTGTCAAAATATAGTCAAAAGCCTTTAAATCCTATACGAAAACTCAGAACTTCACAAAAATTGGTGAGCATATGTGACATAACATCCTTAAAAAGCATACCAAATTTTATGGAGATCGGACTATAGGTGGCGCTATAACTGTTAAAAAGCTTTGAAAACCATGTATTTCCTATGGTAAATTGATGAAAATGGTTCTTCCATACCATAACACCGCACTAGATATGTGTGAATTTCCCACACCAGGAGTAATAATTTATATAGTTCTATTTTATTTAATTTGTTCAAAAATGTTCTATGTTCTATGTTAAATGTTCTATTAAAGAAAAGATAGAAAACAAACATTTGTGTTTGCTGTAAAGTGGTCAGAAAAAATGAAATGGGAATCGGCTAAAATCGGTATCGGCAGGCCAAACTCATGAGAAATCGGAATCGGCCTAGAAAATTGTAATCGGTGCATCTCTAGTAGATACAACACGCATTTGAAATAGCCAGGCGCTGGAGAGCACAATTCGTTTGAATGCAAATACAATTTCACCGCTAGATGGGAGAAATTCCTACACAATGTCCCTTTAAATGCTTGAACCCCGCTAAATGCTGCTTTAGGGGTTCAAGCACAAAGTGAATCAATGTTTTCACACCACTGTGATCCTTGGCTCAAGACAGACAATATGTATATCTCCAATTTCGATTTAGGCAGGAAAATAATTTTGCTATGTCGAATTTTGTCCAAAACCTACTTTTGCGAACTAGTCCCTGGTTTTTCGCCCGATCGAAACCAAACCAGTCTAGGGCAATTCTCTGGACTCTCTAAATCAATAATTATCAAAAAAAGTTAAACTTTTGCATTTGGGTGGCTGTAACAGGGTCATTTAGAAAAGGGGCGTGACAAAATATACTCAAAAGCCTATAAATCCTAAAGGAAAACTCAGAACTTCACAAAAATTGATGAGCATATGTGTCATAACATGGCGAAGAAGCATGCAAAGTTTCATGGAGAGTGGATCATAGGTGGCGCTATAACTTTCAAAAAGGTCTCATTCTTATTAGGGGTTCAAGCACAAAGTGCTGAAACCCTATTGTAATTTTAAGGATTTGTAAAACTGATCGTGCAGACCAAACCGTAAGTGCTAGAGACTTGAAACCTGGTCAGATGGTAGGCCTCAATTTGGGAGTATGACCCCGATTGGCCCATAGCCCATTTGCTACAGCAACCAAAAGTACTAAATTGCTCATAACTCCTAGACCATTTGACTTAGAATCAATGTTTTCACACCACTGTGATCCTTGGTCAGTTCACTATTGAACTGTCAGTTCAGTAGTGTCAGTTCACTAGTGTAATAGCGTAAGCTTCTGTTGTTATACGTCACACGCATCACACACATGACCAGCACTAGCACTACGTAGCACTACGTAGCACTACGACATCACACTACGTTAACTGACTAGAGGCCCACAGAGAAGAAATGAATAGTTGAAATAAAGTCGTTATTTTTGTTTGTTTTTGTGCTTAAAAAGTATTCTCGTCGCTTGATAAACTTAAGATTGAGTCACTGTAGTCACTTGGACTATTTTAACGATATCTTTAATAACTTTTCGGGGCTGGCAAGTTTCAATCCCTGAAAAAGCCTATGGAGGAGTGATCCAGCTCTCAAATTTAATCAAAAATATCTTAATTCGTGTTCCAAAGATGAACGAAGGTCTTACGAGGTTGGAACAACATGAGGGTTGGTAAATACTAATAGAATTTTCATTTTTGGGTGAACTAACCCTTTAAGTCATTTTAGTAAACCCGGGGAAAATACGCCATCTCTCGTCTCTCGTGCATCTCTTCCTCCGACACCACGTATTGTTTTTCTCTCTAGGCAACAACATCTGCGTTACAAACCAATTGGCGAGAGTTGCCTCGTGCAGGCAGGGAGGAGCTGAAAACGGAGACGTGAAGTGATAAAGAATGCAAACGCAATGCGAGAGTCACTACAGGAATCAGAAAGTACAGTAAAGTCACTTTCTGATTGCCGTGGTAACTCTTACGCTGCGTTTGCATACTTTATCACAGCTGAAGTGAAATAAATGTAGTATTTGTCAAATACACAGACGTTTCAGATACGTTTCTATTTAATACTTTGTACTGCTAAATACAGCATCTGTTTGTACGAGAATAAAGCCTATACTATTTAAATAAAATGTAGTGGGGTCTATGTTTTTTTGTAGATAAACATGACACAATATAACGTCTACGGTTACGTATGTAACCCTCGTTCCCTGAGTAGGGAACGGAGACGTTACGTCGGATGACGACGAATGGGGTTTCGCTTAGAAAGCCTATCAACTTCGAGTATTACAAAACAAGCCAATGGCAAAGAAATGCCATGGGTCTGCGGAATTTGCATGGCGTAACTCCGCCCCACCTCGTGGGTATAAAAGGAGGAAGCCGGCAGCAAGCAGATATGTTTCTTCGCTGAGGAGCCAAGACTGAGCTCAGGCGATCCCCGCGGTACAGCGGAAAGTGGCAGGCAGACGTAACGTCTCCGTTCCCTACTCAGGGAACGAGGGTTACATACGTAACCGTAGACGTTCCCTTTCGTTGTCACTCCGAGTTACGTCGGATGACGACGAATGGGGTTACCAGTCTAATCACGCCACCTTCTCAGCTGTCTTCCAGTGCCCTGCGTAAATCGAGATCCCTGTCAGCCTGGACAAAGGACTCCATCTATCACAGGAATACCAAGGTACACTGGGAAGCATATCCCAAGCTTAGGGGAAGTATGCAATTAATGCCAGCCCGGAGGGGGGGGACTTAGAGAATACACATATGACCCGAAGGAAGCATATGGAAAACACTTGGGTGTCCAGCCGCAGGTGGAATATTTCAACCCCAGGGGTGGCAAGGTGGCTTGCCAAGGGAAAGACACATGCTCAGAGAGGCTTACAGTGGAAATACACATGTGGGGGTCGCTCAGAGGAGGGACCGTACACACGGGAGGCACCTAGCCGACGCGCAGGCAAAGACACTGGCGCCGACGTCAGGAGTGCTGGAGGAGCTCAGGGCTTTCGGGAAAGCTCACCTTAGGAAAATATCGCACGTATCCAGTCCGTGGAGTGGAATGGCGAGCAAGCGAAGACAGCTGAGCGGGTCCGGTACTAGCTGGTTGAAGCGAGTACACGAGAGGACACAGGCTCCACTCGGAGATTATAGAATCTGGCGAATGTGTAAGGTGTCGCCTAGCCTGCAGCTCTGCAGATGTCTGTTAGCGTGGCGCCATGCGCTAGAGCCCAAGAGGACGCCACACTCCGGGTGGAGTGGGCAGTCACACCAAGGGGGCACGGTCGACCTTGCTGCTGGTAAGCCAAAGCAATGGTGTCCACTATCCAGTGAGACAACCTTTGCTTGGAGAGAGCCTTTCCCTTCAGCTTCCCACCATAACAGACAAAGAGCTGGTCTGAGGTCCTGAAACACTGCGTTCTGTCTACATAGGCGCGGAGAGCGCGTACTGGACAGAGCAGTGCCAAGGCTGGGTCTGCCTCCTCCGAGGGCAGCGCTTGCAGGTTCACCACCTGGTCCCGAAAGGGAGTGGTAGGAACCTTGGGCACGTATCCAGGCCGGGGTCTCAGGATCACGTGAGAGGAAGCCGGCCCAAATTCCAGGCACGCTTCGTCAACGGAGAATGCGTGCAGGTCCCCAACCCTCTTGATGGAGGCCAGTGCAACCAGGAGCGCTGTCTTCATAGACAGGAACTTAAGCTCGACTGATTGCAGGGGCTCAAAGGGAGCACTCTTCAGGGCAGTTAGAACCACTGAGAGGTCCCAAGAGGGACCGAGAGGAGGACGAGGAGGATTTAGTCTCCTTGCTCCTCTCAGGAACCTGATGACCAGGTCGTGCTTCCCCACCGACTTACCTTCGATGAGGTCATGATGTGCGGCAATGGCGGCAACATAGACCTTCAGGGTGGAGGGAGACAGCCTTCGCTCCAGCCCCTGTTGAAGGAAGGAAAGCACAATGCTGATCGAGCATCTCCGGGGGTCTTCTCGGTGAGAAGAGCACCAGTTGACGAAGAGGTTCCACTTCAACGCATAGACGTGTCTCGTGGTTGACGCTCTAGCGGAAGTGATGGTAGCCACCACCGCTGGTGGTAGGGTACTCAAACCTGCCTCGTCCCATCCAGGAGCCACACGTGGAGGTTCCAAAGATCGGGACGAGGGTGCCATAGGGTGCCCCGTCCCTGAGAAAGAAGGTTCTTCCTCAGAGGGATCGGCCAGGGAGGTGCTGTCGCGAGGAGTACTAGTTCGGGGAACCAGGTCCGGTTGGGCCAATAAGGGGCAACCAGAATGACCTGCTCCTCGTCCTCCCTGACCTTGCGCAAAGTGTGCGCAAGAAGGCTCACTGGGGGAAACGCATACTTGCGGCCCTGCGGCCAGCTGTGCGCCAGAGCATCCGTGCCGAGCGTACCCTCGGTCAGGGAATAAAACTGGGGGCAATGGGTCGAGTCGTGAGAGGCAAACAGATCTATCTGCGCGTCCCCGAACTGGTCCCAAATCAGCTGAACCGACTGGGGATGGAGTCGCCATTCTCCAGGGAGGGACTGAAGCCGTGAGAGCTCGTCGGCTGCACAGTTCAGCGCTCCGGGAATGAAGATGGCTCGAAGCGACCTCAGATGCTTCTGACTCCATAGGAGGAGGTGGCGAGCGAGTTGAGACATACGGCGGGAGCGTAGACCACCTTGATGGTTGATGTACGCTACAGTGGCGGTATTGTCTGAACGGACTAGTACGTGTTGACCCCTGAGCAACGCCCGGAAGCGGTGCAGGGCAAGGCGTACTGCCAACAACTCGAGGCAATTGACATGCCACAGCCGCTGGGGTCCTGTCCAGGAGCCCGCAGCAGCATGTCCATTGCACATGGCGCCCCAGCCCGTGGTGGAGGCATCTGTTGAGACAACAACATGCCGGGAAGCTCGTGCCAGGGGGACACCCGCCCTGAGAAAACCGAGGTTCGCCCACGGGGTGAAGAACTGACGGCAGGTCGGAGTAACTGGTACTCGGAGCATGCCGTGTTGCCATGCCCACCTCGGGACTCGGTCGCGAAGCCAAAGCTGAAGCGGGATCATATGAAGCAATCCGAGCGGCGTGACCGCGGCTGCAGATGCCATATTTCCCAGGAGCCTCTGAAAGAGTTTCAGTGGAACCGCACTCTTGCCCTCGAATTGTCTTAGGCAAGTCAGCAGTGACTGCGCGCGCTCGCTCGTAAGCTGCGCGGACATGGCGACCGAGTCGATGTCCATACCGAGAAAAGAGATCCTCTGCACGGGGCAAAGTTTGCTCTTCTCCCAGTTGACCCGAAGGCCCAGACGAGCTAGGTGCCGAAGCACTAGGTCCCTGTGTTCGCAAACCTGATCTCGAGAGTGAGCTAGGATCAGCCATTCGTCGATATAACTCAGGATGCGAACCCCTTGTTCTCGAAGGGGAACAAGGGCCGCCTCGACGACCTTCGTGAAGATGCGAGGAGACAGGGCTAGCCCGAAAGGGAGAACCGCGCACTGGTATGCCTGCCCCTCGAAAGCAAACCGGAGGAACGGTCTGTGTCGAGGAAGAATGGAGACATGAAAGTAGGCGTCCTTCAGGTCGATCGCTGCAAACCAATCCTGGGGCCGTATGCATTCGAAAACGCGTTTGGCGGTGAGCATCTTGAACGGCATCCTGTGAAGGGAGCGGTTCAGCACGCGCAAGTCCAGGATTGGCCGTAACCCACCGGTTTTCTTTGGGACAATGAAGTAGGGGCTGTAGAAGCCGGACCTCATCTCGGCTGGAGGGACAGTCTCGATTGCACCCTTCGCCAGCAGGGTGGCAATCTCTGCTCTCATGATAGGGGCATTGCCACCGACCAAAGTGGAGCGGACTCCCCTGAAGGAGGGAGGAGACCGTGCGAACTGAATCGCATAGCCGAGCCTGACGGTACGCGCGATCCAGTGGGACAGACGGGGAAGCTCTAGCCAGGCTCCCAGGAACTGAACCAGCGGGATCATGCGAGCCACAGGTGTCCCCCCGGAGGGGCAGCGAAGCGGAGTAACTGGCCCAGATGTGGACGGCATAGCGGCCCGGAGAGGGGGCACAGTTAGCAACCGCGCCCTGGCAGAGGGGGCCAGGGGAGGACCAGGCTGGTCGTCCCGCGGGGGCCTGCTCTGCCAGGGGTCTGGCGACAGAGGGGGACAGGGGCGAAGCGGTCCGTGGACGGCACGCCGTGTCAACCGCCTCTGGGACAGAGGGGGGCGAGGAGAGCACGGCTTGTGGGTGGCGCTCTGTGTCGCCCGAGAACTCTGTGAGCTCAGGGAAGAGGGGATTGTTTCTGTCTTTAACCACATTAGGGTGCTGCCCACCCGTGGGTGAGCAGCGGGGAGTGGAGAACAAAAGATTCTCCCCCGGCCCTCCACCGGGGGAAGGAGTGGTCCTGCTACCACCTCCTGAGAAACAACCATCATCCCTGAGCAGCCCGTCTCAGGAGCGTCGCTTGGCCCGGCGTTTAGCGGGGGGCGGGGCAGGAGAGGGCTGTGGCGCCTTCTTACGGCTTCCTCCGCGACCGGCCCTGGGTGGAGGCTGCTGCGTGGTCCGGGCGGGAGGGGCGGGAGCCGCACGAGGGCGCCCTCGGCGGGAAACAGGTCGAGGCGTCTGCCCGGCCGGCAAGGTGGAGGCAGCAGCGGGCCGGCGGGGCAGAATGTGTCTGATGGCCTCGGTCTGTTTCTGGGCAGTTGAAAACTGTTGGGCAAAGTCTTCAACTGCACCGCCGAAGAGGCCGGCCTGGGACAAGGGGGCGTTAAGCAGACGGGTCTGCTCGGCGTCCCGCATGTAAGCCAGGTTCAGCCAAAGATGTCGCTCCTGGACCACAGCTGTGGACATCACCAAACCCAGGGAGCGCGCGGTAACCTTCGTCGCCCGTAGAGCAAGGTTGGTCGCGGCGCGCAGCTCATCAAAGAGCCCTGGGTTTGTCCTACCCTCGTGCATGTCTCTGAGCATCTGGGCCTGGTAGACCTGCAGAGTGGCCATAGCATGCAGTGAAGCAGCCGCCTGTCCCGCCGCTCTGTATGACTTCGCCACCAGGGTCGACGAAAATCTACAGGCTTTGGATGGGTGCTTAGGCTCGCCCCGAGAAGAAGCACTCTGAGGACATAGTTGCATGGCAACAGAGCGTTCAACCGGGGGAAGCCCAGTGTACCCACGGGCAGCTGCCTCATCGAGGGGAGGAAAGGCGGATGAGACCAGCTAGCGGTCCCGAGAAGACAGGGGGGTCTTCCAGGACTTCGAGATCTCATCATGCACATCTGGGAAGAAAGGTATTGCCGAGGACGAGGGTCGGCGGCCTTACCCAAAAACCAATCGTCCAGCCGCGAGCGCTCAGGACAGGGTGGAGGCCTCCACTCAAGTCCGATGCTCGCGGCTGCCCGGGAAAGTATGGCCGTCATCTCCGGATCAGACTCGAGCACAGCCGTATGCACACCGGAAGGTGGCAGCTGTGACGAGCCCTCACTTCCAGAAGAGTCAAACCCGCCTAGTGATGCTGCAACAGACATGGCATCTTCCTCTGTAGCTTCAACTGAAACACGCGGGCCACCAGAGGGTAGACCCGCGGGAATCAGCAGTTCACTAGCGGGCACCGTCATTGAAGAGGGGGGCTGGGGTCGCGGACACATAGTCGGCGCCTTGTTCCAGACCGTAACCCTCAGGTCACCCTGGCCACCAGCCGCAGGACGGGGGGTGGATGAGGGGACTCTCACTCTTGCGAGTTCACTGAGTCTCGACCGTAATGACGCGATGGTCATGTTCCCACAGAGAGAACATGAGTCATCCACGAGCGCTGCTCTAGCATGATCAATGCCCAAACATACTATGCAACGCTCGTGCCCATCAGAGTCCGATACCAATCTGCCGCAACCACGGGCGAGACATCTTTAAAAAGACGTGCCACGTGTAAGCTCTTTTAGTGAGAGAAAACTCAAGTGTTGAAGCACCCGGGGAGAAACGCACCGACTGGCAGACCACTGCAACAGATCAGCAGGAGGCACGCTCTCGCCGTAGATCGCCGTCACACCAACACTCGAGGTACTCGTTTGTAAAGCTGACAATTCAGAGATGGCTTGTGGAGAGAAGAATACACTTGGCTCCGAAGCGAAAACATATCTGCTTGCTGCCGGCTTCCTCCTTTTATACCCACGAGGTGGGGCGGAGTTACGCCATGCAAATTCCGCAGACCCATGGCATTTCTTTGCCATTGGCTCGTTTTGTAATACTCGAAGTTGATAGGCTTTCTAAGCGAAACCCCATTCGTCGTCATCCGACGTAACTCGGAGTGACAATGAAAGGGAACACGCGATTATGTGAAAAGAGATTTTACTGTTATAAAAAACAGATCTGTGAACATAAGTGGAACTGAAGGTGTTCGAATAAACACAAAACACACGTGACCGTTGTCTTGCAGTGGATTCGGCCAATCGTGGAACAGTTGTGTCATCATCAGAGCTCGTGTAGGAGAAGCTGCACAGAATGAATCAGTCGGCTGCTCACGAATCTCTGCTGCGCGTACTTGATGTATTTTTTCATGTAACTTAGTTCTTCTCCCTCGCTGTGTTATGGCTTATGTGGGGATAAATGCTGGTTACGTTCGTGAGACAGCTGATTAGTACTCTTGTCATTGACCGTAAAACAGTATGTTACAGGAATCACCAACCCGTCGATCGCGGTCAACAAGTCGATCTTGGAAGCATTTTAAGTCGAACGCGAAGAGTTTTCAAAATCAGAGGAAAAAAGCCTATTGTGTGTAGTAAATGGTTACTAGGGGATGCGGAGGCGCGCGCGCTTTTACAATCATGTCATTTTTGCCGCGCGCACCTTTGGGCTCATGCGGACGTGTCGAGTTTAAACAAGGCTTTACGCTTTAACCCTCTGAGGTGTTTTCTGTTTTGTAATATTTACAATTGTAACAATATTTCAAGTGTATTCTTTCTTTGTAAAAAGTATAGATTTTATCATACATATTAAAAAAGGTAAGGATTCATTAGTTTGAATATTGGAACAAACACTATAATAACATCTTAGTTGATAATTCAATATACCTACTTTATTTTTGACAAAACATCATACTATATTATATTTAACATATGAGCAGAAATTGGTGAACAAAAGCATACCTATTTAATGTGACAGTAGTCTTTTTTTACAGTCAAAACTTTATAATCTATACAAAACTAATCACAAAATCATGTCTAAACATTCCTATTTAGTCTGTAACATAATGTATGATTAGCATATACATATTAATTTGCGGTTTGTTGCTTATACAGACATTTTATTTCAACATATTTCAGTCTGTTTTTACTCATCTTAGTAGGCTATATCAATATGAGTTGGATGTGTTCATGTAAAAATAACGTATACTAATGTAGGTGCGAGAGTGAATTAACGGCACAGACACGCGCTGTATAACTGTAGTAAAAAAAGCGTGCGCGTCTGTGCCGTTCATTCATCATTTAGCCTACACACAGACACGAAATTCAAATTTAAACAGTCTTTTTGCGGTTTACAGACATTATTCAATATCGCGATTAGAACAAAGCACTTAAGAAGAAATGACTTACTACATCAGCTGGATCCTTGCTCCTCGAAATGAAACTACCAGCACTTCTGGTACATTTTCCAGGGTTATTAGATAGTATTATTCCTCACAGCGTAGGGATACACTGTGTACACAGCGGTATTAAGATACTTACTAAAAACAATGTGTTTTATAAACCAGCTGGTGGGCGTTGGCATGTTTGCATGGCTTGCCTTAGATCATTTGCGTTTGAATACCGCACGCTCTCCGTGGGCGTGGCACATTAACGCGTAATCAGGTATAATGAGCTGGAAAGAAAAAGACTGACATGTAGTGATGTAGTGATGGTAATGAATATTAATTGGACCAAATTTTGAGTCTCTAGGACAAACTCTATAGCGTCACCACCAGTTCAAACATTCAACATTGAAATGGTTACAACTTTTGAACCCTTTGATCTAGAAAAAATAATCTTAGTACACCTGAATCCCCTCATTATGGTGGTCATAATCAATATGGTACATTATGACTCCGCCCATTATAGTAGTGGCCATTTTGAAAAGTACAGTACTCAGTTTTTTTGCTACTACTCCTTCAAAATTTGTCCAATTGTTATGAAAATGGGCTCAGATGATCGTTGGACTGAGCCGCACAGAAAAGGGTGAACGGATTTGTTTTATTAATCTTTGTTCAAAAGTTATGATGTCGCAAACTTAACGAGGTTGACCCAAAATTGGCTCAGAGGCTGTATCTCGGCCAAAGTTTGATCAATCGAAACGAAAATTGGTACGCTTCATCGGAACCATGATCTGAGGGTCCATGCCAAAGTTGGGAACAACACCACCTACAGGTCATGAAATCTGGAAAATGGCTATTTTGGCCAATAACTTTTGAACAGTTTGTCAGAAAATCATAAATGTGGTATTCCTTGTAACATGCCGAATCCGTGGATACTGATTTTGCCAGGATTGGATGTACCAAATCATCCTGGCGTGTCCGCCATTTTGAATTTTGTCATAAATTGTAATATCTTTTAAAGTATTTGACATATCAGCACACATTTTGGTAGGGATGATTGACAAAATGTCCTGACGGGACATGAAAAGTTTGAACAGCGCCACCTAGTGTTCCAGAGATATAATTTTTTTGCAAAAAATAAAATAGAATAAAAATAAAATAAAAATAAAAACTAATGAAAAATGCAAAACTATAATAACCTTGGTCCACATATCAAACATGCTTGCCTGTGATAATATGAAACTCGGTACACATATAGATCTCATCGGGCCGAACAACTTTCGTGCTCTAAGTTTTACACCAGCCCAACAGGAAGTCGTCTATTTATGGTTGTTTGAAAACGCATGCTATGGAATTTTAAATACTCCTCCTAGGCTTGTAGGCTTGTAGGGTGATAAGCCATGTCTTAAGCCTTGTATTTCATAAATAAGTTTTATTAATAAAGTAAAGGCATAGAACCAGTTTATTTGTGGTGCATTGGCAATAGTTTCATATTAGGCTATTAGTTTATTAATTAAATTAACTTTTTCCATAAACTTGGTCTGAAAACTTGGTCCATAAATCAAACACACTTGCATGTTATAATATGAAACTCGGTACACATATAGATCTCATTGGGCCGAACAACTTGTTTTAACAAGTTTTAAGCCAGCCCAACAGGAAATCGAAAGTACATTAAAGATGCTAAAATGTGAACGGATATTGAATATCTTAAACGGTTTTGCTATGGCGAGGGATTAAAGTAATGTCAAAAAAAGAATCAGATATACATCTCATATCTTCTAAAAATTTAATTATACACCATGTTTTTTTATCTAAAATTATACGAATATTAGAACTAAACCCATTTTATTCAGTTTTTTTTCAATTCAAGAAGCATGAAAAGTCAAAAACAGGCTATTTAGTGCTATTTGGTTAAACAAAAAAATCATACATAGTGCTATACTGCCCTCTTGTGTTCAAAATTATATCAAAATAGTACATAAGACTTTTTATCAGGTAGGCCTATTGTATTTAAATATAAATATATTAGGTATGTGACTGTGAGGATATTTTCCCACCGGTTAATCGACGTGTGACACCAGTGGTATGGAAATTGATAATGGTGGCGCTCACAGAGTGCTCGAATGAATTCCTACGGAAGTAGGAATGAACTAAAAAACGTTTGCTCTGTTCTGCTCACACCTCGCCGTGGACGCGTACCGTTATGAATGCCCGTGCAGCCATCAGTTTAATTTTTAAATTAGCGCCTTTTCAGGGGCTTGAATTGTGAGTTCAATAACCTATTATTCTTCATGGCATGGAAAACACAACAGCAAAAAGAGTACAATGACAGATTCGCTTAGGCGCTTTTACACAAAAAAAAATCCGTCATCATCTTTTCAGTCAGCTCTTCACTCTCGTGATTAATGAAATTTGACTCCTGTTGCTGATCTTTGCTGCGACTCTCGTTCAGCTCACAATTTATTAAGCAAACACGTTCAGGTTTTAATTGTACTGACTAAGTGATTTTATTGCTGATTACAGTTTTTTACAATCATTTTGTTACTATTTTCAGAACCTTGATGTCATTTTTCACAACTCTAGACACAAAACTCACAACCAATGATCAAAATGCACATTTTTCAAAACTCTAACCCTTTTCTCAATTGCTTGGATACAATACACATAAAACTTAGATCATTTGTTCATTCAACAAAAATCACCTGTTCAATATGACACAACTTAACATCACAGTACTACTATTTCAAAAGGCAATTCACACATTACATTTCAAATGAGTGTCTATTCATTTCCGTACAATGATCTAACTATCAATTGATACAACTGCTCAAAATGATAAGTAACTGTTGCATTACTCTTAATGCATAGTTGTATGGAAACACACGCAATCTTCCATGTTTACAGTAAATCATGAAAGTTTCAAGATAACGAGATTCATTGTCACCAATTAGCGTGGAGCATGAACCAATTAGACTACAATATCCATGGATGTAGCCTAATATTTTATATTTTTGCTTTGATTCCAATAAACCTATGTTGTGATTGTACTGTAGTGTTTTGCATCAATATATTACAAACTTTCTTCGCTGATTCCACTATTTGTGTATTCTCTCTACGACTGCAGTGCTTTTACAGAGATGTATATTTACTGTACATGTAGTACCATAATGAAACCTGTATCACCTATTTTGTTCTACAATATTTAATGATTGTACGAACAATGACACAGTGAAACTATCGGTTGCTTGTGTGTGGGTGATCTATAGTTATGTTTCAATGGTATTTCACAGTAAATTTGTTCTTTGAACCAATGATTGTGCAAGTGCAAGATTTCTTTAAAGATGTGAATGCACAATGCAATGTTTTGAACATTAGACAGCCTGTGTTACAAGTGATAACCGTTGTGAGTTTTGTGTCTAGAGTTTTGAAAAATGACATCAAGGTTCTGAAAATAGTAGCAAAGTGATTGTAAAAAACTGTAAATTAAATCTTTTACACTGAAAAATACCAATGCATTAAATTATTTTATGAGATTATTTTTAAATATAAGTTAATTAACAGTCATGGGACAGAATGATACTTTTAAACATAACACTATATCATTTTTTTAATTAAAAATATGCATATAACCCATATATTTTAAATGTATTGTTTGTTTTAAATTAAATTAAGATTGTATCTTTGGTAATTGAACCTGAATGAATTTAAAATTAATGTGCTATATTTAAGATCAATATAATAATAATAATAATAATAATAATAATAATAATACGTTTATTTTATATAGCGCCTTTCTCAAACCCAAGTTCGCTTTACATAGTGGGAAGGAAAGTATACACAACAGCAACAACCAAAACAATACAACAAAGACAAGTTATCAATATGAAGCTATGAGTTTGGTGTGGAGAAATGATCATTAAACAAAAAGGTCTTGAGATGAGCTTTAAATGGGTGTGGAGCCTGGCTGCTGAGTTTTGAATATATTGTAACCTTTGCAGTGATTTGACAGAGAGACCAAGGAAAAGTGAGTTGCAGTAGTCTAGACGGGACATAATGATGCAGTTAACTAAAGTGTGTGCATCACTAACAGAGAGGAAGGGTTTGAGGCGAGCAATGTTGCGGAGGTGAAAGAAGGCAGTCTTAGTGAGTGATTTGATATGAGGATCAAAGCTAAGGGTGGAGTCAAGCATAATGCCAAGGTTTTTGACAACAGGGGTAGGGTGGACAGATGAACCATCAATATTGAGAGTGAGACTGGGAGATTTAGAGAGGATGCTTTTAGGGCCAATCAGCAGAATTTCAGTTATCTGTATTGAGTTTAAGAAAATTGTTTTGCATCCATAATTTTAGGTCAGAGAGGCAGTCAGTGAGGGAGCACGGTGGTGGATCAGAGGGAGAGTGAGTGGTCAAATAGAGTTGGATATCATCTGCATAACAGTGGAATTTAAGACCGTGGCTGTGTATAATCGGGCCAATAGGGAGGATGAGAAAGAGGAGGGGCCCAAGTACAGAACCCTGGGGGACACCACGTGTGACAGAGGACTTGGAAGACTGATGAGGACCAAGCGTCACAAACTGCTTTCTGTTGAAGAGGTAAGACTGGAACCAATTGAGGGCTGTACCAGAAACACCAATAGCAGACAGACGGGTGATTAGAACATTGTGGTTGATAGTATCGAAGGCAGCACTAAGGTCAAGGAGGATGAGAATGTTAAGTGAACCAGAGTCAGCAGACAGTAGAAGGTCGTTAACGATGCGCAGAAGGGCAGTCTCTGTACTGTGATATGAACGGAAACCAGATTGAAAAGGCTCATACAGGTCATGGTGATTAAGAAAGGTGTGTAGTTGTGAGGCCACCACTCTTTGCAATACCTTGGCCAGGAAGGGGAGGTTGGAGATAGGGCGGTAGTTACATAGTGATGTGGGGTCGCAGTCAGTTTTTTTGAGAATGGGTCTGACCGCAGCAGTCTTGAGGGCAGCAGGCAGAGCACCAGAGTTGAGGCAGGTGTTTACAATCAAAGCAATGGGTTCAGATAAGGATGCGATGCAAGCTTTAAGTAGAGGGGTGGGGACAGGGTCAAGCTGACACGATGAGGTGTTGGACTTATTTATGATGTCAGTGATAGTGAGGGAGTCTATAGCAGTGAAATGGGAAAGCTGAGGTCCTAAAGAGGAAGGAGAAGAAGAGATAGAGATAGCATTTGGGTTGAAGCATTGTTAAATTTGGCTAATTTTGTCATCAAAGAAGTATAAGAAGGCCTGGCACTGCTCAGGGGTCTTAGGACAGGCAGTGACAGGAGGCTTAATGAGTTTGTCCAAGGTCCTGAACAGGGTTTTAGGCCTCAACAAAGAGGAGGTTATGAGTGATGAATAATAGTTTGAGCGGGCAGCATTGAGGGCGTCCCTATACGTCTGAGTATGTTCGGTGTAAAGCATGGAGTGAATTGTAAGGCCAGTTTTCTTATATAGCCGTTCGAGACGGCGGCCAGCGGCCTTAAGTTGCCTGAGCTCAGGGGTGAACCAGGGGCATGTACGATTTGCTGGTACAAGTCTAGTCCTAATTGGGGCTAAGCTATCAAGCAGGCTGGTCAGGGTGCCATTTTACAAAGCAACCAAGTCATCCGCGGACAAGAGCTCGTCAAGGTCAAACAGTGGCGAGGCCTGTATACAGGCAGCAAACATGCTGTGGTCTATTGACCCAATGTTACGACTTGTAATAGCTGTTTTTTTCTGAGGAGGGAGGAGCAGGTATCATATGAAAGCAGCATTCAATGAGCTTATGGTCAGAGACACCAGAGATGGAACCCGAGACCGAAATGTCATTCAGACCAGAAGAGCAGAGCAGATCCAAAGTGTGGCCATTAGTGTGAGTTGGAAAGTCAACATGCTGTGTCAAACTAAAACAGTTCAATACAGAGTTAAACTCCGAGGTGTAAGAACAATTTGTATCCACATGGATGTTAAAATCCCCTAACATAATCATAGCCGAACAAAGAGATGAAATAACAGTGAGAATTTCATTCAATTCAGACAGAAAATTTACAGATGGTTTAGGGGGGCGGTAGATCAGCAATAGTATGAGGGGTGGTGTAAAAACAACCTTCACAGCAATATATTCAAAGGATGTCACTTCAAATGGCCTAAGTTCTTTAACAGTCAGATCTGAGCGGTGCACTACAGCCAACCCACCCCCTCTCCCTACAGATCTGGGTTTGGATAAGTAGCAGTAGCCAGGGGGGGTTAGCATGTTTAAATTAATGCAGTCACTGGGTTGTTGCCAGGTCTCTGAGAGACAAAACAAGTCACATTTTTTGTCCACAATGATATCATTTATTAGGGCCGTTTTGTTTGTGATTGAGCGTGCATTAAGGTGGCCAATGTTAAAGTTCTGACATGCTGACGAGGCAGGAGGAGGCAGCCTAGGAGGGCGACGAAGGATTTCAAAGTTAATCCCCTCATCTTTGGCTGGTATCGTCGGCAACGATCGGGTGTGTAAACAGTTGGGATTTGAGCATCATGTCCAAAGATAAGAATCGGTTGTCTTTTGAAGCGATGAACATAACGTGGACGCCGAATAATTCCAAGCGAGCAGCAGTGTTTATACAGCGCCGGTTCTAGGGGGGCGTGGCAGCGATAAAGTTTGAGAGAAGCAGAGGTGTAAGCTGGCTCCATTTTCAAGTTTCAAAAAACACACAAGCACAGCATAAGGTGAGCTGCGAGGACATTAATCGAGCTTACAGCGGGAAACAGGACATCGACACAGTAAAGTACCACAAGTGACACAGCAACAACACGCTAATACTACATGTTAGCCAACCAGGCTCACAACACAACCCAGTCCGCAATGTAATCAGCGCAGTTTAGTACGCCAACCACTGAACAGATTGAGGACCACAACAAGGCAAGCGGGTAGAAACACACTCACCTCTGTAGCAGTCACTGTGAGGGGAGATAGGAAGAGAGCTCATGCAGGGGAAGAGCAGGCGTGCCGGGCAATGACAAACAGAACTGGAGGAGCAGGTTTGTAGCAAAGTTTGTAACATTAATCCACGGATTGATACAGCAAAGCAACAATGTTCCAGTGCAGGAAGTATTCGGCCGACACCAGGAGGAGATGTGGTAATCCACAGCAACCTACATAGAAGGTAGCCTACAGTGGGGTAGCGCGAAGATCAGCAAACAGACAGAGCAGTGTGAGTTGGATGAGTGCTAGTGATGTGTTGGAAAGTCATCAGTATCCGCGCGATATCCAAAGTAAAATCCACAGGGAAATGACAATAATACAGTCCAGGCAAATGACAGTTCAGCAAGTTCAGATCAGCAGTTCGGCAAGGAAGTAGATGTCACGGTAGACGCGAAAACAATCAAACAACAACAAAAAGTTCAAGCGAGAAGCGGCAGCAAAGCGCGCACAGCGTACTCTCACCGGAAACCGGAAACCACATGCTGGACATGCGCTTGTGATATACGAAAGCGTACTCTCACCGGAAACCGGAAACCACATGCTGGACATGCGCTTGTAATATATTTGTTTTCCTTAAAATTTTAACTAACACTAACTTTATTCTCATCTGAATTAGAAAGACAATATAAAATATAAAATAAAGTATAAAATAATACTACTACTAAAAACTCATTTGATTTTTTTCTAATCAATGTAGCATGTGTATCTTAAAAATAAACAGATTAGTGCTCTGTTTGAGGACAAGAAATGAAAATCAATGCAAAATGATGAATGTCCAAAAGATGGCTCTGACAGACTGTTTTTAAATGAGGTTGGATAAATATTTTTTTGCTTTGAAACCGTGTGTGTGCGTGTGTGTGTGTGTGTGTGTGTGTGTGTGTGTGTGTGTGTGTGTGTGTGTGTGTGTGTGTGTGTGAGAGATTTTGGTTGGGTGACAGTTGTAGGTTACAGTTTGACAAGAGTTTATAGTTTGACAAAAGCACAGTGTTGTGTTTTATTGCGAGTGTACACAAATAAAAGTAAACACTTTGAAGTTTGAATGATGTCCTGTATGAACAAAATGACGGAGTATGTTTTTATGTCTCCATTGTTCGATCGCGCCATACACGCACGCAAGCACGCACGCACCCACGCACCCACGCACGCACGCACACACGCAAGCACGCACGCACGCACACACACACACAAACACACACACACACACACACACACACACACACACTTTCACACTTTTATTTCTGGGTAGTCCATCGTCGTCCGATGATGACTTCTCCATAATTTCTGGGTTCTTTGATGACTGTATAGTCCAATGCGGGATGCACACTGTCTCGTACAGACAGGGCATATGAAAGTTTCTCCTGATTGTCTTAAGGAGGCAGGAACAAGCATGGCCTGCCTTCTCTGATGTCTTTTAGTCAGGCAATGTTCAGTTCTCCTATTTTCATAGCCTTGTACTCCATTTTGACAAAGTTGCTGCCAAAGCTTGCACTTCACAGCACTAGTTTCGAGGGATGTGGGCCTTATCACACACTTCTTAAGAAAGCCTTTTAGTTGGTCTTTCAGCCTCTTTTTTTGCCTCCTGCAAATCGGGAGCCAAGATGTAATTGGCCGTACATTATCTTACGTGGAAGGCGACTTGGCGGCATTCTCACAACATGACCAAGCCATTTTAGTTGGTAGAGCATTAAGGTTGCTTCTATACTCCAACAATTGTTTTTTTTTAGGATCTCAATATGTGAACTCGATTTTGCCATGTCACTTTGAGGATGCTCTGCAGGCATCTAATGTGGAAAGATTCCAACATTTTAAGATGTCGAGCATAGATGGTCCATGTTTCACAACCATACAGGAGGGTGGTAAGGCAGATTGCCTGATATACAGTAATCTTTGTGTGTAGATGTAAATTAGTATTACTGAATACTCTTTTCCTCAGTGAAGATGCAGCCTGCTTGATCCTGTGTTGAATATTTTGATCCATGCTACAATCACTAGATAAATAACTGCTAAGATATTTGAAGTGTGGCACTGTGGCAAGTGGGGAATCATGAATAGTGAATACTGCAGGTTTTTGCAGGGGATCCAATGACCATTGGCAAAGGACTTCTGTTTTCTTGATATTCACATCTAAGCCCATCCTGCTGTATGCTCTAACAGCAGCTTTAAGAGTGTACTGTAAATCTTCTGGAGTATGTGAAACTAAGGCACAATCATCCGCATACTGCAATTCCAGCACTCAAACCAACTGAAGCTTAGTGACTGCCTGGAACCTCCTGATGTTAAAGAGGTTACCATCCAGTCTACAAGCCACTGCAACCCCACTTTCTTCTTCCATCTCTTTATACAGCAGTTTTGTAACACACAGTAAGAAGATATTAAACAAGACAAGTGCAAGAACACAACCCTATCTTACTCCAGTACCCACTTCAAAGTGTGCCGATTCTAATCCACCCAATGTTACTTTGGCTGTCATCCCATCATGAAACTGTCGCAAGATTGTGGTAAACTTTACAGAGCATCCAAAATGCAAAAGCACTTTCCATAAGAGGTCACAATGTACAGTATCAAACGCCTTGGAAAGATCCACAAAAGCAATGAACAAGTTCTTATGTTGCTCGCGGCATTTCTCCTGCAACTGGCGTGAGGTAAATATCATGTCCACTGTACTTCGACCTGCTCTAAATCCACTTTGGGATTCTGGCAGTAGATTTTCAGAAATGGCATTGACAAGTCGATGCAGCATGACCTTGGCCAGAACTTTGCCAGCAGCTGAAAGAAGTGAGATCCCCCTACTATTCCCACAGAGCGACCTATCACCCTTGTTTTTATATATCGTGACAATATTTGCATCTTTCCATTGTTGGGGATTATTTTCTTGCTGCCACACTAGGCTGATGAACTGAGCTCGGCAGGAATACAGTCAGGTCCAGGGGACTTGCTGTTTTTCAATTCCTTGATTGCAGCATACACTTCAGAAAAAGACGGTGAAACATCAAGACTATGTATTCTTGGTAAAGTTGGTAGTTCCTGTAACACTGTAAGATCAACTGATGCCTTTTGGTTTCATAAGGCTTGAAAATGTTCCCCCCATCTTTGAACAATGTCTTTTTGGTCCCTAATGATAGTCAGTTCATCAACTGATCTCAAGGGGGAGACAGAGTAAGATCTGGAGCCATAAATGGTCTTCACTGCATTATAAAATTTATGCACATCATGCTTGTCTGCAAAAAGATTGAATCTGCTGAGTCTTAGACGTCTGTAGTTGCCGCAGAGTCCATTAAGTTTTTTTTTCTCTGTTCTTGCCAGACCTTCTTAAGAGATTTAGAACATGGATCATCAAGGTAGGCTTTATGGGCCTTATGCTTCTCTTCAAGGAGGGTGGAGATATGTACGGTAATTTTCATCAAACCAATCCTGATTTTTTTTCGTATGTTTACCAATTGATTCAGCTGCTGCATCGTAAAGTGATGTACTTATAAGGCTCCATTTACTTTCAATTGCCACTTCATTCCTGAGAAGAAGCTCAACGTCCTGGAGCTTCCTAGCAACAGAGCATCGATAGTCGTTCCGCGCTTCAGTGTCTTGGAGCTTTACACAGTTCAGTTTCCCCTTCGCTGCCTTTCTAAGATGTACTGCCCGCCGAATCCTCAGATTAAGCTTGGCAACAATCATCCGATGATCAGTCTAGTACTCGGCTCCTCATAGCACGAGTTATGAGGACATCCCTCACATAATTTTGCCTGACAATAAAGTAATCCAGACGATGCCAGTGCTTAGATTGTGAGTGTAACCAAGAGGTTTTATATTTGTTTTTTAATTGAAACATGTACTCGTTTTAGTATTAGTGATGGTAAGACTGTGTTCAGCACAAAGACTCAAGAGTCTTAATCCATTGGTGTTGTCATGCTTGGTGCCATGTCGTCCAAGTATTCCATCACAGATATTACTATTACATCCCACTCTTGCATTGAAATCAGCCAGCAGTAAGATTTTATCATGTCGAATGTGGAACTTTCCTAAGGGCCTCATCCAGTGCCTCATAGAAACTGTCCTTCACTTCTTTTGCTGATGGAAGAGTAGGTGCATAAGCACTGAAAATGGTAGCATATTTTTTTTTTCCAGCAAGGGGAAAGCGGAGTGACATTAACCTTTCACTAATGCCAATTGGGGCCTCAGTGAGGTTTGGGAGGATGCTATTTTTAATCGCCAGACCGACACCATGCAGATGTTGTCCTCCTGTAGGGTATCCTCTCCAGAAAAATGTATAACCTCCACCTTCCTCCCTTAATGATCCTTCACCCAGAAATCGTCTCAGGTTACGTATGTAACCCTGGTTCCCTGATAGGGAACGAGACGCTGCGTTTGAGACGCGGTGGGAACGCTCTGCGTGATTACGTCGTGAAGCACGTGTAAAATCAGTCCAATGGAAGCCCGCTACGACATAGGTGACGTCATAGACCAGGAAACTATAAAGCAACCCTGAAATCAGACCGCGATAGCTTCTAAAAAACCTGAAGCAAGTCGATCAGGGCATGCAGGAAGTATGGCAGGCAAACGCAGCGTCTCGTTCCTTATCAGGGAACCAGGGTTACATACGTAACCTGAGACGTTCCCTTTCAAGGGAACTCGAGCTGCGTTTGAGACGCGGTGGGAACCCTATACCCACTACGCCATAGTGACAAATGCCCGTTCTGTGTGAGGTCCTGCACACACTAAGAAGCAAGCAACCTCGCCCCAGGAGTGGAGAGGTCAAGGTCATAAAACCTGTCAAATGTATGCAGAGAGGACCATCCTGCCGCATTACACACGTCAAGAGGGGAAACTCCCGAAATTAAGGCCATAGAGGCCGCCATACTCCGAGTAGAATGGGCCCGCACAGCCATAGGTGAAGGCTGTCCGGCCGCTTCATAAGCCAATGAAATAGCCTCGACTATCCATTTACTCATAACCTGCTTAGATGCAGGGCATCCTCTCTTGAGTGACCCAAAACAAACAAATAGTTGCTCAGATTTACGCCACAGGGCAGCTCTGTGAACATAGGCATCTAAAGCCCGGACTGGACATAACAGGTTAAGCTGTTCCTGGTCAGGGGTATTAAAGGGTGGAGGATAGAAGGCCTGCAGCACTATTGGGCCCCCAACATTCAGTGGGACATTAGGAATATAACCCGGCCTGGGGTAGAGAAATGCCTTCACCATACCAGGTGCAAATTCCAGACATGAAGGAGCAACCGACAAAGCATGTAAATCACCAATTCTCTTGATAGATGAGATAGCAAGGAGAAATAAAGTCTTTAGAGTGAGGAACTTTTCAGAAACCTCCTCGATGGGCTCGAAGGGGGCTAAAGCCAGACCCTCGAGTACAATGGCCAAGTCCCAAGCCGGTGCTCTAGCGTGCAGTGCAGGTCTCAACCTCAATGTACCACGGAGAAAGCGAGTAATCAGAGGGTTTCTCCCAATAGAAGTACCCCCCAGAGTGGTGTGGTAGGCAGATATAGCCGCCACGTAAACCTTTAGGGTGGAAGGAGATAACCTTGCCGAGAAACGGTCTTGCAGAAAATCAAGAACTGAACCAACGGGGCAGTTAACAGGATCTATCTGACGTTCAACACACCACATGGTGAAAAGTTTCCATTTTAGCGCATACAGCCTTCTCGTGGAAGGAGCTCTGGATTGAAGAATGGTTTCTACAACATCGGTCGAAAGACCGGTCTCCCTGAGCCTGGCCCCCTCAGAGGCCAGGCCCACAGTTTCCACAACTCCGGCCGAGGGTGAAATATCGTGCCCCCGGCCTGAGACAAGAGGTCCACCCTGATTGGGATCTCCAAGGGGGAGCCGTCCAGAAGAGACACCAAGTCCGAGAACCAAAATCGGGTCGGCCAATAAGGGGCTACTAGTAGCAGACGAGCCCCTTCTCGGCGAACCCTCTCCAGAATCCCCGGAAGCAAAGATATCGGGGGAAAGGCGTACAGGTGCAGCCTCGGCCACACCTGCACCATAGCATCCAGACCGAGAGGAGCTGGGTGCATTAGAGAGAACCACATGGGACAATGGGTTGAATCTGATGATGCGAAAAGGTCTACCTGAGCACGACCGAACTTTTCCCACAGGAACTCCACCACTTCTGGGTGAAGTCTCCACTCCCCAGGCCTCAGCCCCTGTCTCGACAGAATATCTGCTCCCACATTCTGACGCCCCGGAATATATACCGCCTTGAGCGACAGTAACTTCCCCTGGGCCCATAGGAGGATCTGATGGGCCAATTTGCAAAGGTGACGTGACCTCAGACCCCCCTGATGGTTGATATAGGAGACCACCGAAGTGTTGTCTTTGCGGACCAACCCGTGATGGCCTCTCAGGTCTGGCAGGAAATATTTGAGTGCACGAAATACCGCCATCAACTCTAAACGATTTATGTGCCAGGATCATTGATGGTCCTGCCACAGACCTTGCGCCGAGCGGCCACTCATGACCGCCCCCCATCCCGTGAGGGAAGCATCCGTCGAAAGCGTGACGCGTCGACAAGGAGCCCCCAACACTGGGCCCTGGGCGAGGAACCAACGTTTCTTCCACAAGGCCAAGGCACGAAGGCATAGCCGCGTGACCTTGATCTTGCGGAACGGATTTCCCCTCTGAGAAAACCCCTTGGTCCTGAGCCACCACTGCAGGGGTCTCATGTACAGAAGGCCAAAAGTAATAACGTTGGACGCAGCTGCCATGAGACCCAACAGTCTCTGAAACTGTGTCACAGTGAGTGACTGGCCTAGTTTCACATTCTTTGCGGTTGTGAGAATCGCAGAAATACGAGCAGGAGACAGGCGTGCCTGCATTGTGGTCGAATCCCAAATTACACCTAGAAAAGTGGTCCTCTGAGCAGGGAGGAGCACACTCTTTTTGGTGTTTAGCCGCAACCCCAAACTCTTTATGTGGGACAGAACAGCATCTCGATGCTGAACTGCCACCTGCTCTGACTGAGCTAAAATCAACCAATCGTCGATGTAATTTAATACGCGGATGCCCTGGAGTCTCAACGGAGCCAGAGCTGCATCCACACATTTTGTAAAAGTGCGGGGAGATAAACCTAGGCCAAATGGAAGAACCCGATATTGGTATGCTACGCCCCCGAAAGCGAACCTCAGGAACCTCCTGTGATGAGGATGGATAGATACATGGAAGTACGCGTCCTTCAAGTCTATTGTGACAAACCAGTCCTCGGACTGAATCTGTGATACAATCTGTTTGAGTGTAAGCATTCTGAACTTGAGTTTCTGAACCCTGCTGTTTAACTGGCGCAGGTCTAGAATAGGACGCAGCCCTCCATCCTTCTTTGGAACAATAAAGTAACGGCTGTAAAACCCTGACTCTCTGCTGGGAGGAGAAACCCTTTCTATAGCTCCCTTTCGAAGAAGTGTCAGTACTTCTTGCTCCATTACCAGAGCCTGCTGTGAGTCCACCACCGTGGGGAGGACTCTTTGAAATCTGGGCGGACGAGAACCGAACTGAATTCTGTAACCCTTTTCTATTATGTGCAGGACACATAGCGAAATATTTGGCAGAAGTTTCCACGCTGCCAGAAATTCCGATAAGGGAACCAGTCTCTCGAGACTGGCCTCTGGATTTGATTGAACAATCATTTCGGCGCCCTGAAGCGGCGAACCGGCAGGGAACAACCGAACTGACCGTCCTACAACCCTCCTCAGAGGATTGCACGGGGACGCTGACACCTCGGTGCCCTGAAGCGGCGAACCGGCAGGGAACAACCGAAGTGGCAGCGCTGCGGCTCTCCTCGGAGAGTCGCCCCCCGGAGAGTGCCAAGGAGGGACGGTTCCTCGGAACCGTTCCTCCCTGGAGGGGACCACCCTCAGAAGCCTGATAGCCTTGAAGTCAGGACTTCTTCTTAGCCCAAGCTCTCCTAGAGATAACAGTCCTCAGATCTTGTCTACCCCTAACAGGTCTGGGCTGCGAGCGCCACTCAGGAACCGTAGATTGAGGAGGTGCCCGAGCGGCGACGCTCTGTTTTTGTTGAACTCTGTGAGCGGAGCTCGTAGACGGCAGCCTCGGGGACAATAGACCGGCGAGGAAGAAACCTCTGAAACGCAGCCGCTTGTTTCTTATTTTCTTGAAACCTATCGACGACACAATTTATAGCGTCGCCGAACAGACTTGTAGGTGACAGCGGTGCGTCCAGAAGTACAGATCTATCTTTATCCTTTATTTCTGATAAATTTAACCATAAATGGCGTTCTGTGGCCACCAAGGCTGCCATAGAGCGGCCCACAGACTTGGCCGTCTCTTTGGTGGCTCGGAGAGATAAATCTGTCGTGCGACGCAATTCTTGAATTGCGTCAGCACTAACTTCCTCACTATCGTCTATGTCCTTCAGCAGGTCAGCCTGGTACGCTTGGAGAATCGACATAGTGTGCAAACATGCTGCGGCCTGACCTGCTGCCGAATACGCTTTACCCACCAACGAAGATGTATTTTTTAATGGTTTGGTGGGTAACGTCGGGGCTTTCAGAGAAGAAGAAGACTCAGGGGAGAGATAGCTCGCTAGTGTGTCTTCAGCACGAGGCATAGTCAAATAACCATAATGATCAATCCCTTGAACTTTACTATAATTCTTAGTTTGTGGGTTATGCACTCTGAAAGACGCCGGTTTAATCCACGATCTCGAAACCTCGGTGTGGAGATCGGGAAAAAACGGAAGTTCCCGACGAGGAGGTCGTGATCTAGATGGTAAATAACGTTCATCTAAAAGACTCTTTCTAGATTCAACATCGAAATCATCGGCTGGCCACTCAATATTTAATTTAGTAACAGCACGAGATAAAACCTCCATAAGCTCCTCATCAGCAGGGGTATGAGCTGGCGAACACTCAATATCCCCCATACTACCGACATCCAGATCCTCAGAACTGGATAGCCGTAATATTGGTGCCTCAGCCTGGGAAGGAGAAGCCGCAGAGCGGGCTCCTTCCTGAGCAAAGACACCGAATCCAGTAGGAAAGGGCTGAGAAAGGGCGGGGCCCGTCTCAAACCCCGCTACTAGATCCATCTGCGAACCCCAAGATGAAATTCGATGCTGTGCCTCGGCAGCAGCGGGACCCGCACCTCGGGGAGCGCGAACCGAACCGTCCTCCTCAAGGAACTTTTTCATAGACAAACTCAAGCAATGCTCACAGTCAGCCCCCTCGAGGACTGACTGGGCATGCTCCACTCCCAAACAAGCAATACACATAGGATGTGTGTCCCCACCCGTGATATAACGAGGGCAGGGCACAACACAAGGTTTATAACTTTGCTTGCTCGCCATAGTGATATATATATATATATATATATATATATATATATATATATATATATATAAGGGGTTTGACAGACAACAATAAATAGACAAGGACAGATATACAGAGAGCGCTTGCTGACGGTGCAGAAACTATCGCGGTCTGATTTCAGGGTTGCTTTATAGTTTCCTGATCTATGTCGTAGCGGGCTTCCATTGGACTGATTTTAAACGTGCTTCACGACGTAATCACGCAGAGCGTTCCCACCGCGTCTCAAACGCAGCTCGAGTTCCCTTGAAAGGGAACTGGTCTCACTTAGGATGTGAAGAGGATGAATTTTTTCCGTCGATTTTGAAACGTGAGTGAAGTACAAAGCCTATAATAAAGAATAGTTTAGCATTCAAATACATTGCAAATGTTGAAACATTTTGATTCTAATGAGAAAGTTACTTGACCCCAACCGCTTACTTTCACTATCGCTTGAGATTATTTCGTTTTGGCTTGTTTATAGTTATTTTTTTATTCTTTTTCTGTTACAATATCAGTAAATTTAAAGAATTTGTTGTGGAATGTTTTGAGTGTATCATAAAATCAGAATAATTCTCTCGTTTTAGTTATTCCCTAGTTGTTGTTTTTTCTTCATTTTACTAACCAGGTCAGGGAAGTAAAATTCTGTGTCTTGTCCCTTAATTAAATTTTATATATATACACACACTATATTTATATAGTTATAATATCAATTTTTTTTATAATATATATATAGTTATAAATATAGCTGCGAGCAGTGATGACGGGCCCAAGCCGGTGGCACCGCCACCCTGGTGCCTTTAGGGTAAGGTTAGAATCATCACAGTGGAGCGGTGCTTACTGTTTACTTTTTATATGTTAGGTTGACTATTTAGGGCCCAAGCCTTGAAAAGGCGAAGGCCCTATTGTTTTCCTTAGGATTATTAGGGCCCAAGCCTTGAAAAGGCGAAGGCCCTATTGTTTTCCTTAGGATTATTTATTATTATTAGGGCCCAAGCCTTGAAAAGGCGAAGGCCCTATTGTTTTCCTTAGGATTATTTATTATTATTAGGGCCCAAGCCCTGAAAGGGCGAAGGCCCTATTGTTTTCCTCATGATTATTAGGGCCCAAGCCCTGAAAGGGCGAAGGCCCTATTGTTTTCCTAAGGATTATTTATTAGGGCCCACCCAGCTAGAAATTTTTTGTTCTAATAATGTTCTGAGAACATTACCATGCAGTGTTCTAATAATGTTTTCAGCGGGTAGTTTTATTTTGATTCCCAGAATGTTCTCCTAAAAGCTAGGATAACATTCTCTAAAAACATTCTAAATATGTTTAATGCTAACATTGTTAGAACATTATTCGCTAATGTTCTTATAACATTTTCAGCGGGTAGTTTTCTTTTTGTTCCCAGAATGTTCTCTTAAACGTTTTAATAACATTCTTTAAAAACATTCTAAATATGTTTAATGCTAACATTGTTAGAACATTATTCGCTAATGTTCTTATAACATTTTCAGCGGGTAGTTTTCTTTTTGTTCCCAGAATGTTCTCTTAAACGTTTTAATAACATTCTTTAAAAACATTCTAAATATGTTTAATGCTAACATTGTTAGAACATTATTCGCTAATGTTCTTATAACATTTTCAGCGGGTAGTTTTCTTTTTGTTGCCAGAATGTTCTCTTAAACGTTTTAATAACATTCTTTAAAAACATTCTAAATATGTTTAATGCTAACATTGTTAGAACATTATTCGCTAATGTTCTTATAACATTTTCAGCGGGTAGTTTTCTTTTTGTTCCCAGAATGTTCTCTTAAAAGTTCTAATAACATTCTTTAAAACATTCTAAATATGTGTAATGCTAACATTGTTGGAATATTATTCCCTAATGTTCTTATAACATTTTCAGCGGGTAGTTTTCTTTTTGTTCCAAGAATGTTCTTAAAAGATCGGATAACATTCTCTAAAAACATTCTAAAAATGTTTAATGCTAACATTGTTAGAACATTATTCCCTAATGTTCTTATAACATTTTTAGCGGGTAGTTTTATTTTTGTTCCCAGAATGTTCTCTTAAAAGATGGCATAACATTCTCTAAGAACACTCTAAAAATGTTTTGTGATGACCTTCTATAAAGGTTTAATCATAACATTTTTAGAACATTACATCCCCTAACATTCTTATAAAGTTTTTAGCGGGAAGTTTTATTTTTGTTCCCAAAATGTTCTCTTAAACAAAAAAAATGCTTAGCTAATAGCTATAACATTGTTAAAACATACAATTTTATTAATCTCAAAACTAAAACATCAGAATCTAACAGGTTTATAAATGGCATCCACATAAATTATTAGAAGTTCTGCGTACAGTAAATGCCCAACATTAAATGAAGAAATCAGTAAAGTCCAATGTGCAATCATGCGTCATCATCAGTCTTTGCTAGTCTTGGTTCTTGCAGAAGAATAATACAGTCATCTGTATTAATATGTGTTCTAATGTTCTCTCTTCTAGTTGTCCAGCTGCTCTCAGCAGCAGTGAACTCTATTATCTGTGTGCATGGTAGGGTTTTTCCTCATAGCCTATAAAAGAAGATCATGCAACAGTGTAAACAGAAAGAATACAAATACATACATATTAAGATCACAAGCAATATTGACATTGAAAACTTTCAAAATTAGCCAGCCTAATTAGTAATCAGAAATTATGTAAAGACTAATTTATTGAAAGTATAAATATGATACCTTATGAGTATCTTTTTTGTTTCTGTAATTTAAAACATATACTTAATCCATATTAATAACACAACTAGAGGCTAAATTATGTGAACAAACGTTGATGTTGGCTTGAGAAGCCTGAACCTCGAACCAGGACTGGAACTCAGGTCGCCGTGAGCACAGCTCCAGCATGTCACAGCGCTGCCCACGAGGCTATTGCTCTGACTTAACAGCGCTTATATTGTCTATGGATCGTTACATTTCTTACAGATTTCTGCTTGTTTTAAATCAGATACAGATAAAGTAACACTGCATTTGAATGTATTGGCGATAGAACTATTTCTAGAGTGAATTAATCATACCTGTAAGTGCAGCATCTCTTTGCTATTAGTGAAGCTGTACGTTTTAGTTACTTCAAAAGCAGAAAGAAATATATGCTAAGCTAGTTATTTTAAAGCTAGTTATTTTAGTCAGTAAAGTTTTAAATATGGATATTTTTCTTACACAAACGCATCGCTTCGCTTTAGTGCTGGGCGGTTTGACCAAAAATTTATATCACGTTTTTTTTTCAAAATGATGCCGGTTTTCCGGTTTATGACGTTTTTTTTTTCTCATGCATAATCAGGTGTTCAAAGCATTTTCTACTGGTTGAGAGAGGAATTACTGCAGTAAATTGACTTAGGATGGTCTATTTTACTGTCATTAGTGAATATTGTAGAATAGAATAGCGCCCAGTATAACCTAAAATTGTTATTTCTTAACGTTCTAACAACGTTCCTGTAACCAGGAAATAACGTTAATACAACGTTTATATAACGGGAGAATTGAACGTTCTTATAATGTTTTGAATAAAGTTCTTATAATAACCAAGAAATAACGTTAATACAACGTCTAAAAAACTGGACGTTTTGAATGTTCCTATAACATTCAGAAATAACGTTTTTATAACTTAATGGGAACGTTATGAAAACGTTCTTATAACCTAAAATTGTCAGCTGGGGAAGAGGAGAGACTCGCAATTGCACTGAACACGTTTTAAGTGCAGGATTCTCTGAGCGAGTCCAGAGAAAATAGACCTATTCTAAAGCCTCGTACACACCGGGACGAATATCGGCTCGCGTTATTCGTCAGCGTTTTTCAACGCGTTTTTTGTGTTCACACCCAAGCGATTTTCGCTGACGATGAGCCGAGTGAACATGCAAATTTATTCCCTGACATTAGATGGCGCTTAATGTAAAACAGAAATACCCCGGTCCACAAAGTGCTTCTGACACACGCTTGTCACTCAGAAGAAGAGAGCAAGTTTGTCGCGTTTGTCATATAGTTCTTTATTCTCGTTATAAAGACACCAACAAGACCAGCAGCTCTACATTCATCTGGCCTTGCATCTTCCTCGTCTTATTTCTTCCCGGCAGAGTGTGTCTAATAAGTCTAATAATAATAATGTCTAATAAGAGAATGTCCGTAGACGGGCTTTGGTCATTAGACATTCTCTGCTTTGGTGTAGTAGACGCGTGATTTTTTTTCCCAAACCACTTCAGCGGAAATCCCGCCCTGCAGCCGATTTCATTGGTTTAGGTTACAGTGACGGGTAGGTTTAGGGATCAGTGTTTGGTGTAGGCAATCAGTACAGTGATTGACATGACCAATGAAAACTTTTAAATCGGCTGCAGGGCGGGATTTCCACTGAAGTGGTTTGGGAAAAAAAATCACGCGTAGTAGACGCTGTATATCTTCTTCGCCATTACGTATGTGTGCTCGGCAAGACCGTTTTGTGTTTGAGCGCCCCCAAGTTGTGTTTTACTGTAACTTCAGAAGCTCCAGACACGTGAGCAAAAGCGCCAATCTCATTGGTCGGATAGTTTTTGACGCGGCGCGTCAAACCAAAAAAACGAACCCGAGGCGTTTTAAAAAAAATGACGCTTTTACGCGTGGCGTTTTACGCGTCGGTGTGCACACTCACATTGGCGCCCATTGTTTAGTCACGAGGCGTTAAACGCTGCCGAATATCGCACGCGAAATTCGTCCCGGTGTGAACAGGCCTTTACGTGAGCAGCGTGTATCTGAGAGCGCGGCACATTATATTCCGCGCGTGAGCAGAGAGATTCGCGCTCGCGCATTATATTAATGTACTTTCGCGCTACAATAATGCGCTCTCGACATTTGACAGGAAAATAACGCCATAGTTCTGCAGCATCCATCTTCCCTGTAACGTAACACCAGAGCACTGCTGTTTACTCTCGCCTCGCAGTCGCTGCTTAGAAGTGCAACATTGTAAAGGGTCCGTCTGAAACAGTGTCGCGTGGCCTAATGTCGTTCCGAACGTTGTGTAATTAAATACATCGGTATGGCGGTATATTAAAAATTAATATCATAACAAAAATATACACCGGTTTTCGGTATGAACCGGTATACCGCCCAGCACTACTTCGCTTCAAAAGGCCTTTATAACCCCGCCAGAGCCGTGTGGATTACTTTTATCATGGATGGATGCACTTTTATAGACTTAAAACAGAAACGGCCATTCACTGCCATTATAAAGCTCGGAAGAGCCAGGACATTTTTTAATATAACTCCGATTGTATTCGTCTGAAAGAAGAATGTCATATGCACCAAGGATGACTTGAGGGTGAGTAAATCATGGGCTAATTCTCATTTTTGGATGTCTTTTGGATGAGATAATTTATGGTCTGTGTTAGGTGCTTTTAGCACTAAAGCTCTAGGAGTTAAGAGTTGAAAATTTTTGTCTCAGAAAAATAATAATAATAATAATATTTAGTTCAAATAGGTTAACAATATGTTGGCTTTCTTAAACCAACATAATTATTTCCTAACATTTGAACAAGATTACTATAATCTGTATTATAATATAAAGGTAATTCTGTGAAGATTTACAACAAGTTACAAAACCACCTACCAGTTACAAGTCTCTTTAGCTCCCATATCCATTCACCTCTGCAGGTTTATGTTTGACAGATTGTGTCCTTTACATTGACCATCAGCCCCAGAGTAATTACCTGAAATATTTTAAAACATGGTCTGTCAACATACAACGATATTACAAGCACATACAATATTTGCTAGAAACACAAAAGACTGAAAACGTTTTAGACTGAATGCTTTTTCCAATTTTCCCATTACCTCTTTATGAATTACTGAAATATTATTAACTTTTACTTTCAAAAGACAATAAGATTAACACTTTTAAGTTGCAAAAATAGAGTATTCATATACACAGAACACAATATTATAGTAGGCTACCTTTGTTGTAAATGGAGACTTTATTGCGTCATCGGTTTTATATTCATCTTCAAACAGGCAGTTTGGAGTCTGGATTAAAACATATCTAGCTGTTATTCAAAAGTAACATATACTCAGATTTAATGCGACTGTCATACAATTCTAAGAAAGTAAAATCTAACACTGAAAGACATATATCAAGGATAATTGAAAGCTATATGTAAACTGAAAAATACACACAAAAAAAAAAAACTTACAGTTGTGAAAGAGCTCTTCCGTTGACCAGGAGTTCTGTTGTTTGGCAATTTGTCAATTTAGACAACGGGCATTTTGCGCCGATTTCTTCAACAAAAACGTTACTTTCTTTGCGCTGTTTGTCGATTTCAAATGTTCTTACGTCATGAGAAAATCACGCTGTGATTGGTAGTTTTAAACGTCGATCCACAGTGACCCCCAATCAGCTTCTCGTCTCTTCTAAACACATTTCGCGCAACAGTTCAAACAGTTCAGAGTAATATCCTCAAAACACTTTACAAATGCTGTTTTGATAATCTCCTCTTTTAATATGGAACATTATACCAATATTTTATAGGTTAAAATAATTCTACAATCTGTTACCTAAACAGCTTCCCTAAAATATCCTTAAAATGTAGCTTTTGTTACTCATCATATTATGAGATTTTGTCATCTCAGGCCAATAATGTCCTCAAAACATTTGATGAATGTTGCTTTGATAATGTTCCTCCTTTGTTATTGTGCTAATGATTTATAAAAGATAACAACATCCCTAAAAAAATCCTCAAAATGTTTCATGCAAAATGTTAAAAAGCAAATTGAAAGGAATGTTTTATTAAAAACATTTTATCATCTCAGGACTAAATAATATCGTCAAAACATTTTACGAACGTTGATTTGATAATGTTCCTCTGTCATTATGGAACATTGTACCAATGTTTTATTGAGAACATTGTCTTATCTGTTATCTCAACAACATTCCCAAAACATCCTCAAAATGTTACAGTTGTAATTTTCTTGCTTTGTTAACACTTCACATTACAAGAACGTTTTATAAAAAACACTCCGTCATCTCAGGCCTCAATGATATCCTCAAAACATTTTGCGAACGTTGATATGATAATGTTCCTCCTCTGTTATTATGGAACATTGTACCAATGTTTTATTGAGAACATTGTATTATCTGTTATCTCAACAACATTCCCAAAACATCCTCAAAATGTTACAGTTATAATGTTCTTGCTTTGTTAACACTTCAAATTACAAGAACGTTTTATAAAAAAAACACTCCGTCATCTCAGGCCTCAATGATATCCTCAAAACATTTTACGAACGTTGATATGATAATGTTCCTCCTCTGTTATTATGGAACATTGTACCAATGTTTTATTGAGAACATTGTATTATCTGTTATCTCAACAACATTCCCAAAACATCCTCAAAATGTTACAGTTATAATGTTCTTGCTTTGTTAACACTTCAAATTACAAGAACGTTTTATAAAAAAACACTCCGTCATCTCAGGCCTCAATGATATCCTCAAAACATTTTACGAACGTTAATTTGATAATGTTCCTCCTCTGTTATTATGGGACATTGTGTCAATGTTTTATAAAAGATGATTCTACAAACTTTTACCTCAACAACATCCTGAAAATGTTACATATAAAATGTTCTTGCTTTGTTAACACGTCACATTACAAGAACGTTTTATAAAAAACACTCCGTCATCTCAGGCCTCAATGATATCCTCAAAACATTTTGCGAACGTTGATATGATAATGTTCCTCCTCTGTTATTATGAAACATTGTGCCAATGTTTTATTTTGAACATTGTATTATCTGTTATCTCAAAAACATTCCCAAAACATCCTCAAAATTTTACATTTAAAACGTTCTTGCTTTGCTAACACGTCACATTACAAGAACGTTTTATAAAAAACACTGTCATCTCAGGCCTCAATGATATCCTCAAAACATTTTGCGAACGTTGATATAATAATGTTCCTCTCCTATTATTATGGAACATTGTGCCAATGTTTTATTGAGAACATTGTCTTATCTGTTATCTCAACAACATTCCCAAAACATCCTCAAAATGTTACAGTTAAAACGTTATATCTTAGTTTACATTTAACCTTATAGGAACATTATTTGAAATGATAAAACATCCATAAAACATTCTTAGAACATTACATTCAAATGTTTTCTTTAAAACATTAACCAAACTTGTAGGGAATGTTAGCCAAAGTTCTGAGAACGTTCCCTGCTAGCTGGGCAAGCCTTGAAAAGGCGAAGGCCCTATTGTTTTCTTAAGGATTATTATTATTATTATTATTATTATTATTATTATTATTATTATTATTCTAACGATTATTCTGGCACTTTTGGGGCTCTTAACGTGCACGAAAACTCTTGAAACTTTGCACACGGGTCAGAACCCGCGGCCATCAGGGCCGGGCTGAAGGTGGTACCCGGGCGTGGCAGGGGGGCTCGACAGCGCCCCCTGGAACGGGGTCCGAAAACTTGGTCCATAAATCAAACACGCTTGCATGTAATAATATGAAACTCGGTACACATATAGATCTCATCGGTTCATATATACTTCATGCTCTTACTTTTTACCCCAGCCCAACAGGAAGTCGGCTATTTAGGGTTGTTTGTAAAACGCATGCAATGGAATTTAAAGTACTTCTCCTAGAGAATTCAAAGAAATGCCACGAAACTCGGTCAGCATGAAGTCAAGACTTTGAGGATGAAAAATTGCCAGGGGATTTTTTATATCTCGAACGGTTTGGCCGTGGCGAGGAAACGAATTTATGGCGAGAAACGTGAAACAGGAAGTGTGTTATAACTTCAGCATACATTAGCTGATCTTAATGAAACTTCAGCAGTGTGTTCGTTGTAAGAGGCCGATCACATGGATGTGACTATTGTGAGTCAAAGTTATAGCGCCACCAACTGGCAGCAGGAAGTGTGTCACTTTCAAAATGCTTTGAAATCACCCTCTTATTTTAACCTGATTTGCTTCAAACTTCATCTGTATAATGTAAATACACGGCAGATGTAGACCTGTGAAACGATTATTGATATCTTTGATACTGTTGCCGTGGCAACGCATCAAACTTTAAAATTCTTTTTGGATGCTTTTGAGACTCTTAGCATGCCTGAAATTGCTTGAAATTTCATGAAACTCGACAGACAGATCACATTTATTAGCCAGTAAGTAGTTAATGGAATAGATTAACATCTATTAAATAGATACTAGTACTTATTCATTAGCGACTAGTGCTTATTCTTTAGTACTAGTGCCTATTCTTTAGATACTAGTGCTTATTCTTTAGATATTCTTTTGAATACGTATTAGTAGCTAATGAATAAATACTAGTATCTATTAATAGGTACTAGTATCTAAAAGGTCATTTTCTCTCTCTCTCTCTCTGAGCCAATATGGCAAGCCGTTTTAACATTTTATCATTTTAACCTACTAGTCTCTATTTTCATGCTACTAGTACTTATTTTTTAGATACTAGTATCTATTCCATTAAGTACTAGTACTTATTCATTAGCGACTAGTGCTTATTATGTTTAGAATATTAAAAGTGCTTATTCAATTTTTATGCTTATTTATATTTTCAGAGCAGAAAATCAGAATTTTCTGCTTATTCAATATTGCATCTAAAATGGAAGTGACTTGACGTGTGTGTGTGTGTGTGTGTGTGTGTGTGTGTGTGTGTGAGAGAGAGAGATTGTGTCTGTTACAGTGACAAGAGTTTAACCCTTTAAGGCCTTGTTTTTTGGATATATATCTTTGTTTATTAAAAAAAAAGTGCATACAACCCATATCTTTTAAATGTATTGTTTGCTTTAAATTAAATTAAGATTGTATGTTTGGTAATTGAACCTAAATAAATTTAAAATTAATGTGCTATATTTCAGATCAATATATTTGTTTTCCTTCATTTTAATCAACACTAACTTTACTCTCATCTGAATTATAAATAACTTATTTCTGTATAAAATAAAAAATCCCGAATAATCCAGACCAACCAGAGCGCACTATTTCTACAACATCATCAGTGCTGAAGCGGAACTACCAGAGCCGTTCGGCAGATAGCCAGCAGATATTTTGTGTCACGTCGTGCACAATAACCCTAAAGGCACCAGGGTGGCGGTGCCACCGGCTTTTTATATATATATATATATATATATATATATAAATATAGCTGCGAGCAGCGATGAAGGGCCAAAGCCGGAGGTACCACCACCCCGGTGCCTTTAGGTAACTAAAGGCACCGGGGTTGCGGTGCCACCGGCTTGGGCCCGTAATCGCTGCTCGCAGCTATATTTATTCTTCTTTTTATTATTTTACTACCTTTTGGGCACTTTTGGGGGCCTTACCGTGCTCAAAAACTCTTGAAACTTTGCACACGCGTCAGAACCCGCGGCCATCAGGGCCGGGCTGAAGATGGTATCCGGGCGTGGCAGGGGGGCTCGACAGCGCCCCCTGGAACGGGGTTTGAACACTTGTCCATATATCAAACACGCTTGCATGTAATAATCTGAAACTCGGTACACTTATAGATCTCATCGGGCCAAACAACTTTCGTGCTCTAAGTTTTACGTCAGCCCAACAGGAAGTCGGTTATTATGGGTTGTTTGGAAACTCATTTTCTATATTTTTCTTACGACTATTCGGGCACTTTTGGGGCCCTTAACGTGCTCGAAAACTCTTGAAACTTTGCACACGGGTCAGAACCCGCGGCCATCAGGGCCGGGCTGAAGGTGGTACCCGGGCGTGGCAGGGGGGCTCGACAGCGCCCCCTGGAACGGGGTCCGAAAACTTGGTCCATAAATCAAACACGCTTGCATGTAATAATATGAAACTCGGTACACATATAGATCTCATCGGTTCATATATACTTCATGCTCTTACTTTTTACCCCAGCCCAACAGGAAGTCGGCTATTTAGGGTTGTTTGTAAAACGCATGCAATGGAATTTAAAGTACTTCTCCTAGAGAATTCAAAGAAATGCCACGAAACTCGGTCAGCATGAAGTCAAGACATTGAGGATGAAAAATTGCCAGGGGATTTTTGATATCTCGAACGGTTTGGCCGTGGCGAGGAAACGAATTTATGGCGAGAAACGTGAAACAGGAAGTGTGTTATAACTTCAGCATACATTAGCTGATCTTAATGAAACTTCAGCAGTGTGTTCGTTGTAAGAGGCCGATCACATGGATGTGACTATTGTGAGTCAAAGTTATAGCGCCACCAACTGGCAGCAGGAAGTGTGTCACTTTCAAAATGCTTTGAAATCACCCTCTTATTTTAACCCGATTTGCTTCAAACTTCATCTGTATAATGTAAATACACGGCAGATGTAGACCTGTGAAAGGATTATTGATATCTTTGATACTGTTGCCGTGGCAACGCATCAAACTTTAAAATTCTTTTTGGATGCTTTTGAGACTCTTAGCATGCCTGAAATTGCTTGAAATTGCATGAAACTCGACAGACGTATCACATTTATTAGCCAGTAGACATGTGCAAAGTTTCAGAAACGGGCGTGGTGCAGGGACTCAGTAGCGCCACCTTTTGACAAAAGTGGGGGGGTTAGTTTTATAGTTTTACCTAAAATCATAAAACTCGGTACGCATATTGTTCAGATCAAGCCGGACAACTTTCTAATTAACTGTCATTAGCTCAGACCAAGAGGAAGTCAGATATTTTGGTTTGAATATGGTCATTTTCTCTCTCTCTCTCTCTCTTTCTCTCTCTGAGCCAATATGGCAAGCCGTTTTAACATTTAATCATTTTAACCTACTAGTCTCTATTTTCATGCTTCTAGTACTTATTTTTTAGATACTAGTATCTATTCCATTAAGTACTAGTACTTATTCATTAGCGACTAGTGCTTATTCTTTAGTACTAGTGCCTATTCTTTAGATACTAGTGCTTATTCTTTAGATATTCTTTTGAATACGTATTAGTAGCTAATGAATAAGTACTGGTATCTATTTA